>NC_041217.1:25572873-25577530 GCF_002837175.3 Physeter macrocephalus
ACGAACCCGTGTCCCCTGCATCGGCAGGCGGACTCTCAACCACTGCGCCACCAGGGAAGCCCCGGTCTTAGGGTTTTGACAGCAAGGCCTGAGACAAGGGAGGCTTTGAGTTGCATTTTCTGATCGATTTTATTTTAGCTTGAAGATACAAAGAAAGCCTGCTGGGGTTGGTTAATAAGGATTGTTTGTGTGAGTTTTACAGGAGTTGCTGGAGTGAGAGACAGGCTACTGAGGGTCTCTGTGGAGGCCGGGGTTGGGGCAGGATGGGGTGTAGGTTGGGGGGAGAAGCAATTTCTGACCCGAGGGCTGAGTTTGCTTTGCTCTGGAGGGAACCTTCTGAGAATCCCAGAGAGCAGTATTACTAGCAGTTCCATTTTCTGGACAAATGTTATGAGCCAGGCAATGCGCTGAGCATTTCACAAGCATGTCTTCCTTTAATCCTCACAGCAACCTTTAAGATAGATGCTATTACTATTATAGTATCCTTTACACTTTACAGCCAGAAAACTGAGGTTTCAAGAGGTTACTCACCTGCCCAAGGTCACACAGCTCCTAGACAGCAGCCGTGGGGTTTCTAGATCCCCGATGTGGCCTCCACACTGAGGCCCTGCCCCGGGGCTGGGACCTGCCCAAGAGCAGCCGCAGCATGCTGGTGGGGAGAGCCGCTGCTCTCTGAGGCATCAAAGCCCCTTGTGTTTTCTGGGCCAAGACACCTTGGCTACGGGGCCTCACGGCTGGGCTCCTCCCTGCCCCTGTTGACCCAAATTGCCCTGCACAGGAGAGAGAGGCCAGGCGTTTGCCTGAGGTGGTTAGGCGTATGAGTCACTGAGTGTTTGCTTTCCGAAAGCCTCTGGGCTCCTCTGCCCACCTTCCACGCCTCTCAGAGGGATAGGAGGAGCGGTCTCCACTCTTGCTGTGGCTCCAGCGTGCTCCTCTTCAGGCCGGGAGGCGTGCCATCATCCCTCAGCAAGACGGATCCATTCATTCCACAGATGTTGACAAGATAGTCAAAGTCATATGCCTGTGTGTCGACAAACATCTCTGAGCCTGGTTCTCTTCCTCTGCAGGATGGAGATACTGACCCTACTGTATAGTGTGGGGGACGCTCCTGCCCACATGGCTGGCACTCAGTGACTGGGGCATTGTCCCCCGTGCCGCTGCTAGCTCCTCTGCACCGCAGCGGGACTCCTGGGAGGTGTCTAGGCGGATGAGCTTCGCACTTTGGTGGTCAAGGCTCACACAGTAAGGTCATGTCCTGTCATATTAGCCCCTGTCTCACCAAACTGAGCTTCCCCCAGCTCCTGCCTGATCACAGTAAGCCCAGTTGCTCTGTGTGGGGGGTGGAGGGAGGGGAGGGGCAGCGATGGGGAGGAGTCCTCACTCTCTCCTTGGATACAGAAGCCACAGCTACATGGAGGACACAGTGCAGTAACGACTGGACTTCAGCGTCTCGTGTCCCTTTGTACTCGAAGCCCAGGGATCACTCCCTCCCCCTGACCTTTCTGCTCTATCCCCATAACACATCAGAGTGTAGCTGGCGTACCTCTTGGCAGGAAACCAAGTTTGACATATTTTCAGCATAGTGGTTCTTCGAGAGTGGCTGTGTGTGTGTGTGTGTGTGTGTGTGTGTGTGTGTGTGTGTGTGTATAGAGGGGACACAGCACTAACCAGCTTACTATGACTTACTGAGGCCAATGCGCCTGCTCAGGGACTGTGATCTGCCAGCAGGATGGCAAGGGGACGCTGGATCCGATTGAAGCAGGTTCCAAGGCTTCTTTCTTTCTCTGGGACAACGCCGCCGTGCATGCTCACAGAGGGCTGTTCACAGACCACTTATCTCACCCACTCCCCACCCCGCCTTCTACACAACATGTGTCTCATCCCTTTCCTCTGGGCCACAGGGGAGCCGCCTCAGGGCGGCACACAGCCCTCTGCTGGCTCACGGCTGATGGGGATTGCCTTTCCAGATGGGAAATCGCTCTGTCTGCAGCCACATCCCCAGTGAATATGTCCCGCTGTCTTCCTCCTGTAGCTGCCAGAGGAGCTCTCTTGACCACCAAGAAGACCAAGAGGAAGGCAAGGGCTCAGGCTGGGGTTTTCTGGCCAAGTCGACACAAATATTCCTGGTCAGGAAGAGGAACGCTGACACCCTGGTGAGGACAGAGCACAGCCCTTTCCTGGACCTTCCTCCGTGCTTGCCGGCCAGGGGCGGCCCCGGCTCACCTGCCTCACCCGTGGACGTGGATGCTTTGCAGAAGCCTGGCCACAGGCCTTGTTCCAGCTCCCAGCCCCTGGCCCTCTTTCCTTCCAGAGACGGTACCCCGTGCACCGCAGGGCAACCACCTCCCGCCTTCTCCCCTGACCACCACCTTCAGGCCTTGCTCTTCACTTCTGGCTCCGACACAAATAGTCACTTACCTGGGAGATGCAGACAGCCACGTGGGCCCCCCCCGCCCCCCCGTCTTCTCTGTCCTAGTAGCTTCTCAGCTACTGGAACTAGAGTTGGGTACAAATCAGCAGAGATGGTGTCTCTGTCCCTCACGCTTTTGTGTCCAGTCCAGCAGCTGTGGAGAGAGCTTCAGGAGGTGGGGCCAGCGTAATACACTCAAGCTTCCTGCCTGCTTCCCAGAGGGCAGCCTGGGAAGTCTACTGGGGCCGCCCGGTCTCACTGCCTGACCTGACCCTCCTGCTTGTCTGCGCCCGCCTCCCCGCTGCCAAGGCCAGCCTCCCTTGCTCCCTCCCTCCCTCTCCTCCTTCCTCCCGCCCTCAGGAAGGTTACTCAGTCCTCCTGCAGGTGGCCCTCTCCCTCCTGCTCTCTCTCATCCCTTCTTCCAGCAGAGCAGGCCCTCAGTCCTTCCTTCCTGCCCCAATATGTCCGTAAGCCTCTGGTCACATTGTGAGCTTCCTGGGGGAGCATGCTTTCCCTTCCTGGGAAGAAGGACAGGGTATTAGGCCTGTAGGTGTGGCTTCAGAGGAAGGAGTCAGGCAGCAGAGAGATGCCTCTAGGTCTTTGAGTCTGCAAGTCTGGAACAGGGGTCAAAACGTGATGTCCAGACCGGGGCCCGCGTTTCCGCAGAGCTGGAACCCCCGGCTCGGGGTCTCTTCCCTCCGCCGTCACGGAACTGCCCCGGAGCCCGAGGTGAGGGCGGCCTCACTGAGGCTGCCGGCTCTGGAGGGGCCCCGGCGGCCGAAGCCACGACAGTCGTGGGGACGGCGGGTCGGTTGTTTCAACAAGTAACTTAAAGACAAAATGGAAAAACAAGGAGTTTTGTGCCTGAGATCATGTTGATGTGAAACCAGGGATGGCCACCTTGTGCCAGAGAGAAGATGGTGTTAGAGTAAGACGCGATCACCTTCCTCCCCGCAGATACATCAGAAATACATCTACACGTGGAACTGCTCCTACAGAACACCCACTGAACGCTGGCAGAAGACCTCAGACCTCCCAAAAGGCAAGAAACCCCCCACGTACCTGGGTAGGGCAAAAGGAAAAAGAATAGACAGAGACAAAAGAATAGGGACGGGACCTGCACCAGTGGGAGGGAGCCCTGAAGGAGGAAAGGTTCCCACACACTAGAAGCCCCTTCGCGGGCGGAGACTGCGGAGCCGCGGAGGAGAGCGCAGCAACGGGGTGCGGAGGGCAAAGCGGAGAGATTCCCGCACAGAGGATGGGTGCCGACCGGCACTCACCAGAACGACAGGCTTGTCTGCTCACCCGCAGGGAAGGGCGGGGGCTGGGAGCTGAGGCTCGGGCTACTTCGGAGGTCAGATCCCAGGGAGAGGACTGGGGTTGGCGGCGTGAACACAGCCTGAAGGGGGCTAGGGCACCACAGATAGCCAGGAGGGCTATCCCATACTCCAGGAAAAAGTCTGGACCTCCTTAAGAGGAAAGAGACCATTGTTTCAGGGTGCGCGAGGAGAGGGGATTCAGAGCACTGCCTAAACGAGCTCCAGAGACGGGCACAAACCACGGCTATCAGCGCAGACACCAGAGACGGGCATGAGACGCTAAGGCCGCTGCTGCCGCCACCAAGAAGCCTGTGTGCGAGCACAGGGCACTGTCCCCACCTCCCCTCCCGGGAGCCTGTGCAGCCCGCCACTGCCGGGTCCCGTGATCCAGGGACAACTTACCCGGGAGAACGCACGGCGCTCCTCGGGCTGGTGCAACGTCACGCCGGCCTCTAACGCCGCAGGCTCGCCCCGCATCCGCACCCCTCCCTCCTCCGGCCTGAGTGAGCCAGAGCCCCCGAATCAGCTGCTCCTTTAACCCAGTCCTGTCTGAGCGAAGAGCAGACTCCCTCGGGCGACCTACGCGCAGAGGTGGGGCCAAGTCCAAAGCTGAACCCCAGGAGCTGTGCGAACAGAGAGGAGAGGGGGAGGTCTCTCCCAGCAACCTCAGAAGCAGCGGATTAAAGCTCCACAATCAACTTGAAGTGCCCTGCATCTGTGGAATACCTGAATAGACAACTCTCTTCCTTCCTTCCTTTCTTCCTGTCTTCCTTTCTTCCTTCCTTCCTTTCTTCCTTTCTCCCTTCCTTTCTTCCTATCTTCCTTCCTTCCTTTCCTCCTTCCTTCCTTCCTTCCTTCCTTTCTTTCCTTTCTATTTTTTCTCCCTTTTATTCTGTGCCGTGTGGATTAAAGGCTCTTGGTGCTCCAG
>NC_041217.1:25581820-25582089 GCF_002837175.3 Physeter macrocephalus
ATCATCAAAAAATCTAGAAACAATAAATGCTGGAGAGGGTGTGGAAAAAAGGGAACACTCTTGCACTGTTGGTGGGAATGTAAAATGGTACAGCCACTGTGGAGAAAAGTATGGAGATTCCTTAAAAAACTACAAATAGAACTACCATACGACCCAGCAATCCCACTACTGGGCATATACCCTGAGAAAACCATAATTCAAAAAGAGTCATGTACCAAAATGTTCATTGCAGCTCTATTTACAATAGCCAGAACATGGAAGCAACCTAA
>NC_041217.1:25582171-25644296 GCF_002837175.3 Physeter macrocephalus
TATACAATGGAATATTACTCAGCCATAAAAAGAAATGAAACTGAGTTATTTGTAATGAGGTGGATAGACCTGGAGTCTGTCATACAGAGTGAAGTAAGTCAGAAGGAGAAAAACAAGTACCGTATGCGTTAGCATATATATATATGGAATCTAAGAAAAAAAAATGTCATGAAGAGACTAGGGGTAGGACGGGAATAAAACACAGACCTACTAGAGCATGGCCTTGAGTATATGGGGAGGGGGAAGGGTAAGCTGTGACGAAGTGAGAGAGTGGCAGGGACATATATACACTACCAAACCTAGGGTGGATAGCTAGTGGGAATCAGCCGCATGGCACAGGGAGATCAGCTCGGTGGTTTGTGACCACCTAGAGGGGTGGGATAGGGACGGTGGGAGGGAGGGAGATGCAAGAGGGAAGAGATATGGGAACATATGTATATGTATAACTGATTCACTTTGTTGTAAAGCAGAAACTAACACACCATTGTAAAGCAATTAAAGATGTTAAAAAAAACCAACAAACCTGATGTCCCTGAAATAAAATGCAGAATGCTACAGATATGTGGATAGGCACTGTCTAGGCAAGAGGATCCTTAGGTATTACGCATTTCTCAAAGGGGCTGTGATCCAAAAAAGGATGAGAACCATTGGTGTTGTGCAGGGAGAGTGATGGGGGAGTGATAGTATAGGGAGAGTTGGTACTTAAAATATCTCCCACAGCAACGTATCAGATGGTGTTGCCACCAACCCACACCCCAACACTGCTATTCAAAATTTCCCAAGGGGCCGTGTCATACAGGATGGCCTTCAGATACCTTTGGCAAGAAAGTGACTAAATTCCTCAAAGGGGCCAGAGGAGGTAAAGGCTGCACCTGGGGTGGAAGTGTATGGGTCCCTCCCTTCCCCCAGCCTCGCAGCACCGGTGCACATGCACTGAGCTCTTCCTGTGCCAACACTACGCTGACACCACATGCAGTGCCTCCCTTAATCCTCACTGCGTTCCAGTGGAGTGGCTGCTGTCAATGTTACTCCCGTCCACAGACTGAGGATGCAGAGACACAGACGGCTTAGTGCCTTTTCTAGGCTCACAGCACATGGTCACTACCGAGTGGAGCTGTGGTTCCAAGGTATCAGGGTCTGCACTTTAACCACTGAGAACAAACCGCCCAAACACTGTCACCTCAGAGCCTGTGTGTTTGGCCTGGCTCTGCCCTCCCTTCCTCCTGGAAACCCTCAGTCCTTCCACACAAGGCTGTGTGACGTGTGTGTGTGTGTGTGTGTGTGTGTGTGTGTGTGTGCCTCCCCCAGAAGACCTTCTTTTCCCTCAGCACAGCTGCCCAAGGAGACGATGGATCCCATAAATGCCAACTTATTATTGTCCAGCCAACATAGCTTGTCTCTCGTCGCAGTCCCTCCCCCAGAAGACCTTCTTTTCCCTCAGCACAGCTGCCCAAGGAGACGATGGATCCCATAAATGCCAACTTATTATTGTCCAGCCAACATAGCTTGTCTCTCGTCGTGCTTTATTTCTAGAAACCGTAAGGATCAACTGTATAACCAAAGCCCACACACCATGGAACTTCCGTGTTAACTTGCCCACTTTGTCCCCCCCTTGGTTTTCAAGACACCCTGCCATGACAGCCTCGCTGGTGTGGGCCAGGCGACCTCACCAAGTGAGAAATGGGATAAGGAGCAGCCTGGGTACTCACGACAGCAAGACGTAACAGGAGCCCCTTATCCCGAGTCACCTACCCTGAGAGATCCCCTGAGCCTTCTCTGACATCCTGTGTAGTCAGACCTCCCTGACTACACATGCACAGAAAGGCTCCTTGGCGGTCAAAAATGGAGGAGGCGCCACCTCATAGTAAGTGATGTCAACTACCCATAGTCCTCTTTGCTAGAATCCATCTTGGCTAAGAGATGCGCACGCACACAGGGGAGTACTCACGACAGCAAGATGCAACAGGAGCCCCTTATCCCGAGTCACCTACCCTGAGAGATCCCCTGAGCCCTCTCTGACATCCCATTTTGAAGTGTCATGCACCTTTTCTGTGTATGGAACTTCTCCATCCTAAGGAGCTGCAAGCAGGGGGCTGAGCAGGCCTCAGAACTGAATCCTGGGCCTTGCTCAGGCCCCTGGTCAACCTGCTCAGACCCAAGGGGACAGGGACCTTTTTTCACTTCGACAGCACAAACACATTCACTATTTAATCTCCCCAGCAGTCACTCTGGGGACCACCGGGCATGAGAGTTGAAGGGAAGGCCACATCTTTTTCCTTCTTTTAAGAGCTCTTGGAATCTATATCATTCGGCCCAATCCCTTCGGTATGGAAACAAGGGAGGCATTGTTTTTGTTTATTATTTGCAAGTCTACCTTCAAAATCTGGCATTTTCCTTGAGCTGTTCTGACTGGCAATGGTGAAAACTGGGGTCCCCTTGCCTGTCTGGGAAGGGGAGAAAAGAGATTGAGAGAGGCTTGCAGGGTACTGGGGAGAGAGAAGGGCACCTGGCCCCTGCCAGGCACGGTGCCAGAGCCCAGCAGTGCCTATGAACCACACCGACTGGACCGGCAGGGCTGAGTGACACGGGTGGAGAACAGGCCAGACTGGCCCTCTGTCCTGGAGGACGCGTGGGCACCTCGCTGAGTTCATGAGCCGTGGCTAAGCCTGGACATTGGGTCCGATTATGATTCTGAGAGGACCTGAGAAACTTCCCAGGTCCGTTGATGAGGCTCCAGGATCCCCTCCCCTGCAGGTTTTCCCCATGCTCTGCGGCCGGCTGTCATCACAGTGATCTAGTTGAGCTGCTTTCAAACTGTGGGAACCATTGCTGAGAAACCAGTCATCCAGTCTGCTTTCTTGCCCCAGGCCTGTGTATCCTTGAGGAAGATTAATGGAGCCACTTAAGTGGCCCATATGTGGGAGAGACTTTAAATATTTGTTGTTTTTCTCTCAGGAATCAAAATTTGTTGAGTAAGAGAATGCGTGCGGTGAGCAGAATTGTGGGTGGAACAGGAACTTGGTACATGATCTCGGGTTAGACAGACCTGGCTCTGAATCCCAGGTGTATTTTTTTGACGACCTTGACCAATTTCCTTAACCTCTCTGAGCCTTAGGCTCTCTGTCTGTAGAATGGGAATAAGAATTCATTACAACCTTCATTACAGGGTTGTTGTGAAAACACCCTGAAACAATATTTGTAAAGTTTTAGCCCAGTGTCGGCCATGTAGTGGTTTTTCAATAAATTATTATTTTTATCCTAGAGCTGGTGGGAGCTTGCTGATGTCTTTACCCCATCCCTGTCCTTCCAGAATGCTTGTCCTTAATTACTCTGCCACCTGAAGGGCACCGTCTTTCTGGCTCCTACTCTGGTTTCCTTGCCCCAAAGCATTCCCACTCAGAGGCCAGCCAAGCAGACTTTTTCAAGGCCAATGATGTTCTCAGAGCAGTGATGTCAGGGCTTTTCATTGTGTGTTGCACTCGACACACATGGCAGTCAATGCCATGGTTGGGAGGTTCCTGCTCTAGATAGGATGACAGAACTTGGCAGTGACTCCAAATGTCAATACTTCCTAGAACTTTCTGCAGGATGGCACAGGTAGAAGTGAGGCAGGAGACAGACGGGCCCCAGGCTGAACAGTTTCTCCCCTGTGGATAGAAACTCCATTATAGCAGAAACTCCATAAAAGCAGGATGATGGAGGAGACTGGGCCCTGCCCAGATAAGAGATAAAAGACCACATATTCCTCATTCTCGAAGTCAAGAAGACCTCCCTGACTACACGTGCACAGAAAGGCTCTTTGGAGGTCAAAAATGGAGGGGGCGCCACCTCATAGTAAATGATGTCAACTACCCATAGTCCTCTTTGCTAGAATCCATCTTGGCTAAGAGATGTGCATGCACACAGGGGAGGATCCTGAGAAAGACCAAATATGGAACACAGGGGAGGATCCTGAGAAAGACCAAATACGGACTCAGGACCAGGCAAAGCAAGATGACTGGTCAAAGGAAACCCAGAAGGAATGCCCCATAAAAGTGATTCAAACAACCCCGAGGGTGCAACTCTCTCTCTGAGCCCGTCCATGTGTCTATCCACATGTACTGTACTCTTTTTCCTCCTAACAAACACTTTACTTACTTCACTATGTTCCGTCTCTATGTGGAAATTCATTTCTACATAGCTGACAGGCCAGGGCCTTGTTACTGGCCACTGGTCCCTGGTGGTCTGGTATCTAGGATTCAGTGCTCTTCACGGCTGCTGCCCGACCTCAATCTCTGGCTGGGAGCCAAAATCCTGCTTCAAGCCAGTGCCGGCTGAGGCCACCCGAGATCAGAAACCTTAGCTTGACTGATAGCACCACCTGGCCCGGGGGAAGCCTGCATAGTGTAAGGACCGAGAATGCAGTCTCTGGAGTCAGGCTACTTGGGTTAGTTAATCCTGTTTCTACCACTTGCTGCATGACTGTGGGCAAGTTACTTAAGCTTTCTGTGCCTCAGTTTCTTGATCTGTACATTATGGTTAATAATAGTGTCTACCTTCCAGAGTTCTTACGGGGTTTAAGGGAGATGATGCTGTACTTGGTATCATTCTTGCTCTGCATTAAAAAAAATAGGGATCTGTTTAAATATGATGATGGTAGGGCCACATTCCCAGAGATTCTTGGGGTAACAGCAGACCCTAGAATCTGCATTTTGACAAGCCCCTGCATGACTCTGAGGCATGCTCCAGGGAGCAAAAAGGAGAAATTGGCTCTGCCTGGGCTTCGGAGAAGTCTTTCCAAAAGAGATGCTTTTTGACATGGGCCCTGAAAGATGAACTTGAGTTTACCAAGCACAGACCAGACGGGGAGGGACAGGGCCACACTACAATCAGGAATTTCACATCACATTCCTCGGCCTTGCTCTGCCCTTCTCTGTACAGGGACGGGCCTCTCAGCTCTCTGGCCCCCCCTCTGGCTCACTTGAACATTGCCACCGGGATTCTGACTTCTGCCTGCAGCAGCCGAGCTGCTGCCACGGGCCCTCCTGGGCCACACCACCTACAGTGCTGGCCAGGGGTAAAAGGGGCCTTTTCTTTCCAAGGCCCCCACTGAACACACACGCATTTCCTCGCAGGTGTCTAGCTCAGCTGCCTGAACACAGAGGTAATTCACAGGAGATGAGGAGAGGCGTTTGCGGTTTCCAGGAAAACACACCTCCCTTTCCTTTTGTCAGCTGCTGCACTGAACATAACTGGAGAGGACCTGTCTTCAGAAAGGTCTGGTGGAGGGTGTGAAGCCAAGATTCTTGAAAGAAATTTCGTTTAGGGCTCCTGGGATGCGATATGACTCGGTACGTGCAGATTCTCCGGGCCAGGGTGAGCTGAGGACTGGCCCTGCCCGCTAGCCCAGCAGTGTGCATATCCGTCCTTTGGAAAGACTGTGAAATCCTCGGACAAGTCTAGTTGGAGGGTGTGGGTGGAGGACAGATGTAGAAACACAAACAAAATTGAAAGTGGTTATGAGCACATACAGGAATACTTTGCAGTTTTATGCCATACATTTGAAAACAACAATGAGATAAGTTATGTCCTTGTACATAAAATGAATAAAAATAAAATTTAAATTAAAATCTTGCATTCAGAATAAAAAGTATCCACAATCTGCTAGTGGCTGGGCCTCACCGGGTGAAAGTGCCTTAGCTGAACCCAGTCCTCAGCCTCACAGAAACAGACACGTGATTTTGACGGGGTGGTGGGGCTGCTGAGGTGGTGACTCCAGGCAGGGCTGCTCTGGAAATGAGAACTCTCAGTGTCCCGGTTCAGCTTTTCAGCCAGGTTTCTTCATCGGGGAGGGGGCAGAGAGGGGGAAGAGAATGAGAGATGGCAGATGCTCTCTGCACAGAGATTTGAAGTCATTCTTTACCAGGACAATAGGGTAGGTGAGTATTCCAGGCAGAACAGTAAATGCCAAGGCCATGAGTTCAGATTCTGCCCAGCTTGTTTGAGGGGCAACAAAGGAACCAGTGTAGCTAAGGGAAGGGACAGCAGGAAAGGAGGTCAGAGAAGCAGCGAGAGGCCGGCTGTGTAAGGCCTTATAGATTATGTAAGGAACTGGTTTTATTTGGAGTAAAATGGGAACTCTTCAGAGGGCTTTGGGTAGATAGGAGGTATCAATTCATTAATTTGACAAATATTTAGTACCCACCATGTTCCAATTACTGTTTTAGACTTTAGGGTTTTATCAGCGAACAAAGCAGACACAAATTCCAGCCACAAGAAACTTGTAACGCTGAAGGTCTATGTTATAAAAGAAGAAAGGTCTCAAGTAATGACCTCAATTTCCCCCTCAAGAAACTGAAAAAAGAAGATCAAACCCAAAGTTGGTAGAATACAGGAAATGATAAAGATCAGAACAGAAATAAATAAAATGGAAAAGAAATATAATGCGGGGAAAAAACCCAGTGAAACCTAAAGCTGGTTCTTTGAGGAGATCCATAAAATTGATAATCCTCTAGTCAGACTGATCAGGTAAAAAAAAAAAAAGAGAGAGAAAACACCAATTAGTAATATCAGGAATGGGAGATATGACATCTCTACGGATGCTACAGATATTACAAGGATAAAAAGGGGATATTATGGACAACGTTATCCCAATAGATTTGACAAGTTAGAACAGAAAAATCCCTTGAAAGAAACACACTTCTAAAGCTTACGCAAGAACAAATAGGTAGGGCTTCCCTGGTGGCGCAGTGGTTGAGAGTCCACCTGCCAATGCAGGGGACATGGGTTCATGCCCTGGTCCGGGAAGATCCCACATGCCATGGAGTGGCTGGGCCCATGAGCCATGGCCACTGGGCCTGTGCGTCCGGAGCCTGTGCTCTGCAGTGGGAGAGGCCACAACAGTAAGAGGCCCGCATACTGCAAAAAAAAAAACCCCAAAACAAAAAACAAATAGGTAATGATGATAACCCTGTATCTATGAAAGTAATTGAATTTGTAATTAAAAACAAGCACACAAACAAAAACTCCAGGTCCTGAGGCCAGGTCTTTCTACCTCCTCCTCACTTGGTCCCCAGATACAGGAAGCTGATGGCAGCAGCAATGGTAGACTCAGGAAGATCAGTTAGGAGGCTTTTCAGTCATCTGGATGAGAGATGGTGGTTTGGAACAGAAAGGCCACAAATGGTGAGAAATGGTCAACTTCTGGGTATATTTTGAAGTTAGAGCTAACATGATTTGGTTACAGACTGGATGTGGAAGTGAAAGACAGAGAAGAGTCAGGGACAACCCTAGGTTTTTTTTGGTCCAAGCAACTGGAAGGATGGAGTTGCCCTTAACTGAGTTAAGGAAGACTGTGGGAAGTAGAGTTTCAGGGAGAAGATCAAGGAGTTTAGGCTTGGACAATGTTTCCAAGTGGAAACATTGAAGAGAAAATTGAATATCGGCGGTGGGTTGGGTATAGGCATCTGGATTTCAAGATGGAGGACTTGGTAGAATGTAAAATTTAAGAGTTATCAATGCATGAGTTGCATTTAAAGCCACGTCATTTTTAATGAGTCACCAGGGGAGTGTACAAAGGGAAGAGAAGAGGAGCCTTAGACAGATTCAATGTTAATAAGTGTGGGAGATGAGAGGGAAACGAAGATATCTTCAGCAAAAGAGATGAAAAGAAGAGAACAAAAAGATTTGAAGGGAAATCAGAAGGATGTGATATTCTGGAGATCAAGAGAAGAAATGCCAGGAGAAGGAAGTGATCCATTATATCAAATGGTGCTGAGAGCTCATGTTAAAATGACCAGTAAGAAATGACCATTTGACTTAACCAAATGGGCATCAAAAGCCGATCAGAGTAGATTTAGGAGAGGAGAGGAATTGTCAGTGAGTATAGATAGCTCCTTCAGGGAGTTTTCCTGCAAGAGGGAGCTGGGACACGGGAAGAGTATGTCTGTATGCTGAAGGAAATGACCCAGGGAAACGTGTTGGCCTCCACACAGTCCATCCGCAGGAACAGGAGAAAAGCTAAAGGACATGGACACAGATGCAGGTGTGTGGGGAGATGTGGAGAGGGAGCACTCGAGGAAGTGTTCTTTCTAGGGCTGCTTTTTTCCCTGCAATAGGCAGCAGGTCATTGGCTGAGATGGAGGTTGGGGGAGGAGGTGTGGGAGGGCCTGAATAGAGAGAGGTGGGAAATATTCAACTAGGAGAGTAGGAGAGTGGATGGGTCCATGATTGCCAGGCAGCATTTAAGGCCCACTTGAGGTTAGCAGTCATAAACTGATGTTAGACCGGTCAGGAAGGTCGTGTACTTTCCTCCAGCCATGGTCAGCTGTGTGGGCACCAGAATGGAGTAGGCTCACAAGTGGAGTTAACCAGGGTTAGAGTTTTGCCAAACCAATACAGTGAAGCAAAGGAAGGGTGTTGAAGATGAAGCAGTATGGAAAAAAAGAAGATATGATTAAAGTGATAAACCATGGAATTTAAGCCAAGTAAATTAGGGAGAGAGAACATGAGGGGCCCAGAACGAGTTAAATGGCAGAAGATCCAGCAGTCCCACTATGATGAAGGATTGTTGGTGATGGCATTTCAGGAGCAGTGAGCTAGGAAGTTGGGAGGCACTGGTCAGAGAGGAACATGCACCGAAACTGAGACTATGGAGGGGGTGCAGTTTTTATCAGTGTCAGGCATGTGACTTAGGCCATTTAGAGTATCTGTGATAAGGTGGAGAATGAGACCATCGGAGGAGAGGAGACCAGGGAACTGAGAAGCCAGATACATGGGGTGTAGTCCCAAGAATGATGACATGATGGTGTTGGTGAGAGTGAGCTACATGCTGAGATCCACATAAAGAATGAAGGAGAGTGATCTGGGGTTTGTGGGAGACTGTACCAAGGAGGGGTGGTGGGTGCTGCAGGCTGATGATTTGATCTTCAAAGCCCAGAAGTTCTTAAAAGAATGGCCTGACACAGCAAGAAGGAATGAAGAAGACACCTGACCCATCAAATGGTAGGAGGGATGTAGAAGAGAAAGATAAGTCACCCCTTGAGCAGCCTGTGTGGAATTGCTCCAGAAGAGAGCCTATGCTCAATGAGAGCAAAAAGGGAAAGAGAAGGGCTTCCCTGGTGGCACAGTGGTTGAGAATCTGCCTGCTAGTGCAGGGGACACGGGTTCGAGCCCTGGTCTGGGAAGATCCCACATGCCGCAGAGCAACTGGGCCCGTGAGCCACAACTATTGAGCCTGCGCGTCTGGAGCCTGTGCTCCGCAACAAGAGAGGCCGCGATAGTGAGAGGCCCGCGCACCGCGATGAAGAGTGGCCCCCGCTTGCCGCAACAGGAGAAAGCCCTCGCACAGAAATGGAGAGCCAACGCAGCCAAAAAAAAAAAAGTAGCAAATGTTCAAGTACAATTGGTGTCTTTTTTTAAAAAAAAAAAAGGGAAAGAGAAGACAGTGAAGATACAGGATAATATTTCTATTGGTGACATCCCACCATGCTTAGAACCTCTCAGACCAAGTCTCATGCTACCTGCTCACTCCCTTCCTGCACTCCAGCCACAGTGTCTTTAGCATGTTTCTTAGACATGCCAAGTTCTTTGCAACCCCAGGGCCTTTGCATATGCTTGAAATCACACCTCTGCCCCCACCCCAATCCTTTAGATCTCATGTTGAGTATTATTTCCTCTCAGAAACCTCGCTGAACATCCTCCTTAAATCAGGGTGCTGTGCTGGTGCCACAGAAGTGATCTACACACAAATTTTCTGCTGTCAAGTAGTCCAGTCTTGTGAAGCAGATGAGGAAGTGAGCAGGTGATTTGGAGTTTGCTAAGAGCCATGATGGGGCAAACCCAGAGACAGCACACAAGACAAAGCCTTAACTCAGCCATGGTAGTGGTGGGGGGATTCAGAAAATGACTAAACAGAGGCCTAAAGAATGAACAGGAGTTAGTTGAGAGAGGGTGGGAGGCTTTTGAGAGAACGTAGGGAGCTGGGAGCCCTTCTGATGGCTGAGTTAGAGGAGGTGAGAGGGGCTGATGCTGTAGAGAGGAGGATGAGGGGCCTGTGGGACATGCTAAGGAGCTTGGGCTCCACTGAAGGATGATTATTTTATCTTTAGAAGGTATATAATTCTTTTGCTGAACAATTATGAGCAGAAACAGAACATGATCAAACTGGGCCCCCATTGTGTTTGGCCCCAGAACAAGTGCAGAGCTGGCACTCAGGAGCCAGATGACCCCAACCTTCTGGGGGCACAAAACAAGGCCTAGAGCTGTCTGGAGAAAAACATTTGGCTGGAATAATCCTGCAATCACTAGAGCTACAGAATGTCCTAGACGATTGGCCTCCCACCCACCACCCAGGCTATTTTATTAACCAGCTTTACAATAGTTACACCTTCTCCATTTGATTCCAGTGCCACATCTTGACCTGCCTTGTACCTTTTATCAGTAGAATCTGCTACAGGCCCTGGTGTGCAGGAATACTGAATTCCTTCGTTTTCTCATTGTGGTTTGAATGCGTATCTCTCTACTTCTGGATCTATGTCAAGGTCCTCAAGTCCTTCACAGGACCAAGGGTTCTGGTTCTTGGGCATTTGTCTCCACGGGTTACCATGGAGACAGCTGGGGCTCTTACAGCAGGGGGCTCATAGGTCTGCAGGCTCAGGGACGCTTCTCTGCCATTCTCGGGACCTGGAAGTTCTTTGCAGGCTGGAAGGGCAGCACATCCTGGCACTGCAGCCACTTCCCTCTGGGGCCTTGATACGTCCCTGGGGCACTGCAGGGCCAGGTTGGGAGTGGTGGTTTGGAGCCCTCACCCCACCGGGCCAGGAGAACTCTGCAGCGGGGAGAAACCCCCTCTGCCTTTTGCTTCCCCTGGCTACATGGCTTCTTCCCTCAAACCCAGGCCTCCCTCTTGTACTTTCACAATAGTCCTGGAGGCCCTTAAAACCCAGAATCTGATTTTAACAACTGAAAAACTTGTTTCCCTTTCTCGTAATCTTTAAATCTGCCCAGAAATTGAGGGGAAATGTTTGCATTCCATCCTTTAGGGGCAGCCAAGAAGTGGATTAAGAATAAAACAATTCAGTTTCTATATTCAAATATCCTATCTTGCTAGTCCTGTTGCCTGGAATCTCCTTTCCCATTTTTCACCTGCCAGCCTCCCACTTACCCTCAGCTCAGACGTCGCCTCATATAGAAATTATCTGTATTCTGAGTCGCCCTTACTTCTCAATCCCTCTGCATTACTTTCCTCCATGTGGCCAGCCCACACCTGGCTCACATCAAGTGTGTGCTAAACTGAACCGAATTCAGGGCAAGATGGTGGGTCAGCAGGATCTGCCTGTTGACTGGTGGTTGCCCAGGGAAGATGGGCTTAGATGAGGGGCAACAGAAGAGGTACAAGACTGGGGGACACCTATACTTCTCAGAATAGGACAGTCCAAGGCAGAACAGGAAATGGAGGGCAGGGCCTCGCCCCCTGGCTTCCCACCTCTATGTGCGTCAGCCCTCCGAGAACGGGAGACGTTTCTAGCATCGACCAGCAGGTGGCAGCCTTGCTCCTCAGATGAGGGACTCCTTTCCCCAGGATAAGCTAGGATGGCTTCTTGCTGTGGGAGACGGTCCCCAGGAGGCCTTCTCAAGGCCAGTCTCAGAGAGCGATTTGAGGCGCAGACAAGGCCAGGATGCCAGGTGCTCTACACGCAGTTGGATCTGTAACTATTTGTGGATCCAACGTTTTCTAATTCCAAGACTTCTTAGATCTAGAGTTCTTGCACACTTGTTTAAAAAAAAAAAAAAAAAAAAAGATGCACAGGTCTCACCCAGAACCACTGAATCAGAATCTACTGGATGGTCCCTGGGAAGCCCCAGGTGATTTTGATGTAAGCAGGCCAAATTCTTATTTGCCTGATTTGATTCCATAGGCTAGCCTTTCAGACACAAAGTTGACTTTATCAATTAAGAAAGCCTAGCACAGCTCAGCCTACAGCCCACCGCCCTGCCAGAGGCACGAACTTCATCGGCAAAGGCTGAGCAGGTGTCTCCAGGAGATGGCTGCTGAGTGCCAGGCACAGCCTCGTGCTCCCATGGCATCGTCCTCTCTCCTTGTTTTTACACCAGCCTTGGCTCGGGCTGCAGCCAGAACACAACCCACGTCCACGGCCAGGTGAGCTTTAACCCCACCGCAGGGCTTGCTGATGAGTCTGCAGAAGCAAATGGTTTAGTAAGCAGCTCCATCACCTCTCAGGCAGGCACTATATCCAGCAGCACCCCATGAAACTGAGGCCCATGGAGGGCATCCTGGTGTTGATCGGCGGCCCAAGTTGGCAGGGCTACCCACGCGTGAAAAATCTGGGCTGGGTGGCTGACTGTGGGTCTCCACAGCAGGGGACTGCTGCTCTCTGTTCCTGCAGCCTCCCCCAGTCACTGCCCCCAGATGGCCCTGGGCACAAAGCTGCCAACACGGGGAAAGCCTGGAGGAGGGGAGCCCAGGTGCTGAGCAGCCAACCTGAAGGAGCTGGCCTGGTGGGGGTCCGCCCCGATGGCTCCCCACATAGCCATCCACCACTTCCTGTCTCCATGCTGTGTCTACTCTCTCCCTCTGCTTCGTCCTGGACTGGCCTCTGCCATCCAAATCCTATGTGTTTCAGAAAGTCACTTTCAGATGCCACTTGTGAGGCCCCTGCACTGTCTTCCCTGCGGTCGGTGCAGCATCTTCCTCCTCCACCTCCTGTAGCACATTCTCTGACGCTCCCTCGTGGCGCCATGTGAGAGCATCACTTCTGTTACGTACATCTTCCCGACTGCATCTGAAACAGGGGGTGGTGGTACCGTGTGACGTCTGCCCCCAGCCCCTAGTGCAGGGTCTGGGAAGGACCTGACAAGAGGAGGTGCACAGGAAGTGATAAAGAAATCCAGAAAAGAGGTGTGGTTGTTAACTCTTGCAAATGCATAAGGATGCTGGAGAAGATGGTGGCAATCTGGAGTCGACAAGGAAGGTTTCATCGTGGAGGTGGGAATGGATCTGGGCCCTGAAGGAGGGGTTAGGTGGTTAGGTGAAAAGGTCACCAGCATGTTATCTGATCTTTCTTCTTAAGTCAATGCTGAAATATTCAGGGTGGGAGGAAAGTGGCCCATGGTGGCCATGGACCAATCAACGATCAACAGGCGATCTGTAGATGCTCCTGGTCAATCCCCAGTACAACTTTCTGGAATGTGTGGAACTACCCAGGATTGAGGAGTGCATGGAGAGCCACGCCCTGGCTTCCTCCCTGGACCCAGCTCACACTTAGAAAGGAACATCAAACACAAAACCAGAGAGAGGGCTGGAGGCAGATATGCTGTCAGAGTGGGCACGGCACCCCCAAACCCAGTCCTTGGGCTTATGGTGTGGCCATGCTTGACACTGGCCCAGCAAAGCCACATCCTAAAATCAAAGAGGGAACAGCCTGAGAGGTGGAATGCACGTCTTTGGGGAACACATCTTTGGGGACTTCTGTGCCCTCAAGCATCTCCTCCACCTTCTCCCCTGACCCGGAGGTATGCGTGTGAGACTTTGCGTGCTTCCCCTCTTCAGTGAGAAGTTTGGGGTCTTTGCTTAACGAGGGTCAGGGTGTTTGGAGGGGACAGCAGGCAGGATGGAGGAAGGGGGCCCACAGGATGGGTAAAACCTTGTTCACCAGCTTTTTCGCTCCTCCCAGAATACATCACCCATGCTCACCATCCTCCCTTCTGAGTTTGTCTAAGACAAAGAAAGGTTCCACCAGGGAGTCCCCCTGATGGCCACCCCATGGGTCCCTGAGAGTGGGTGTGGATGCTGTGGTCCAGGTGGGGAGCTGCAGGCCCATGACATGGTCAGTACCCCACCCTCCCCCTCCATGGCTCGCCCAGCCTCACCCCTGTTGTCTGGGAAAACAGAGGACAAGGACAGAGCGTGCCTCGCGTTCCCTTAGGAGAACGCGCTCTTTCTCTACTATCTGATGGAGCTCTGGCCAAAAAGTGTACATCTCCCTGCCTTCCTTTCTTCCTCCTTGAGGGCCTCACTGTATCCTTTATCAGGCCACATTGCTGAGCTCAGAAAAACAGACAAGTTATGTCCATGCGGGAGCAGGCTTCTCCCTTGTGGCATCCTGTAGATCTGGCCATCTGTGGCCACCCCAGCTTTGAGCCCCAGGCTGGACCTGGGCCACACCCCTCCTCCTCTGCTTCAGGCTGGCCTGCCGTCTCCCGTGAGTCACTCAGGTAAAAAGGAGGGCAACCACAAGAGGAAAACAATCACTTCTGTTGCCCTAGGGGGAGGTCCCCGCCCAGGGCAGAGTAAAGCTGGAGCATTACTTGCAGTCCACAGAAGTCAGGCCTGTCCCTGGGGCAGCAGGAAGAGGCTGCACGGAGATGCTGGGACAGGGAAGCCTAAGCATCCCGGAACCCAGCCTGGGGCATCCTGACTTGCCATTTCTGATGTCAGCATCTTCCTATGCCCTTTCATGGGGTCAGAACCAGGAAGGGCAGAGGTAATGAGATCAAATTGATGCTGGGTGAAATTTATGGAAGATGAGTGTTGAGCCCATTTCTCTGACCAGCGCTTATCGGAAAACAAGCTGCAGCTGTTCCCTCCTGGCTCACCCCAAACACACTCTCCCTTCTCTGCATCCATAGCTCTGATTTGGTTCTTCATTTTCAGACATGTGATTTGTCTATGGGTCTGTCCTCCCCACTGGGAAGCCCTGGGTTCCCTGTCTCTGACAGCGAGTGCAATGCTTGCCTCTCGTGGGCACTCAGTGGACATCTTTCGAGGTAATGAATGAACACTTAGGTTCCATGTAGCCCCAGTGGCTCTGAGGACAGAGCAGCTGCTGAACTTGGGGTGCTGATTTGGGTGCTCCTCTGAAAGTGAGGGGAGGGATGCTGCAGCAGGAGGTTGCATCCTCTGAGTTGCTAACCTTGTAAGAACAGGGCCATCCTCGGGTGAGTAAACCAGCCTGGTTCTGTCTGCACATCTGTGCTGCCTCCTTCCCTTGACCATTCCTCCTGGGCAGCACGTCCGGGTCTCATTTAGTTCTGAACTCTAGCACAGAGCCTGGTCATCCCAGGCACCTAGCAAATGCCCATTAGATGAAGCGTGTTCTCGCCTGCATCTGTGCCCGGGTGCCCTAGACGCCCATCGTGGCTGTAAGGCGGCTGTTTGAGCAGCATATTGACCCACCCCTTCCCTGCACATCCTGGGACAGGAGCCCCAGTGATGGGTCCTCTTCCTCCCCCCTCCCCCAACATCTGCCCCACAGCCTGCTGTGGCTCCCTGGGCCCCTGCAGGCCTGGCAAACCCCTAGCATAAAGAGACAGTATTTGTAAGATGCTCTGATGGGTAGAGGAAAGAGAACACGTTCTATTTGATAGAGGCTTGAGAAATTCTCAGAAGCAAAATGAGCTGCCTCTTCATATTTGACCCAATCTGCCCAGAATGTTGTATCCTCCCCTCCTCTCCCTCACTTTCCTTCACAAGCTGCAGAGGACGGAGTATCAAGCCCATCACGCTACCAAGGCCTTTTGGTCATTGAAGGACCTGGCGCACGTGCCAGAAAAATACATCTCCTCCCCTCCTGCCAGGAGCCCAGATCCCCTCAGAGAAGCCTACTGGCTCTGCAGATGCTGGATTCTGAAACTGCATCTTACACTTGGTATCCTGAAACCCGCTGAAGAAGCAGGGACCACCTCTGACTCCGGAATGGACTCGTGTAAGTAAAAGAAAATCTCCCAGGCCAGCCATAGCAGACACTCATGGTTTCCTGCTCTAACTAGTCCTGAGTATTTGCTTAAATGAGCTCTGGGTGACATGCCTGAAACCTCAGACAATGGTCACACACACTCACACCTGCTCTAAGCCCTGTGCTCTCTGCTACACACACAGCACCTGTGGTGCAGACACAGCTAATGAATGGGCCTTCTAGGCTCGGGGAGTAGAACATGGGCCTGCTGAGCATGAATCGTATCAAGAGAGTGGGGACCCTGAGAACTGTAATAGCCCACGAGAAAGATGGTGGCCTGAGTAGGGACAAAATCACCCATAGGGTCAGATCCCAAATGATGTGGGAACATGGAATGCATGAACACCCCAGGTGGAGGCCAAAAGCCCAGCTGGATCCCCATCTTGTCTGTCTAGGCAAGAAGCCCATTGTCCAGTCCATTATCCCAGTAGCAAGCAGCAGAAGTAACAATAATTACCAAGACCAAAACCAAACCAAACCAGGGACTTCCCTGGTGGTCCAGTGGTTAAGACTTTGTGCTACCATTGCAGGGGGCACGGGTTCGATCCCTGGTTGGGGAACTAAGATCCTGCATGCGGCGCGGTGCAACCAGAAAAAAAAAAAAAAAGCTTGGGGCTTCCCTGGTGGCGCAGTGGTTAAGAATCTGCCTGCCAATGCAGGGGACATGGGTTCGAGCCCTGGTCCGGGAAGGTCCCACATGCCGTGGAGCAACTAAGCCCATGCGCCACAACTACTGAGCCTGTATTCTAGAGCCTGCAAGCCACAGCTACTGAAGCCTGCGCGCCTAGAGCCCATGCTCCACAACAAGAGAAGCCATCACAATGAGAAGTCCTTGCACCGCAACGAAGAGTAGCCCCGCTCGCAGCAACTAGAGAAAGCCTGCGCCCAGCAACGAAGACCCAACGCAGCCATAAATAAATAAATTATTTATTTATTTATTTAAAAAAACAAGCTTCATTCCTGATAGACGGTCCAAGAGAGAAAGGAAAGGAAGCATCAGAAGGCATGTTGAATGCTAAAAAAGACTTTCTATCATTTGAACATAAGCAAAACCAAACCAAACCTTGTCAGTTTCCATGTTGGTTTGACGGGGGAGTGCTCAGAGTTAGTGGGGGGAAGAGCAGCTTTCCGGGCAGTCGAGTAGGCAAGAGTCTGCTCTGCCTGGGGCGATGTATCCCCCTGGCCATCTGCTATGCCCCTGTGCTCCAGTCTGCTTAGGGATAATAAGATTTTTGTTCTCGAAGACTGGAACATGTAGTAGCCCAAATGCAATGACTTCTGTGGACATCAGCCCTCCAAGTGACATTAGTGCAGTAGAGCGTTTCCTGCTCAAAGCCCCCTGCCTGTCCCACAGTATCTCATCTCCCTGGAATTCAATCCTGGATTTGCACTCAGCTAACTCATTTAAGTGCCACTAAATGCTGGGAATGGTAATAGGCCTCTTCACGTTAGGCCTCATAACAACCCTACACGGGGCATATTTTCTTTTTATGAATCCAGAAATTGAAACTGATTGCTTCTGCCACTTGCCTAAGATCACAGAGCTAAGAGGTCTTCCGATTCCTAACTCAGTGTTTTGCTACCACACAAAAGCTGCCTCCTTCTTGTTTGAACCTGGAATGGTGCCATTTGCCCTCTCTAAGTCCCTCAGCAGGGAGACAAGACAGGAAGAGGCGGGGCAAGGTACAGTCGGAGCCTTGGCATGGACCCTTTCCTCCACGTGCCCTCCTCCTCCTCCCGTGGAAACTGACTGCAGTGTTCCCTGGAGGTCTCCCATGGTGGTCAAGAACATGAACTCAGGAGCCAGATTGCCTGGGTTTAAATCCCATGCACTGTCATGACTACCCATGTGACATCAGAAAAGATATGTCCCCTCTCTGGACCTCAGTTCCCTCATCTACAAAGTGGGATTATAGTAGCACCACCTCATAGCGTTTGTTTTAAGATGAACTGAGTTGATTTGTGTAAAGTATGTAGAACAGTGGTTAGCACTTAGTAAATGTTCCGTGTCTATTATTGTTGTTAATAACAGTTACTTTCGATACTTCATATTACTTCCAAACAGGGCAAATTGGTTGCCTTACTCCCCTTTTATGTAGAAAACAAAATACAAACAACTGAAGCTAAACAGCCAATAGGTGCTCTAAACTCAGGGTCCCAGGCTGCACCTCTTGCTGAGCTGAGCTCTCTGAAGCTCCCCCTGGGAGCCTTCTTATGCCCAAGAGGTACCAGAGCACCTGGACTGGGCCTTCTAGGAATTCATGTGTTTCTCTGGCTAAGGAGTGAAGCCTGGTTTCACGTTCTCACTACCGCCAGCTCTGCGCTCACTCACTCACCTGTCCTGGGGATGCTCCGGCTGTTGCTGCAGCATAAAGCCTGCACGAAGAGCACATTAAGCCCCTTGGGGGTCGGGGTTGCCAGCAGCTTCTTGCAGCCTTGCACGTAGGACGGACAAATGCCTGCTTCTTGGCCTTGGCCTGGCCCTGAGGGCCCAGCGCGAAGTTCCTTACACGGCCTGGAGCTTATTCCAGGCTTCCTAACAGGAAGAACCAAACGCTGGCTCCTCTCTGAATCCTCACGTTCTTCTTATTCTCCTCTTTCTTTTAATAGGATCCAGGTGGCCCCTTACCCAAACCAACTGCTTAGAGAGCTGCCTCCACCTTTCATTTCTTTGGACAGTTTTCTTTCCCAGAAGGTAGGATGGGGAACATGACGAGGGAAACTGTGGTGTGGACCTCACTGAGATGGAGGAGAATTGCTTGTGAAACAGGCAGCAATGAGGTTATGGGGGGAATGTACCCATGTCCCTGTGAAGCTTGTGGTGGCTGAGGAGAGAAACCCATGCCTCAGGCTCAATGCACTTTTCCAGCGTGTAGGGAGAAGATTTCAATAGACTCATGGAGAATCACAGATATGATTTGTTTTAGTTAAGATGATCCTAGCTATTGTAATATACAAATTCTCAAATCTCAGTGGCTTAACATGATACAAGTTTATTTTGTACTCCCACAAAATCTGATGGGGAAAGGGCTCACTCAGGCACCCAGGCTGACAGAGACACTGCCCATTTAACATGTGGCTTCTGAAGTGAGCTGGGTTGGAGACATCCAGCTGCAGATGGGGAAGAGGGCCGTGGAGAGCCAGGGAGGAGGCCTTTTTGGATCAGCCCTGCAAGCGATATTTATCATGTCTGCCTTTATGACATTGGCCAGAACTCAACCACTGGCTTCCCTGTATGAAGCGGGGCTGAGAAATGTAGTTCATGCTGGAGAGCCCCTCCCAGCACCAACTCCACACTGTGGACAGAGAACATGACTGGTGGAATCAGAATGGGAATTCTAGAATGAGAGTCTACCATTGAGATCTCAGGTACTCCTGAGATGGAAGGAGAGAGGGAGGGATCTAAAAGGGCCACATCACAAGAGGGAAGAGATATGGGAACATATGTATACGTATAACTGATTCACTTTGTTGTAAAGCAGAAACTAACACACCATTGTGAAGCAAGTATACTCCAATAAAGATGTTAAAAAAAAACAAAAAAAGACATAATGGACATACCTTTCTTTCCTTTTAGGCTACTCCTATTCTTACTAAAAGTTTACTTCATTTTCAAAATATAGAACATGGAAGCTTATAGAATTTCTTAAGCATATCTAGAGCCTACTGCCAAATACTATAGTTCAATTCGTATCTTTAATCTCATTTGGAAACAGCAATTAGAAATGTGTATTTAAGGAAACCACTAGCTTCCCTTTTTGAACCCATGAAAGAAGGCCAGGATTCACCATACCATAAGATGATAAGTACTGAATTACTATGAAGCATTACAGTATCAGAAAGAAGGTCATTTTCAATTACGGGTTCCATTTACCTCTGGCTTATAATAGCGGCGAGTATATGTTAAGTCAATAATCAGCCCAAGTTCTTCATTCTGTTCTTGGAGTTTGTTAAAAAAGATCCAAGGGGGAAAAACATTCTTCTGGAGCAAGATTCTTTTCAAAACTCTGTCAGAAAGAATAAAATAAGAAAGAACATGTGTTTAAAATCCTTTACTATATTATCCATTTATTCAAACCGTGTGATGCTAACATATGAGATTCAAAGTAAAGTTTCCTCCTCTGGAATTTACAAGCAGTATTACAATCCTTTCTTCCAGAGAGATTAGATGCAAGAAAATAAGCTCCCTTCTATATATTTATTTCTATGTTTGTTTATTTCATGTTGGCCTCCTAACCAGACTGTAAACTCCCAGAAGGCAGGGACCACATCAATTTTGCCTATCACTGTATTGTCAGCTCCAAGCACGGTGCCTGTAAATAGACACATAAATAAATACTTCTTGAATATCTACCTAGAAAAAAAGTAAATAAATAAAAATAAATAAAATAAAAGGGCCATCTTAAAAAACATGGGGCGGTAAATAAAAAGGCAGAAGTGGCTACCCAGGAAACTCTCAGATGAGCTCCGTGTTAAGAAGGAACATGTATAAAACAAAAGTGGCTGTTGACCAATAACAACATAAACTACAAAAGACTGGTATGGCGCTGTAAGAGTCATGTCAAGAATGCAAGCTATCTGAAAAATGTTAACACAGGTTTTTAAAGCTTTTTAAAGCATTGTTTGAGCAGACAAATACAGGAGACTTAGCTCTGTCCCTAGTGGTTGGTGGGTGATCGGGTGTTACTGAGGGACACAAAAACATTCTTACCCATCTATTTTGCTTCCAGCTTGTTTGTTGAAGTGAATGATTTCTAGACCAGAAAGAGCAGAAGACACTGACATCCTCAAAGAATGAAGAGTGTGCAAGAGTGAACCTTACTCCTCAGGTTAACTGACATATCCTGGCCTGAGTATATTACATTTCAAAATTCTGAAAAAATTTCAAGAAGGGATTGCCGTAGCTTCAGAAGAATAGTTAAGAGCACACACCCTGGAACTAGACTGCCTGGGTTTGAATCTTGGCTCTGTCACTTGCTAGCTGTATGACCTTGGGGAAGTTACCTAATCAATCTGTCTTAGTTTTTCCACCTGTTAAATGGATAAAACAATAATACCTACCTCATAGGATTGTTGAAGGATGAAAGGATAAGATTCTGTTTATTCTTAGCACTCAGCCTGGCACCTATTCAGTGCTCAAAAACCCGTTAGCTGCTGCTGCTATTACTACAGTATATGGCTGATCTGACATGAAACATCGGCTAGGAAACATCATGGTAATCAGAGAAAAGTTTAGAAGACAGAGATAAACAAATACATTCCAATTTTGAAAATAAAAGAAATGAATTTTCTCAATGCTATCGGTGCCAGGCAAAATTTCTGACTGTACTGTTATTCAATAATTATTATTACATACCTACTATGTGTGGGGCCCTGGAAATATAGCAGTGAACAAAATAAACAGAAATCCATGCCCTCTTCAGTGTAGTAGGTCTAGTAGGAGAGACATATAATTTTAAAAAATAAGTAAATATACAACATGTTGATATGTGGTGTGGAGAGAAACAAAGTGGGGCAAGAAGATACAGGGTGTTAGAGGAAGAGGGTTTCAATATTAAAGAGGAGAATCAGGCAAGGTCTTGGACACAAGAAGACCTTTTAGTAAAACCTGAAGATGTGTCACCCTCTGGAGATGGAACAGCAAGTGCAAAGAGCCCAGGAGGGTGTCCTGTGTGGCTGCAGTGGAGGGACTTGTGGGGAGAATGGTAGAGGATGAGGTCAGAGATTCAACAGGAGGCCAGACCGGAAAGGGTTTTGCAGGCCCTTGTGAGGACCACGGATGGTCCTTAGAGAGATGACAGTCATTGACCTGGGGACTGATATGCTCTGATTTACATTTTTAAAGTTCACTCTATGGTGTAACAGACTGAATGGAGGCTTCGGTGGAAGCAGGGAGGCCTGTTACGAGGTTCTTGTAATAAACTGTGCAGTGATGATGGCTTGAATCAGGCTGGTAGCCAAAGGAGATGCTGAGATGTGGTCTAAGAAGTAGTCAAATTCTAGACAGAAAAAACCAGATTTTGTTAATAGATTGAATGAGGATGAGAGAAAAAGAGAGGTTAATGTCAAGGATCTGGGCCTGATCAGCTGGAATGATGGAGGGGCATTAACTGAAATGGGACGACACAGGAGGACCTGGCTTAGGGGGCAGGAGGAGACGAGGGGCTTCTTCTTGGATAGGTTACAGTTGAGATGCTTACTTGGCATCCCAGAAGAGACATGTGGCAGCTAGTCGGATTCCTGAGTCTGGAGATGAGGGAGGAGGCCAAGGTTGGAGAGGTACATCCATGCCAATGGATGTACCTCTCCCTGGTGGCGCAGTGGTTAAGAATCTGCCTGCCAATGCAGGGGAGATGGGTTTAAACCCTGGTCCAGGAAGATCCCACATGCCGCAGAGCAACTAAGCCTGTGCGCCACAACTACTAAGCCTGCGCGTCTGGAGCCCGCGAACCACAACGACTGAGCCCGCATGCCACAACTACTGAAGCCTGCACGCCTACAGCCTGTGCTCTGCAGCAAGAGAAGCCACTGCAATGAGAAGCCCGCGCACCACAACGAAGAGTAGCCCCCGCTCACCGCAACTAGAGAAAAACCCACGCATAGCAACAAAGACCCAACGCAGCCAAAAGTAAATAAATAAATTTATTTTAAAAAACCCCAAAAAACAAGAGACTAAAACCTAGAAAAGAGAGGAAGTCCTAAGGACTGAGCTGGAGCACATCTCAATGTTGAATGTTGAATGTTGAAAAGAGGAGGGGGAAGCAGCGCAGGGAGACACAAAAGGAGCAGCCAGTGAGGTTGGAGCACAACTAGGTAGTATCTTGAAGGCCAGTGAAAACAAGGTTTTCAGGAGGGAGGGAATGACTGTGTCAACCACTGCCAAGCGGTCAAGTAAGATGAAGACTGAAAAATGACCATTGGAACAGCTGGTTAAAAGGATTGTCAGCGGACCCTTGGAAAGAAAGTGGTGATAACTAGAATTCAAGATCCGTCCACCAAGAACAGGTTTTGCCAGATGACGCACATTCTTTTATTTAGAAAGTATCTCTGGACAGCGCAATAGTTTGCCCAGATTTCAACATGGTGTTTGAAAAAAAGACTCTTCTGGTATTTTTGAACATGATGGCAAAACATGGGCTTGTGAAACAGTTTTATTACTTGAATTTATAAATGGCATGTTCTACCCTCTCTCTCCTTGGGCTGTTCAAAAATTCTATCACAGACTCGAATGAAAACATCATTGAAATGATGGTCCAGTGTGCAGACGTTGCAAAGCTAGGAAAGATAGAAATATATTGACAGAACACATAGGATCCCAAATAATTCTGTTGGACTAGATGAATGGGCAGAGTTAACAAAGTAACGTGTAACAAGAATGAATGGGAATTCCTGCATTTTGGTAGCAAGGATTGAATACCTCAATATCAGATAAGGAACCAGTGTTAGGCCATAGTAAATGAGAAAGCAACCCCAGAATTTAATGTTGATAATAAGCTCCACATGAAGCAACATAGCGATATGTTACCAAAACCTATTGTCATCCTAGAAGGGTGGTATCTACAATAATTAGTTACCTTATGGCATCTCTGTTGGTCAATCCACACCTACAGTATTTTGTTCCATTCTGGCGTCATGCTTAAAGAGGGAAATTGACATAGCAGGGTGCATAGAGACAAGAAAAGCAGGACCCACGAAAACCACGGCAGCTTCCCTGCCGGTTCTCCACGCCACTCCCAGGGTGGTTTCCCTTGAACACACATAGGATCACATCACTCATTTATTGAACGTCTTCAGAGCTCTTTCTCCCATTACCTACAGAATAAAACCTAAGACTTTCCACATTCTAAGCCTATCTCTGCAGCTGCATTCCCTCTATTCTTTCAGTGGGCTTGATGCTCTGGCCGCCTATCCCCCTAAGCTTACCAAACTGGTTCTCACTTCCTGCTTTCTCTCATTTCATGCCCTCCTGCAGGCTCCTAAAGCACCTATTTTTTTTTTTTCCCTGTGTTCTTGCCTTAACTCACTAGTCATTGTTGCCTTTTTTTCCTATCGATATCCCAAACTAGACTGTAAGCTACCTCAGGGCAATGTTTCTTTTTTCACTCTTATTTTCCTACCTAGAGCAGATCTTGCCACAAAGCAGGTATTCAGTAAATATGAGGTAAATGAATGAAAGGGGAAATAAATGAATCAGTGCTGGTTCCTCTGACTAGAATGCCCTCCTTTCCCATTTGTCCATCTGGGACACCTCATTCATTGTCCAAAGCAGCCAGCTCAGGCAGCAGGCCTCCTGAGGACCCTTCCTGCTGCTGCAGATGCTTGCTTCCTGTAGCGCTCGCCACGGGGCACCACCGAGCGCTCAGGGCCTTGCACGTATATGCCCACCTGGCCACTCTATCCTGTTCCTCTTCATATGCTCAGGACGGTGGCTGGCCACATACCTGTGTCTGATGTCATATCTTACGAGGAATGACTATAGCCACTGAGATTGTAGAGCACAGAGAAAGGAGAAATAGGATTTTTTTAAATTAGGAGATTGAAAAAAACAGATGGCCATTTGGCCTTGGTGTTGCAGTGGTAACTCACATCTACGAGGGGTAAAGTGGATAGCTCTCCAGTCTCTTCCAACTCTGGGACTTTGTGACTCTTGAGCTCTGGAATTCAACAGAGTTGTCCTATCACTGAATTGATAGTCTTGCTTCAGGCTAAGTGGCCCCAGGAAAGGGCTTGGAAGAAGTATGGCCCCCTTTGCAGCAGGTAGATTGTGGTATGAGAATAAGTGAGACGGTCACCGTCTGGGGCAGCAGGGAGAAGTTTCTAATCTCTCCCTGGCCTTACGGGAAGAAAGCTTCCCTGGTCCCACAGGGTTTGGGGCTGATGGAGCAGCTCATTACAGCCTGCCCCAGCAGGCTCACTCCAAAGCCAGTCTGATTCAGGGAGCTCCGGCCACTGCACCGCAGATCTTTGTCTCCCTGCGTTTGGGGCGTGGAGACACAGCCTTGTGCCAATGCCCCAATTCATTCGGGCTCAGGGCAGGTCTGAATTCTCAGAGAGATCTAGCGGGAGGTCATCAGTGTGGGAAGAGAAAGGTCATGGCAAGACTGAATGTCCCTGTGACCCTCAGCTGCAGGGCCACTTTGGCCCTGGGATATGGGTGGAGGGAGGAGTGGGAGGTCAGAGGGGATGTATCCACAGAACCTCTCTGCCAGCATTCTTTAGTCACGAGATGAGATTTCCAGGAAATCTGTGGGTCAGCATAGCAAGAGCCTGGCCTCAGCTTTCAGGCCAGTAATAAAGGTTCAGAGGACATGGTACCTTGTCCTCAAAGTCGTGGCTTCCTGGAAAGGGCATGCAGAAGACTGTTCCCTCTGTATTGAGCCTGCTTGGGTCTGCCAGGTGTCTACCGGTCTGCACTCTGAGTGTGGAATAAGAACCAGGCTGGCCAACAGGGAGCATTTCTAGGTTTGTTTCCTAAGAATAGAAGTGATAAGATAACAGCACTCAGGTTTTCCGTTCCATTCACCTTATCAAAGGGACAAAGTATGTAAGTGCGGCGCTCACGTTTACAGCCACCTGAGATGACATTTGACGGTTTCAGTGTCCCTCTGAAATGTTCCCCTTGCTTGACTCTCCCTACCTGTTCTCCTACCACCCAGTCCCTAAACACCACACCACCTCCCCTCAATCCCATCACCAGAATCTCAGAAAACAATTCAACTCACAATAAACTAGTAAAACTCTTAAGCTGAGTTCCCTTCTTTGTCTTTGCAGTGAATTGGGGGGGCCCTAGTGGCCCTTAAAACTTACATCAGTAACTTGCTTCTGCCCTATCACACTCAGCAGCAGGTCCCGGCTCACTCGGACAAGGACTGGCCTGACCCCACTGTGGACCCTGGGCTGGAACTGGCCTGTGTGAAGGCGGAGAACGGTGCCGTCCCCTCTCAATTCTGGGAGGCTGCTATTCTAGGGAGAAATACAGATCTGGTAGACTATTTTTGAAAAGCAATTGAAAACAATTTGTAACTGTAAGCACCTACCCAGAGAGTTGCTTGGATCTTTACAAAAACAACATCTGGGACTTCCCTGGTGGTCCAGTGGTTAAGAATCTGCCTTCCAATGCAGGAGACACAGGTTCAATCCCTGGTCAGGGAACTAAGATCCCACATGCTGCGGGGCAACTAAGCCCGTGCGCTGCAACTACTGAGCCCACATGCCACATCGAAAGATCCCGCATGTCACAAAGAAGATCCTGCGTGCCGCAACTAAGACCCAACACAGCCAAATTAATTAATTAATTAATTAAAAATAAATAAATAAATAAATAAAACATCATTTAAAAAAATCTGTTGATTGTAGCTCAGTGCCTGTCACACAGAATCCATTCAATCAACATTTGGCAGATGTCCTTTGAATTCGTTCTATCGACAATAATTTAATGAACAACATTAGTTCTGGATACTGAGGGAGAAATAAAGAACAATGTCAAGTCCCAGTCCTCCACTGTCCTACAATCCTGTGGTGGAAGAAAGACATATATCTGAAGAGTAAAATCCCACTGCAAGGCAATCTATGACTAGGGCACATCTGTGCATTGCGGTCCTGCTGGCTATAAGAGCTGAGGGATGTTTTGCTTGGCTCAGCTCTCCAAGTTGGCTGGGTCCTACCCAGTGTGCCCCGGGGCCATCTACAGCAACTATGCAGGGCCATGACTTCATCCTGTGGAAAGAGATGACCACATCCTCCTCTCTCTGGATGTTAAGGTCCAATTCTTCCGGCTCTAATTTGGCTGGAAGCACTGTATAAACATCAGAGATGATGTCATAGGGGAGGATTACAGAGGAGATGTTGGTGTTACATTAGTTAATTTTGTCAGTGAGCACGATAAAGGTAATGGATTGGAATTGCTATAATGAGTGTTTTTGATGCTTTGCCACGAGGAAATTGTTAAGGAAGGAAGCTTGCCAAGGGTCATGAAGAGGAATCCAAAGCAAAATCAAGACTAGAAAGTTCTCCCCTTTCAGATCTTTCTGCTGCCTCTGTACGAGTTCATTCTGGAAATCATAGCATGACCAGACCAGCGGGCAAGCCTCATCCCTGAGTGAATCTCTTACCTGCTCCAGACAGATGGGACATCATACCTTCAGCTTCCCACTCATGAGCAGACTGGCAGTGTGTGCCCTTCTTAGCTGACCTCTGCATGGTCAGTCTACCACCTGTCAATTGTGTTTTCTCTTCCCTCTAGTTCTGGGCTCCCTGGAAGAAGATACTCATGCAAGTATCTGCGGTGTTACTCTGATAGTTTCTGCTGTTTTGCAAGATGGCACTGTTCTGGCCTTTAGTTAATTTCTCTGGTTCTTGACATAATTTATACATTTATGTAGATGACCAATCTCCCCAGCCATATCCCTGGGTTCCCCTTTTCCCTGGCCCATCTTGACCATGTTCGGGTGGGGTCTTTGTGCTTGCAAGTCATCTATGACAGCCTCCTACGCCACCCTCTTCTTCACACCCTGCCCTCCTGCCAGACTTCTGCAGACCTGAAATGGAGGAATTGGTGGTTATTCTGGCTTGCAAATTCTCCAGCTGATTTTCCTCTCTTTTTAAAGGCTGGTCACCCTGCGATGCCCATGTATTTATAGGTGTCTAGCCCACTTGGAACCTGGTTTTGAGCCACATCACTCTCCTGTCCTTATACTCCGTGGAGTGAGGGATACAGTCTCTCTGGCTGTGCTCTCCCGTACCCAGCACAGCACAGGGATACTCTAGGTCCTCAATAACTATTTGCTGAGCTAATTAATCAATAACCTAGTCTTCAGAGATTCTCACTTCTACCAGCAGAATGCCTCTCGCCTAACTCCACAGGTCCAGGAAAGTGAAGTCCAGATGTCCTCTCCTGACCCTCTCCCCCATCCACCACCTCCTTCCCAGTCCATAAGGAATTTCAGTCTTATCCCCCTTGCAGAACAAATCTATGCTAAAGGCAGAATTTTCTTTGAGGTCACAAGAAAGAATTTCAACATCAGCTAAAAATAAGCCTCCCAGGTTCTTTGTGATTTCAGTATTTGGCCCTTTGAACTTGTTGCTCACCTTCAGGCCTGGAAATCTCACTCTTTCATCTCTTTCCAAGACTGGTGTTTTTCAGGTGAATTGGTTGGGGGTAGAGGGCAGATATGGGAGGGTGGGATATAGCTTGAAGGAAGGTAAGGGATAATTTATTTATAAATGGTCTTTGGCACCACTTTGATTTTCAGGTGTCTTCGATTTCTCATCTGATAGATTTTCAGTGTTGTTCCCAAGTGTCATTAGCCTTTTCCCCAGTTGCAAACATGTCAGATGGCTGTGCCTAACGAACTGAGGCATGAGAGCGGGTGGAGGCAGACACATAGTCCAGTGGGTGCAGGCCGAGGGAGGGCTGCCAGAGCAGGAGCAGGTGAACAGAGGAGCAGCTAGCCATTCCCTGGAGCCCACAGCCCGCTGCGCCCACCCCCCAGTCCCCCCAACGCATCACAATCTCCTTGCAGACAAGGCTTCCACTACAGGCCTCTTGCTGCTCTGACGCACAAAGAATATCTGGCTTGATAACCATTTATTCAGTGATTATAGGATTAACTGCAACCTGCAGCAAAGGTAAGCCTTTAAACAAAGGTTTTGCTTCGGTTTTCTGGAAGGGAAAAGAAAATATAGAACAAACAAACATATTATCCATTAATGGGTACTTTCAACTTAGGACTCCAGCAATTTAGTGATCAGCGAGGATGTCCTCATGCAAGGAGGTAATCAAGTTCAGGCTGCCGTGCCCACATCCCTCCTTTTCTTCACAGGCTCAACCTTTGATTGCAGTTGCCATGGCAAGAAAATTGTTGCAAGAGAACGGGAGAATGATGGTGCCTGTACTTGGGAAGTGAGATGTTTATGAACATTCACATTTTCCTCTTTTTCTCTTTTCTCTGCTAGAAAATAAGAAGGAACGGGGGACGGGAAGCAATCTCATGTTCTCTATTATGTGCCAGGCATGAGGCTAGGTGCTTAACATATATATTGTATGAAATATGTAGGTACGTGTGTGTATAAAGCCCTTTTTATCATGAGCTACAACTCACCTACCAAAGAGCACACAAAACAAAGATGTTCAGCTAATTGTATGTGCAAAACTGTTTGTAGAAACGTGTTCTTCCTTGAAAGAGGATTTACATTTGCTTCTGCCAGGCATTTGGGATGGGTCTAATCTGAAACACCTGGGAGGGTTTGTCTAATTCTAATTCTTCCTTACTTCTTCAGCATCTCAACTCAAAGTAAGAGGATTCACCATTGACCCTTTTCACCCCTGGACTGCAATCCATTCCCTTAGTTCAGCCGCTTAGCTTCTCTCCAACCCCTCAGGATTTACCAAATACTCTCAAGCTAAAGCAGTCCTATCTACCAGTTTACTGCTCTGGGCCTCTATACTGGCCTGGTAATTCTTCATGCTCTTGTTAGTGCTCACTTTTTAAAATTTTTTTTTAAGCTTTTCTGGTTATCATCAACAGGAAAATTGGTATGAAATATCTAGTTTGCCATTTTCAAACTTGGGTAGGCTAACGAACTCACTAAGGTCATACATCTTGAATAGCTTAGATAAGGCTGGATACAAAACTTGTTTCTTTTGTTTTACACTAAGCTATCCTTTACTCTAACTGAAAAAGAAAGAAAAAAAAGAAAAACACCAGAGCATTTCAAATTGAACCAGAGTTTTACATTGCCAGCTACAGAAGTCAAAATAATCTCTTAATATTTAACTATGAATCTCTTAAGTATGTTCTCTAAATCTTGTTCATCTTTGTATTCTCAGCCCCTAGCAGAGTAATTTCAGATAGTATTTGTTGAGTAAAAGAAGGAATAGGTAAAGGGGTGAAATATACAATTGCTAATGAAGGTACTTTCTACATGGACCACTAGACTCCTCAACCTGAGGAACCCCCAACCAGTATATCACAGAATATCCTCTCTGTCCAAGATTCCTTTTCAAGATAAAGTTTTTAAATGGTATGAGTGGAAAAGACCTGTAAGTTCAGAGTCTCCAATCTCAGCTCCTCAAAATATCGTGAGGGATCTTCAAGTTCAAGGCTGGTCTAGCTTCTTTCCAGGGGGCTATAAGGCTGTAAAGGACTATCAAGATGGTGGACTACCAGATGGATCCACCCACTGTCAACCCAGCTTCAAAATGCCCTAAACAAAACTCAGCATATCTTCTCCCCCGCAACCTTTTTTTAAAAAATATTTATTTATGCAGTTAAACCGGGTCTTGGTTGCAACACGCAGGCTCCTTAGTTACGACAGGAGAATTCCTTATTTGTGACATGTAAACTCCCAGTTGTTGGATACACGTGGGACCATACTACTACCAAGGAATCAAACCCGAAACTCCTGGATTGAGAGCACCGAGTCTCACAAACTGGCCTAGCAGGAAGATTCGTCATTAGATCTATTTTTATCACAGAAATATCAGCCTTGTTTATTCCCACAAGCCTTCAAAGAATTGAGGCAACTGTCATGCTCATTCCTCCCCATGTGAATCTTTAGTAAAAGATAAAAGATTCATTCGATTATGAGGAGAAGCACTAGTACAGATTCCTCTCCCTTTTTTAATTGCTTCTCCTTCACTTTGTTTACTGCCCCAATTGGTGCCACTGCTTTTCCCACTTGCCTATACTAGTATCCTAGTGGTCATCCCTTATTTCATCCTACCCCAAATCACCAACTTTGATGAGTTTTGAATCTAAATATTTCTCATATTTGTCCTTCTCCTGGACATCTCCACTCTTACTGCTTTAATGTGGGCCCTTTTCAATGCCCACCTGGAGTGCAGCACTGGCTTCCTAATTGGTCTCACCTCCATTCTCTCTGGACCATCCTCCACAGAGCGATCAAACACAGCACTGCATTCTTTAAAGCTCTCAGTGCTTTCCTATCACCTGCAGACAACGTCAGCTCCTTTCTAGTTTGTAAAACTCTTCATAACCTGGCCCCTGCCTACCTCTCAAGCCTCATGTTCCCTGTTTTGAAGTTTGTGTTCTAAAATTACCAAATATATTATGCTTCCAAACATTTCTGTTATTCCTTCTGCATGAATTTCTCTTCCTTCCCTCACTTCTTCACCTGCTTAATTTGTACTCCTTTTTTAAGAATCGGCTTCCCCAGGCCAGTCCAAGTGATCTTTCACTGTGCTCCCAAGGTAGACCTCAATCATAAAACACAATCTATTATATTGAAAAGGTTTTATATTTATCACTTTCACTAATCTGTAATAAACTTGAAGGTATTCTAGCTTAGTGGTGGCACTTAGTAGGCCTTTAATAACCTCTAGGTGTTCGTTCTTCAGTTTGAAGAGTTTAATTGAATAATAATATTTAAGATGAATCAGAATTAGAATGCATATTGTCCAAATATCTTAGTCATTTCAATAGGTGGTTTGTTATGTTGTTTCTTGAGTTTTATTTTTCTCTTATTTTTATCACTATTAATAAGCATTAATATTATATTATTGCTACCTTAAAGGTATATTATATTTGCTACCTTATTAATCTTTATTTTATTATGTGAAAAGTTGATTTTTTTACATAACTGGATGGGTGTATTGAGAGTGAGATCTCATTTTCTCTTTTTAGAGCCCTCACATATTTTGATGTTTTTTTCATTCTCCTTCTTCATGGAAAGAGACTTGTGTTTTTTTTACTGTGCCCTACAGCATGAAGCTTTATTTATTAATATGTTACCTTTATTAATACGTTACCTTCCTTCTAGTAGGATTGGGTCCTACACTGTTTTATGTCTTCATTCATTCCACGTGCTAATGAATTCCTTATATTTGTGTCCTGGAAGCCCCTGATTCCTCAGAGTAAAACCCTTCCTTCAGCAGAAATGAGAAATACACTTGCTGGTTATTCTAGTTGCAAGAGCAATATTTAGTCTTGTTCTCCTCACCCTGCCATCAATCCTGGGATCACTGTCAACCTTCTTGCCTTTGATGTAAAAATCCCAGCTTGCCTTGGCTTTCTGACTGACAGTGATGGTGGTGCCTGCTTCAATGCCTATCACCAGTGGTTTGAAGAGGCAAGAAGGATATGAAGGGAATGGATGCTTTTTACAACTGGCTTGGCCTGTACTTGGTTTTATTGCTTTATTCCCTTACAACTTATAATGCTTGAAAGGCAGTAGAAAATTTATTAGCCCAGTGTCTGAATTTCAGAAACTAGTAACCTTCAGACTGATGTTCCCTCCATTGACTTACTCCGTGTGGCAGATTAAACCTTCCAAAAATGGCCGCAGCTATATTTCTCATCCTACATGCTATTCCAGGACCTGTCAGTCCCCCATCAAGAAGTGAAGTCTATCTCCTCTCCCTTCAAACCTGGGTGGATCCTGTGACACCCTGGATGAGTATAACATAATAGAAGTGACACTGAATAACTTCTGAGGTTAGGTTATAGAAGGCAGTCTACACTTTGGGAACTTTGATTCGACCTGTGAGAAATCCACTTACCCTGAAAGGCCATGTGGAGATATCACATAGAGACAGAGAGAGATGCCCAAGGAACCCCAGCTCTTTCAGTCTCCAGTTTTGTGTCTTCCCACCCAAGTAACAGAGATGTGAGTAAGTGAGCCTTCAGAGGATTCCAGCTCCCATCCTGTGAGGGTGGATCAAAAGTTTCCCTCCATATCTTTCCCAAATTGCAGACTTATGAGCAAAATAAATGCTGTTGTTCTAAGTCACTAGGTTTTAGAGTTGTTTGTCATGCAGGAATATATGCGCAGAACACGCCTCATCATCAGAGTTCAGACAGAGACTCTCATTTGATGCCTTTTCTGTAAAGGTGGAAATTTGAGTTTCTAGATGTGCCCTTAGATGGCAGAATGGGATGATAAGTCAGAAGGCTTTAAACTCTTTGTGTTGAGGCTTCTGTGTGAAAATAACACTGGAGATACTTTTTCAGGGCCCTTTGGAGGCTGGGAGAAAGAAAGAGGAATTAAAGTGGAACAGAAGGAAGAGAAGCATGTGACAGACAGGCTATTCCTGGTACCTCCACATCAGAGGACGAGAGACTACCATTTCTTTCTCTGTGTCACGTATTACAATCCCAATTCCCCAACAGTGTCCACCGCCCTAGAGAAGAACACAGGAGCCTTACTTTTCCTAGTGCATGATTCTTCCTACAGAGAAAGAAGACTTGTCTCTTTCTTTTCATTTGCCACTATATTTTTAGGGCATCTGACCTCAGGAATCAGGAGAAAGGTGGGTGACTGTCCATGGTGCTGGCTGACAGGAACTCACATCTATAGGCTCTGTGACTTACAATGACAAAGGCATCCTAGATCCTAAGATGATCAGGGATTTGTCACTAGGTTTCATATATTTAGTTTTAGGATGTGATATAAAGACCAATCTAAAAAGGAAGACCACCATTTGTTCATTTCTTTACCTTAGTACCATACAGACGCCTCTGTGTAGGGGTGGGGGGTGGGAGGTGTAGTATATGTATTCAACAGAACGAGGACTAAACAAGTTCTCCTAGAAGCATTGAGGTATTTTACTCATTGACAATGTAACATTCCTTATACTGGAATCTCAAGTAGGCTAATCAGCATTTTCTTCTGCATGTTTCATTGAATATCTTTGTTCACTGTTACTGGATGTGGACATAGGCATCCCATATGCCACTGTCCTGGAAAGGGCAGACTGAGAACCCTTGAGTCCCAGAATCTGGGACATGCAGTTGGAGGATCAGTTGGTTACCTTTCTCTTTCCCCCTCCTATCTTCCTGTCCCCCCATGTCCTCTCTCTCCAGTCCTTTCTTGGCTGTGCAAGACCACATCCTAGGGTGGAAGTAGAGGTAGAAATCGAATGGTAATGACAAGATCCTGTGGGGGCAGGAGGATAGGCTCCACCCACCTCACTGTGCTTCACAGTCACCCGTGTGGCTACTGTGGTGAGGTGGTGAGGGAGAGCACTGCATCTGAAGCCAGACCTGTGTTCAGATTCAACCTCTGAGGTTTGATGGCTGTGTAACCTCAAACCAGTCATTGAGTCCCTTTTTATTTTCTCATCTGTAAAAAGATAGCCTGCAGAGAGTTGTTGTGAGGACTAAGTGAGATGATGTATTAGAAAGAATTTTGTAACCCATGAAACACTCTACTAATGAATTACTATGTCTGTTAATGGAGACATAAGAAGGGATGAAGGGGTGAATCTCAGTGGCTATTGAAGGCAGCAACAACGAACGGACAGCTGGGAAGAGAGGAGAGACATCCTCACAGGCAGAGGATATCTGGACCAGAGTTCCTGCCAGCTGGGTCTAACCCAGTAGAGGGAAAGAAGAGGCTCACCTGCAGGTGTGCATGTGCCCAAACTGAGGCAGCAGGTAAGAGGGGAGAGCAATTGAATAACAGCAGTCATGTGACCCACACTGGCGAAATGCCGGGACTGTGCTGAAGCCTTACATGCTCATTTACTTCTCAGGAAAACTCTGTATAACAGGTGCTATTATCCTTACTTATAGAGAATCAGTTCTGATAGGTACAAGAAATTTCTAAAAACCTCACATCAAGTAAATGGCAGAAGATGGATTCAAATCTAGATTTTTCAGACTCCAAAGCCCCAGCCAGGAAGATGGAGAAAAGATTTTATTTTGTTTTAATGAATTTTTATAACAAGGAGGAGAGTCAGAAAAACCTACTGTGAGGCAGTTCCTAAAGCCTAGGTTTCAAAGAACCAGGGTGAGTGAAAGAAAGTAGGTGGTGGGACGAGTCAGAAGGTCCAGATGAGCCACAGAGACAGAGGCATATACCATCCTCCCTGTGGAATGGCTCGTGGGTGAGCTGGATGCATTTAAAGTGCTGTGGACAGAGCAATATCCTGCAGCCTATTCTAGGTGAGGACCAGAAAGTCTTCCTCTTGGGTCTACCTGTGCTCCTGTTCTTCTCTTTTCATTGCAGTTAATAGTATTAGTGAATGGCGCAGACCAGCATTTACCACAGTGTATTCCAGGGCACATTCGTTCTGTAAGATGTTAATGGATAGGACTTGGAAAAAAGGGTCAAATAAACTCACTTCAATTTAATTTAAGACATTTTTTGAAGGCTCACAACAGGGCTGTGAACTACAAATTCAACCATGAAAAATGCAGGTAAAGTTCTTGTCCTCATGGAGCTTGTAGCCTAACAGTCAAGTAAGTTTGGACATGTTATATCAAAGTGATGTAGGTTTCTTTACTGTAAACATTTCAGGGTTTTATGATGCATGCATTTCAACTTTCCAAGAGGAAGGTAGAGTATGCAGGGTATACTCTATGCAAAAAAGGGTACAGAGTAGGCCAAATATCTGGCCATGTAATCCTATTTTCTTTGCCATAAAGTCTCTTCTCATGGCCCCAAAGCTGGTGTTCTGCAGCAAAAGCCTGGAGGAAATGGTGGGGGCAGATAGAGAAAAAAGGACATACACCACTTCCACCTTGCTACATGTCACCACCATATTGGTAATGTGACCAAAAGAGATGATGGATAACATTTAAGCCCAGGACATGGCATTCAGGTGATGTAAATGTGGGGGACAGTGGTCCCCGTTTGTGGACATTAAATGACAGCTACCTCTCGACACTGAACTCTGATGGAGAGTCAAGGCCACCTAGAAATTGCCAGAGGAAAGTCTGAGGGGGTGGATGGTCCTCTAAGCAGGATGGAGAGGCTCACTGGGCCAATGGAGTAGCAAGAGAAGGAGGCATAGAAAGTGGTGAGTGAGGAGGGGGTAGGTCCTTTCCTCCTAGGCCATGAGAGAGAGGGGGTCGCGTTTCTTGTCAGAGTCTTACAGGAGGACCTAGGTGGCAGCTGTGCTGGCGTGGGCCTGAGGGTACAGCATGTTCCATCTTGTGTATAATATAGACAGAAGCACTCACTTGAGTCAGCCATGGGCCAGCAATCAAAGTTTATCACTCAGGCAAACAAGCCCAGGAAAAGAGCTGACAGATGGCTAATCTTTTTTTTTTTTTTTTTCCTCCCCCAGGAAGACATTCTGATCTTGGTTACCCTCTGGGTTTTTCCTCTCTCTCTCTCTGATCCTCTCGCTCTCACGAGATGTGCCCTGCACAGGCGTTACATAACAGACGGCCTGCAGGGAACACCTATACAAGAGGGCATGACAGTCAGACAATGGGTGGGCAGAGCTGCCCTGAGAAAATGGAGTCATTCATGAGGCCTGTGAGAGGCGGCTCTGTTCCCAGCTTGGCTCACTGGTAAATGAAGTGCGCTGGGGACAAAGAGGGAAACTTTACACTCTTGCAATTTTCCCACAGTGGCAGACTCACAGAAAAACAAGGCACTAGTTGGCTTAGAGGAGAAAAGGCAACCATATCCATAGACTTTGCTTTCTCTCCCAGGTCGTTGTCTCGTGCCAAAACCACAGAATAATCTCCCAGCGAGAGAACAGCAAGGCTGACTTGCTGTGGGCCTAAAAGGCAGAAGCCAGAGGGTATGTATGGGTCTGCCTTCTGCTTCTGTCTGTTTCATCATCGCTCGATGGGTTTTCACTTCTGAATCACTCACATTTTACCTCTGTTCCAGCTCACTTTGCAGGGAAAGAATGTTGTCAGTGAAGACGATTACTCTGAAAGAGAAATAACAACATCTTCTCTAAGTGCAAAATGAGTTGCATCTTCTTCCACAGAGCCAGCCAACTCACCTGTTCTCAGGCACTCTTCAGTTCGAGGACAGGATGACCATTGCTCCAGGCCTGTGTCCGGAATCACATCCAGAAAATATTTAGCAGCTGGGCCCAGGGACGCTTTGCATGGGAACTTTGTACTGTAGGTATATTGCTGCTTTGACTTATAAATCACAAAGTGCCAAAAATTTAACCTAAAAGTTATGTGTGTCTTCTAGTGTTTCATATAAGACTAAATTTCATGCCAAGAAGATACCAAAATTATAACAAATAATCTTACATATTAAAGAAAATTCCCAAACCCCACTAAAAACCTACTTATCTTGGTGCAAAGCTCTTGTCCAAGTTAACTGTTTAAAGAGATTTTTGGAGTCTATTGTAGAATGATTGGACACATGGCACTATCCCTACCACTGGGAATTCCACTGTAATCCCCAGGTGCAGAGTGGATCCCACTGTGGGGTAAGTAAGTATAATATAATCGTATAAGATAGGAAGGTCCCTCTTTATCTACCCTGGAAAGTTTTCTCCTTACCCAGTACCAGAGGACTCCACAGGATAAAGAAGGGGAGAAGAGAGTTAGGAGGTGTAAAACACTTCCAGAATGATATGAAGGCACTAGTGCAGTCTAGTCTGGGATACAAATATAGTAATATAGACCTGGGTTTGTAAGCTCAGCCCCATATGAGGAGGCTCTGTCCTTCTGGGCACTAAGCCTATGATGTGTTCAGGTGCCAGCTGAAGAAGATGGTGGTTAAATGCTCTGGAATAAGATAGATGGGTCTGTATCCTAATTTTAAAACTTGGTAACTGTGAGACCTTCAGGAAATTACCTTGCTTTTGTTTTCTCAACTGTACAATCAGAATGGCCACAATTTATAGGAAGGTGGGAAGGGGTAGACCAGACATCCGTCCCGGGAGAACTGGAGGACATGAACTGTAAGGCACCTCCTATCTCAGGCCATTCACAACACTGAGCAGCCTCACGAAGCAGGTGGCAATTTTTTGAGAAGAATCCTCATTGACTTGGGAAAACTTCACACAGACCAGTATCGTGTCATGCACTGGGGCCTGGAAACCACTGCACAGATTATCTGCTGTGGTTGAATCCTACACTGACTTTAATGATATTCTGTAAAGAGGTAAACTTTCAAGTTTTCTCATTTATGCTTCAGGTGTAAAAATGCAGCTTTCACCAAATACATGGGCCTCCCCTAACTGCTTCCACTTTAGAATTTGAGAGAAGAATCAAAAGCCTGTGGGCTTGCAGATGATCAGAGAATAGGCAGTCACCAACATGTTTGGAGCACCTATCATGTCCCAGGTACCATGCAAGACTTGAGTTACTTATGGTACTTACAACAGAGTGGGAGAGAGAGGTGAGGAAGTGGGTTAAATGTTACAAGAATGAAGCCTGGGAGCCTCTGGGAGTATGCCCTAATCAGAAGAGCAGTGGCAGGGGAAGATTTTCCAGAGGAGGTGATACCTGAGCTGAGTCTTGAAGAATATGTCAGCCAGATGAAAGTATGGGGTGTACCCAGGCAGAAGGCGCCAAGCGTGCAAGGCCATGGAAGGCAAGAGGGCATGCATGTTTGATACACTGCAGTAGTTCCACATGGCTAGAGAATTAGCATGTGGTGAGATGAGACATGGTGAATAGGAGCCAGAGATGTAGACAGGGCCCAGATCTCCATAATATTCCCAATTAGCTCTGAGACATCATTTCTCCCCAAGGAATACCTTCAATAGGGATATTTACTGCTCTAAGCATTTACTGATCATTTAATTCTTCAAATGGAATGGTAAAGCAGAGAAAGACACTGGGTAATGCTTCACATGTTTTCACATCAGCAGTCCCTTTAATGACCTTTTTCTTTCCAATTTGAAAATAATTCTTCAGGCATTTTAGTTTACGCTTCCATAACGATTTATCTTCTCTCTACTGACCTTTGAAATTGATCTTTGTTGAAAAAGCTATTTTTGACCAAATTGATCTAGATTACTCATTGACTAGTCTATTGACCACAGTTGCCTTTCAAAAGGGCCTCACCTTTTAAGCTTAATGATAGCTACCGTTATTGGGCTATTATTTTATGCCTGGCACTGTGCTAAGTGTTTTGAAATATTGTTATTCAATCCTCACAGCAAATCAGTGAGAAAGATACTACTATTATTTCTTTTGTAATTTATACATATTTTATATCTCATTCTTTTTTTTGAGGTGTAGTTGACTTACAAGATTATATAAGTTTCAGGTGTACAACATAGTGAGTCACAATTTTTAAAGATTATATTCTATTTATAGTTATAATAAAATATTGTTCCCTGTGCTGTATAATATACTCTTGTTGCTTATTTATTTTATACATGGTAGTTTGTACCTCTTCATCCTCTCCCCCTACCTTTCCCCTCCCCCTCCCTTCTCCCCACTGGTAAACACTAGTTTGTTCTCTATATCTGTGATACTATTATTATTTCCACTTTACAGATGAGAAAAATGAGGCTTGATAAAGTAATAGCTTATAAATGGCAGAACTGGGATTCAATCTGTTTGATTCCAAAATCTCTACTCTTCACCATTTCACTCCACCACTATTTTAAAATACTTTTGAGGGCAACAACTTAAAACAAGATGTATGAGAGTTGCTTCCCAGTGGATAGTCAAGTTCTTAGACCAGAAAAGATCTTTTCCTTTGCCGATAGAAGGCAGCTGTTGGGCTGCATCCTGCAGGCCTACAAGCCCAGCTTCAAGACCAAAGAAAGAGCCCAGCGTCAGCCACAAAGACATCAATGGTTTAATGGATGAGGGAGCTTACATGTCTGAAGCAAGGTCCTGGAGCAACGATGGGCAGGACATGGTGACAGTCTTCGCTCCTGGAAGGGGGGCGGGGAGGGGAGATTACCTGTTATAGGGGAATTGATGTCAGGTGGGCTCATTAGTTACCAGGGAAACCAGTAGAGGGGCACACCCCTCACCACCCCTTTGATAAGAACAATCACTAGCTGGGGTCTGGGACAAGTACATAGGAAAGTCAGTCATGTGTATAGGGTATAGGTGAAGCAGGCACTGGTCGGGCAGGGGATGTGCTCTCTTACAGAGAGCAAGAGAACAGCCATCTTGAGCGGCCTGACCATATAGCAGCAAAGCAGCAAACAATCAGTGAATGTTCTAAGAGGTGATGGAGGAGATAGGAGGTCAGAAAAGAACTTCTCTCTGTGATGTGAAAACTTGAGTTAAGATACCTCTGAAGAATTTTAATGCCAATTTTCTGTAAAACTCTCATTCTTTGAAGTATGGACTTTAGTTAATAATAATGTATTGGGACTTCCCTGGTGGCACAGTGGTTAAGAATCTGCCTGCCAATGCAGGGAATACGGGTTTGAGCCCTGGTCCGGGAAGATCCCACATGCCACGGAGCAACAAAGCCCGTGTGCCACAACTACTGAAGCCTGCATGCCTGGAGTCCCTGTTCCACAACAAGAGAAGCCACCGCAAGGAGAAAGCCCATGGACTGCAATGAAGAGTAACCCCCACTTGCTGCAACTAGAGAAAGCCTACGTGCAGCAACAAAGACCCAATGTGGCCAAAAATAAATAAATAAATTTATTTTAAAAAATAATAATGCATCAATATCGATTCCTTAATTGTAATAAATGTACCATGCTCATGTAAGATGTTACTCATAAGGGAAACTAGGTGAAGGGTACCTGGGAACTCTGTACTATCTTTGCAGTTTTTCTTCAAGTCTAAAACTATTGTAAAAAATAAAGTTTGTTTTAAAAAACCTCATTCTCCAAAGCCTCATACGTATTCCAGAAGAGCTTTTATTCTTAGAAACATCCAGAAACAATTGATTTGCTAAGATCATGGCCCAGATTAGAATGAGCAGTAATTATTAATGATTAAAGTTTAGTGCAGAAGTTCCAAAATTGTACACTGGAGTGTTTATGTATCTCTAAATCTGTATGTGTATGGATATATATATATATATATATCAGTGATTCCTGTTGCTCTTTATTTTGTAGACAAAGCATGATTGACAAAAAGTATGTGTCACACACATTTTTACCTCGTTATCTATATCTTTGAACTGCATGTTACTGACCCAGGTCCCTTTATCCATCTCTTAAGAGCTGTTGAATTAGTCAAACTGCCTGGAGTTGAAGAGGAGGCTTCCAAAGAGCTGATCTCGTAAATTCAAACTGGCAGGCTGGCCAGTTCTCAGGCACATGAAAGTGTTCTCTGGTGCTAAACACCCCATTCCAGCTGTGCCCATTTGGGGGGCATGGTTGATACAGCCTTGATGCATTCACTGGGCTGCTTTTCCCTCTCATCTACCCTGACCCAGCCAGGTTAAGGAGAGCATGTTTTATGAAGAAACCAACTCCCTGAGTCAAGATTATTCAACTCCTTGTTACTCTCATCCCCTTTCTCCAGGTGGAGATCTGAAGGGTCTGAGGAGGGAGGCTTCCTGTTGGAGGTTGTATAGCCAGGCTGGAAGCCAGCAGTTGGACAGAGGGAGAAAGATGCTCAAAAAGGCTTGCTTCCCAGGGCCCCATCCCAACTACACCACTTCTCTCTCCTTTTTTTTAGATAACAGCGTAAGGAGGTTGGTCAACATGAGTTTAATTATTATCCAGAAAACCATTAAGGGCTGGATGAGCTCACTCACAGAGGCCACTGGATTTCAGAAGCAGGGATTTTTATTTCCTCTGGACCGGGAGAGTTGAGTCGTATAAAAGAACCCAAGCTTTACTGAATTCAGACCCACATTTTGTTTCCAGCCAAAGGTCATCTTGAAGCAGAGTGGGAAGCAAAGCTTCCCTATAAGAAGAGGGTTAGGCTCTGAGGTTGGTGCCCCTATTTACATTCAGACAATGGGAGGGCAGTTGATTGTTTTCACGGTGTGCAAAATAGTTTCACTTAGTAAAAATAGTTCTCAGTATATTTAGTTTCCTCTCTCTCTCTGCCATAATGCAATATGTGATACCCCCATAAATCTCTTATCAGGATTCAGGGGCCTATTGACTAGCCCTTCTATTGACTGGGATCTAAAAAAAGGCAATTCCTTCTTTGGTGTGAGCTTTTTCAGAATGCCTGTGCAAGGAATAAGAATTTGCTGGCCATCTTCCTGGGAGGAGACATCTGTATCAACTATAAGATCTGGATTCTAGGTCACTGAGAGTTAGAAAGAGTTGAACAACCACCCTGGCCCCTTGGCTTGTGAGGAGCTCCCTCCAGAGTTAATAGGAAAAGAGATGAGGGCGAGGAGGTGGACACGGTCAGCCATTCTCCAAAGCCAGAACTGGACCTTGGAAGCCTTATGTTCTCTAAAGTGATGTAGGAAAATTAAGGGGAACCAGTAGACGAGGGACTTAGCAAGCTGAAGCTACAGCATAAGGTCACACAGACTCTGAATGAACAAGCTGTGTCTCCAACACAGGTTTTATCTGACTCCAAAGTTCAGGCCCTTCTACCTGAGATTTAAATCTCTCATGTGGAGTATGGTCAGTTAAGGCTGCAAAAGGGAAAGGAGTGGAATCCCAGTGTTGAATATTTATGAATATATAAACTCCTGAACACTGTCAACAGTAAATAGATGGGAGCTCACTTCAGATATAATTATAACCATGCCAAAAAGTCATAATTAACATTGGAAACCTTTAGTGCACTTGCTATCAGAGCTATTGAGTATTCCAAACCCTGTGGTGCAGAAGAAAAAAAATAAAAGCCTGAGAATTCAGCTCATTTACTCAAGTCATTGACACATCAAAGGAAAAGCTCTTCTAAGTCCATTTAGGTGGTTTAGGGCTGGGGAACATGCCCAGAATCCCTAAATAGAAATAAGTATTGGTCATCAGAGCAGTGTGGTCTGGCCGAGAGGTCAACTCGGGCTCTAGAAGTTACTTGTTCAGTTCTGGTATCTAAACATCCAAAATGACTTATTCACTTCAGAGGGTGAAAAACACTCAGTTCCCCAGGATTGCCAGATGGAGTTTTCCTGTATAAAACGTCTCATTCGCTGGGAAGCCGGCCAAAGTAAACTCCTAGTCCTGACCCACCCATACCTCTGAACTGGCTGGGAAGGGAGAGAGGGAAATCCCAAAACAAATGTAAAAGCAGCTTGTCAGTTTGTGCTGTGGCCCTCCCCTCCCCCGCCGGGGGGAAGGTTCACTCCAGGTGAGACAGGATGTGGGGAAAGATGTGGGTGATGAGCAGGTCATGGACAGGCTGTCAATGGCATCTCTGTTTGGTTCCAGGCCTGAGTGGGGCCGTGGCTTACATAACAGTTTGGCAGGGGTACGCAGCCAGGCGGAAGCACGCGGGTTTCCAGCAGCATATAATCATCTTTGATTTCTCTGTTTGTTCAGTAGTTTTTAATGTGGTGGGAGAGGCAGCGGTGCAGAAGGAGGAGCAGGATTCTGACATGCTGCAATCTTCTGTTTCCTTCTACAGAACAAATAGCCCCAAACGGATCCCTGTGGCCAGAGAATTAGCAACTGCACACAAGTCCTCTCTGGGGCAGGAGCTGCACTGGAGCCCAGTCCTGACCTAAGAAGGCCAGAGACTGACCTAAAACACGTGCACATGAGCCTGATGGGCTGCCGGGAGGTTGGGGTCCCTGGCAGTGACTGACACTGTTTGCCCTCTTGGCTGCGAGGACTATCGTGTCCCCCTCTGATCATGCAGGTTTCTGTGTCCCATGCCATGTTCACCCAGAAAGGCAGGTATTCAGCCCTTGTGTCTTGCTAACCAATGTCTCTCTCTCCAGGCCACCTCCATGTAGGTACCAGGCTGATCATGCTGGAACCGTGAGCGTGTGGGAGCAACCAATTTACACAGTAACGTTCACTTGATAAAAGCACAAACTTCCAGCTTCTTTTGATCCTAATTTACCTGGAGTTGAGTAGCAACTATCCCCCTGAGAATGAGAACACGCTCTCTACTGGCTGTAGTCCCCACCAGTCCCTATTGTCCCTCACCTGGAGGTCTCTTCATTTACTTATTTTACTTTTCTGGTTCTTGCAGACATTTTTAGGTTGAGTTCCCTGTCCTATCTTAATTGTAATCATTTGCTATCATAATCATCTGCTTACCTCTCTGATCTGCCCAATAGACTGTGAACTCCTTGGGCAGGGGCTTAAATTGATCATTGATTTATTGAACAACTATCTATGGAGTCCTCACCTTGGGCAGAATGAAAAGTACAAGTCATTTTGTCAGGAATATAGTATTCATCATGGACTTCTAGTGCCTAGCACTGAGCACCTGCTCTCTATATGTATTTAGATTAAATGAATAAATGACTACTTCTTCCTTGTGAGATGTGTTGGTCTTGGCAGTAGGGTTCTGTTACCAAATATTCCCATGCTGTCAACCTTGTAAGCAGGTTTCCTGATAGGATGCACCTTGTTATGCAAGTAATTTGCATGAACTTGTGTAATGTTGTTTTGCTCAAGTATTTCCCTATATTCAGATATTTCTAATCCCCAGCTTGCATCTCTAGCCTCGTTTTTGGCTACTCCCTACCCTATCCAGCCATGCAGCATTGCTTATATGACATCTCTGTATCCACTTCACTCCTGGGACATCCATGCCCTTGCTCACACTGTCTCCTCAATCCGGAATGTCCGCAGTCTTGCCCTTTACTTCACCTCCTTACCACCCCTCCTGGCCAGCTCCCAGCCCACTCATAAGACTCAGCTCACATGTCACCTCCCGCAGGAGCCTCCCCTGATCTCTCCAGGCTGGGTTAGAGATTTCTACTTTCTGTTATCAATTTTTGTGCAGATCTTTTATGAGTCTGTCTCCACCACCATGCTGACAGCCCCTGAGGTCAGGGACTGTGTCTTTTCACTTCTGGATTCTCAGGGCCAAGCACATAATAGGAACTTTCTATATATAGAGAGAAGACAATTCAGTCGTGCTGGTAGATGAGACCCTAGCCTGGCCCAGACCCATTATTAGCACCACATCGGTGCACACACACCCTCAACCCTGACACTCCCTGCAGAGGCCACATTACCTGCCAAGGAACCAACTGGATTCTTGCTTTGTACAGAGACTAGCTCTCTGTTGACATATCATGTTCTTTCCCCATTATAATTACTACCCAGGCTCTGTGTGTTTTCTCAAGCTTTCAGTGTTTGAGTACATGAGATTCTTTCGCTCTACATAAGAAAGCAATGCCATCTGTTCACTAGATGGAAATTCCAGAAAGCTTCAGAAAAGCAACCATGTTTTTGCTTTGGAAAAGCTCCAAAATACCTCAGTGGAATTCGGGGTGGGAGGCAGATAAAATCATGACAGGAAAAACTGAGGGCTCTTAGTTATGTGTGATTTCTGCCCCCTTTCTTCCATCTTAGAGTTTAGAACTTTTCTCTCAAATCCATTTCAATGGGATCTATGCCCCAAGGAAAATGAACATCCTCCTTAAACCTCAGTCTAGCAGCCCCAAGGGTGATGGTTACCTCTAGGAATTCATGGCTCAACCCCACAAAGCACTTGCGCCTACCATATACACACCAGCTGATAGGTGCTTTGGGGTCATGGAGATCCCGAAGACATTCACAAGGCTTACCTTGAGGGCCAGATGGAGAGGAGACACACGTACAAACCACAGCAGCAAGAGGCAAATTGGAACAAGTGGTGTAATAAAAGTCAAGTCAGGGCTTCCCTGGTGGCGCAGTGGTTGAGGGTCCGCCTGCCGATGCAGGGGACACGGGTTCGTGCCCCGGTCCGGGAAGATCCCATGTGCCGCGGAGCGGCTGGGCCCGTGAGCCATGGCCGCTGAGCCTGCGCGTCCGGAGCCTGTGCTCCGCGGCGGGAGAGGTCGTGACAGTGAGAGGCCCGCGTACCGAAAAAAAAAAAAAAAAAAAAAGTCAAGTCAGTTGCTGTGGAAAAGTAGGAGAGGCAGTTAATCCTACGTCACCCCTGCTTCAGACCATTCAGCGGTTCCCCATTGATTTGCAGGTAAAGTCCAGATGCCTTAATATGACATTCAAGGCCTTCTGTGATCCAGGTCTTGGCTGTTCCCCAGCCCCCTTTGTCTCCTTGGTGCCTCCCCTGACCCACACTCATGCCCAGTGCTCCAGCCAGCGGGATCCACTTGTTCCCAAATGAAGCATGCTCTCCTTCATCTCTCTTCATACCTGCAGTTTTCTTTGCCTAGAATGTCTTCTTCTTTTTCCACAAACTATTACATTCAGTTGAGGCTTCCAGTTCTAGAACGACCTCTCAGACCGAGTTATGTGTTTCCTCTTTGCAGCCCCTTTAGCACCCTGTGCACGCCTCACTATCCCCCATCACAGCTGTCTATCGGGCTTCTCCACTAGACTGCAAGCTTCCTGAAGGCAAGGATTGATTTCCACCTCTGTAGCCTCAAAAAACGATAAAATACCAGGAAACTAGTAGATGTGCAATAAATATCTGTTAAACACTAAACTTGCTGAATACATATTATGACAATCAGGGAAGTAAGTCCTTATGCAACAAAACCTTGAAAAATGAATTTTATGATAATTGATTGAGAAAGGGAAAGGATATTTCAAATTGAAAGAACAACTTATGTGGATACATTTTAAAGGACTCAATCAATATTTATTGCTAGCTTGGCAGAATCTTATCAAGTTATCCTTACCTTAAAATCCAGCATTTTCATTCCTGAGTATTTACCCAAGAGAAATAAAAACATACATCTGCAAGAAGACATAAAAGAATGTTTTTGGAAGCTTTAGTCATAGCAGCCCCAAACTGGAAATAGCAGAATATCCATCAACTAGAGAATGGATAAACACATTGTAGAATATTTATGCATGGAATACTACACAGCCATAAACAAGAACAGATTACTAATATATGCAAACATGGATAAATCTCTAAAACATGTTGAGTTTAAAACTCTGACACATATAAAAGAGCTCATACTAAATGACTGCACTTATATGAAGTTCAAGAATGGGTTGTTCACTGTAAGGAAATATTAACTCGATTTTTAAAAATCATTTATTAAGTACCAGCTATGTCCCTGGCACTCTAGGGTACTGTTCTGGTAGCATTCCAGGTGTACTAGGGGGAAGCATTAGAGAACAAAACAGAAATTGCAGCCCTTGGGGTGCTTATATCCTTGTAGGTCAGCTTGACATGTTCAATGTGAAAGGGCAAGCTGATATTTATCCTCATTGGTGTTGTTGACCTCCTTCAAGGACTGAACGCCAGGACTGGTGGGTGCTCAAAACGCTTAACCAAGTGATTGGGATTGCATTGGAATTTGGTTAGTAGCACATTGAAACATTCCAATGATATTTGCCTTGCCTAGTGATAAGCAGAAGCTTGGCAGAGGGGATGGAGCACAGGCTTACTTTATCTCAGAATATGGGCATCAGGGACTGTGGGGAAAGAGTGCTCTGCAAGGAGGTCCCCTCCTTGGGGCAGGCCCTGTGCTGGGAATGAATGCAGACACCATATCCAAGGCCACTGAGCGGAGGAGGGCCCCTGTCCAGGCCTGAAGATAGAAGAGACAGAGGGGCTGATTGCATCCCTTGGCTCTTCTCACCAGCAGCCAAAATCAGGCACCTGAAACAGAGGCATTTAGCAAGGCATTTTATGGAGGAAAGAGGCTGTAGTAGAAAACCAAAATTGCTCCAAAGTAGCCAAACCAGCTAATGTGGAAGTGGCCATTTTTTCATAAATTTATACATTTAAGTTGGGATGAGAAATTGAGAATTTGATGAGCTGGGTTTTGGTTTTTTTTTTTTCTTTTGTCAGATGCTTAGTATAAGAAATTTGGGATATTTTTTAAAAACCTTGTGACCAGACTTCCCTGGTGGCACAGTGGTTAAGAATCTGCCTGCCAATGCAGGGGACATGGGCTCGAGCCCTGGTGCAGGAAGATCTCACATGTCTCAGAGCAACTAAGCTCGTGCGCCACAACTACTGAAGCCCACGCACCTAGAGGCTGTGCTCTGCAATAAGAAAATCCACCGCAGTGAGAAGCCTGCGCACCACAACAAAGGGTAGCCCCCGCTCGCCGCAACTAGAGAAAGCCCGTGCGCAGCAACGAAGACCCAGCGCAGCCAAATAAATAAATAAATAATAACAAAAACAACAAAAAACCTTGTGACCAACCATAATTTACATTACTAGTAGGAAATTACCATTGCCAAACATTCTAGGAAGGAAGCTTTTGTTACTTGGGCTATGACGTGTGTCTCTTGCGGAACTTATGCTCATAATTTTGACACTGATGAGTGGTGCAGAAACCAACGGTGTTAATCTCGTCTCCGGCAACAAAGGGAATATGCTTCTGCTGACTTGTATGTGGGACAGCCCACACCAGTCTTCCAGGAACTGCACTCAAATCTTCTCTACCATGTCTTCATCAGCCCTCCTCCCTCTGTTTATTAATAATGCACGGGGGCCAGTCATGATGAACGATGATAGGATGGAGGACGTGGGTCACGGAACCCAGGACAAATCACATGTAATTCGCCACCTCTCTATAAGTTTTATTCTCTAGTGAAGGTCAACCTAGAAGGGAAAAATAAATGCAAGAAGGGCCCCTTGGGGAGTTCAGGGTGCTGATTGTGTGTGGTGCGAGCTGGTGATCTTCTCACACCAGTCCTAGAAGAGCAATTTCCTTCTTGCAACACCACATTGGCTCCTCCCTCACCCCTAGGGGCTTGGGATTAACATATACCCACTACTATGTATAAAATAGATAACCAACAAGGACCTACTGTATAGCAGAGGAAGCTATACTTGATATCCTGTAATAACATATAAGGGAAGAGAATGTAAAAAAAGAATATATACATATATGTATAACTGAATCACTTTACTGTACCCCTGAAACTAACGCAACACTGTAAATCAACTACATTTCAATTAAAATTTTAAAAAAAGAATTGTGTAAAACAAATACCTGAAGAGATACTATTTTGTGGATCACGTTGCCCTTTATTACTAAAGTTGAATTTCTAGCAATCTGACGCGTTTTAGTCACCGTCTTAAGTTATTTTGAGGATGATGGTTTGCAAGCCTTTAACAGTTTTTATAACTTCCCTGCTACTGAAAATGAATGTGATAGAAGTAAACATTTTAGGAAAACGCTGCTTCAGAATTTGAGAAACGTCTCGAGTGATTAATTAGTTCCAAAGATGTTTACTGTAGCTTTAAAATAACCAAACAATGTGGGATGGATTAATTAACTAATACCATACAAAGAGATACAAATCAGTCATTGAAATAATGTCATAGGTAAGTATTTATTGGAATATTAAATGGAAAAACATATAGGCTGTTTGTACAATTTAATCCAGTGGGGGTGGGTGTGTGTCCACAAGTTCACGGGTGTACACGTGTGCATGTGCTTACATAGTATGTGTGTAGGTCTGGAAGGAAAATGAAATAAGTGACCAAACACTGGTTATCTTGAATAGGTAAGATCATAAAGTTTTAAAATTTTACAGTTTTTGCCTATTTGTGTCTTCTAAATATTCTACAAAGAATATTAAGTTTTATAATATGAAAAAAGTTACTTTAAAAAGAAAGTAACCAAATATATCTAAAAATGTTAATAAACTTAAAAAAACTAAACTAGCAACTCATGATTCTCCCCATGAAAAATATTATGGGGACAGTCTTGATTTCATGTATTTTGGGGTTTTTTTTGTATCTATGTTTGGCTAAGTGCATTGATTAAATGCACTTTGACTTTTACACATTTATAAGACTTTAGGTATAAGTTAACTCACAATATAAAGCAAGACTTTGCCAGATTTGGAGTCTTGGGTTTGAAATCAGAAAATAAGGTCACTGTCAGGGAAAACAAAGGCAGGCAAGTCCTTTAAGCTGCTTAGATACGGACAAATCTGAGGGCTCCACAGTAAGTCTTTCTTTATAGAGAAGTGTTATATGGGGGCATTTTATGTAGCCACTGTGTTTTATAATCCAGGATTCAAGCCGAAGATTGCAAAAATGCTTTCACCTGAGGCATCCCAGATGGAAAATCCTGTTTTCAATTCTTTACTCCAGGTGAGGTAGTGCCCTTGGGTTGAGGATTACATAATCATATTTCGTACTCCTTACTCATACCTTAAAGGAATGGATGGAAAGACTAAGAGTCTAAGAGAGGATAGATTGACCTTTTTCTTTAAGATCTTTCCCTCAAGTACCTCTTGGCAAGATCCTCTTAGCTCACCATTACAGCCTTCAGAAAAACTATGTGGGAAAGGAACGTAGGCTTGTATGACTTATTTTCTCACCTAAAAAGGTGCTGGATACTCCTCCCAATCCTTCAGTCTTACAAATTATAAGGGGGGAGGGAGAATAACACAAGTAGAAATGAGCTTCTGTTTTGCCACTGACTAGCCATGTAACTTTGGGGAAATCACCTTTCACTAGTAAAATGAGTCAATCTCTGTCTTCTAAACCCCTCTGTTCCCTAAGCAGAACCCTAGAAGGCTGATATCACTCTACAACACCATTCTGGTCTGATGGATAAGTGCGCTCCAGATACATAATCTGTGATGCTTGAGATGTTCTGGTGCTGGTAGGATGCCCACATGTTTGAGGCTTCACTGAAGGGCTTTCTCTATTTTCTTTCCTCTAATGGACACAGAGTTTCTGGTCTCTGACAACAGGTATCCTCAAACAGCATTGTGAAGAAGACAGTAAAAAGGGCAATAAACCCAAGGACAGGAAAGAAAAAGGTCAGCAGTCGTAGAAGGAAGAGCAAATGATCAACAAGAGGAATGTGAAACCCAGATGCCAGCTGGAAAGCAGAACATGAAGTCAAGTACAGGAAGTCAACTTTGTAAATTGAAGGGCGCAATATATCTTTCTTGAAGATATTAATATTAGGCTGCTCTTTGAGATGAGAGCCTTAGCTCAGGCCTCTTATTGAAAGTCTAACAATTGGTGGATCTTCGGGAAGCCCATGTCATGAAACTTGTTTTCAAACTGAGAGTGATTCACAGTCCCAAATCTGATGCCCCTTCCCGATCCCCACCTCATGGGTTAGATTGAGATCTTTCTAGAAAGTGCATTCCTGGAAAAAGTACTGGAGTTGGTCAGAAGGTCTGGGATTGAGTCTAAATTCTGCGGATCATAGGCAGATCATTTACACGCAGAGACTCAATTTCCTCATTTGCAAAATGGACAGATTAACACCACCCTGCGTACCTCCCTGAGTGGCTCTGAGGATGGGCTGAGAATTCACTGAGTGAAGGTGAGGGTTGTGCCACTGGAACCAGGGCTGGCACCTCCCCATGCATCATCTGTAATGCTGAGCTCAGGGTGGCATTCTTAGAGATTAAGTGAGAAGCAGTGTTAAAACAAAGGCGGTACTGCTCTCTACACTGGTCATTAAGAGATCTGGTTGCAAAACACAGATCTTGTTTTAGTATCTGTTTCTTTAAGTTTCAAGGAACAGGATCCACAACTTCCTTTCCCTGCATTAACCCTGACACCCACCAGGCCTGAGCCTCATACCCAGCATACAAAGCCCTCAGAGGAACTTTTGACAGCCACTGCCAGTGTCATTACTGCTATCCTTTTTCTGCTCCTATCATGAGTATAGCAATCAAAGAGACTTGTGCTTGATGAGAAGTTTTCCCAGCACCCAAAGCTTGGGAGTACGTGCACCATGAAGGGCTGTTTGGGGTCTTGAGTGCTTATTAGTTTAGTAATTGAACACTTGTGGTTCTTCCTGCCAAGTGTCCAAAGATGTGACATTAAGGTCTTTCCATTTGGCACTGGTGGCTCAGGAGGTGAGTCCTGCTGGCACATGGGGCTGGAGCAGAGGAGATGGAGGTCACCCTGACCCCTGCTCCAGAGCCATCACTTCCCTGTCCTTGATCAGCAGACTTGCATTTCCATGTGAATGAGCCCAGGGAAAAGAATGTTTCTGAGTTTTATGGGTCTCTCATTCTCTTCTTTTCTTTAAAAATGGGCCAGAAACTCTAGTCCTTTCAGCCTTCTTCCTCTCCCTGGAGTCTCACTGGTGCATATTACTGCTAATGGGGCTTCCGGCCTTGCCAACTCAAAATGAAGAACAGGTCCTCCGCACCGCATCTGTGGCTTAATGAGGAGCCCTGAATGCTGATGAGAATCAAACATGCATTGAAAATATCCCGTTCTCAGCCTGTTGTCCCTCCCCTCCCCTTGCCATCTCCAGGTCCTGAGCCCACTGCCAGCAGAAGGTGACCTGCCAAACTGATATCCCGGGTAGCTTGGGGAAGGGCACACATAGGGGACTCAGAAGCACACTCTGAACTTGTTTTCTCTCTGCTCAGCGGCTGCCAAAGCAGGGGCTGGAGCGCAGGGGCAAGTGGAAATGGGAAAAGGGTTCACATGACTATAGGCAGAATGAAAAGTCTGTGGGGTTGGGAGCAGGAAGTCAGACATGGGGTGAGGGCCTGAAAACCCATCATTAGGAACTTCATCCTCCCTCTAGAGCAGGGATTGGGAACTTTTACAAGCTTCTTTAGTAGAAAAAGAGCAGGGGAGGGTGGGTGGCAGAGAAAACATGGGTCCCCAAGACAGGAGCCATGGTCCCAGGCCTGGAGCTGGGGTGGGTTCCCTGCAGGAACTTGCCTGAGTCCTCTCCGGGCCTCGTTTCCTCCCTCGCGTGGGAATCAACGCTTTACCTGCTGCCCAAGCCCACGGTGAGGACTTTGGGTGACACTGCCTGTGGAAAGATTTTGTCAACCTGGGCCCATCAGATGTGTTAAATAATGAAAGGTCTTTTTAGGCAAATGAATTAGTTAGAAATCTAGAGATGGTAAAGCTAGCTAAACAGCTAGGAAGTGGGCTAGGTAGGCATGGGAGCGGGGAACCCCCCAAACCTGGAGGGATTCCCCTGACAAAATCAACACTCAGTATTAAAAATGAAGGCTGTTCAGGACAAACTGAATGGAGCAACTTGACAGTAGCTAAGGCGATATCCATGTTGTTAAAGGGCATGTTGACCAAGGCTCGTCACAGCGTGAAGACTGGCGAAGAGGGGAGCACGGCAGCGCTTATCCAGACTGTCCAGGGGAAATGGTGATGAGACATCCCTATGTGGAGATGGGTCATCACGGCTTCATTCCCTTTAGACCCCACAGTAGTTCCCTACCTTGGTTTCATGTTCACCGAACCCCCTTCTGATCATGTCCTGACTTGCATGGAAATTTCTCACCAGGGACAAATGTGCAGATCAGAGAACTTTACAATTTTCTCTAAGGCCAGTACATTTTTTTCCTGTAATTATTTTATCTATCAGTCTCCTATGACTGATTCATATAAATCACTTCCCTCTGGGTCCAATTTGGGGCCCCGACACAATTGAGTTTTTAGACTTACAAGGTTGAGGGAAGACTAGATCTCAGATCCCCAAGGACCTGCCAATTTGGACAATTTCTGGGCACCTAATTGGCATCTCCTGGACTCTACCACTCCCCTCTAAGTGACAACAGCTTTGAAAGCCAACAAAGCCAACTGGACCAAGGTTATGGCTGGACGAATGGAAAGGGAGAGAGAGGTTTCAGAAAGGCCTTGTTGATAACATGCGCTTGGGTGGAGGTGAAGAAGTGAAAGAAATCAGGCATCAACAAAGTCTCCAAGTTTTAGGAGCAGCAAACTGGGATGGGGTAAGGAGCTGGCACATTACTGAGAATAATGTGAGGGTGTAAGGTTGGTATAATGTTGGCAAATACCATGTATATGTTCCTTTTCCTCCTTCCTATACTCATGGAGTTGTCACTAATCAGTGTTGGCTTTTTTCCTTTTGAGGAAGGTTAAAACCTTAGAATCCTTCTCAACCCAGGAACATTCTAGGAACCACTCTAATAGGTCAGAGCTAGTATATGAGATGAAATAATAATACATCTTGAAGCTAATGAGTAAAGTAGGTACTCACCAGATAATCATTAGTTAATTATTGATAATAACTTGGGTGAAGTAGTTTAGACAAATTCTGGACTCCAGAAAAAAAAAAAAAAGGCAGTTGACCTTCTCTGATATCTAATTTCCAATAAAGACCACAATAAAATATGGAACATTCTCATATTCCCAAGGTGTGCTGTGTCTGACCATATTTCCTGTCTCATCAGTGAAAGAGGAGAGAAATTTTTGATGTAAGCAGAAGCTAGTGATAAGTTGAAATATACACAAACACTTGCCCATTTGAAACTCAGCTGTCTTCCTAAGTTTAGAAACTCAGGAAGCTATTATATGACTCTCTCATAAAGACAATTTCTCCTTCTGCCTCCACTCACATCTATACTTTGTCCACCCCATTGAAACAGAGGAGCTCTGAGTGTCTGCCACAGACCCTTGCTGAGGAAAGTGACCCCAGGCTTTCCTTTCTGCCTGAATGGCTATGGTTTATGTCATTTGTGATGAGAGACAGCAACCTTGTTCTAGCTGATGACAATAGGAATGGAGCCCCAGTCAAAGGCCATCAAGTATGGGATGACGATGATGCAAAACACTCTTCTACATGGTGCCTCGGGGAGAAACACTATCCAGTGGTGGTCCTCCACATCGGATAGTGACAATGATTGACAACAGTGCTCTTGGGGAGTATGAGAGGTGCTCACACACAAGACGGGTCACACAGGAGCCATTACAGTAACGTGAATCATGTCAAACTGCTTTATTGGGCTTCCGTGGCGGCGCAGTGGTTAAGAATCCGCCTACCAATGCAGGGGACACGGGTTCGAGCCCTGGTCCGGGAAGATCCCACATGCTGCGGAGCAACTAAGCCCGTGAGCCACAACTACTGAGCCTGTGCTCTAGAGACCGTGAGTTGCAACTACTGAGCCTGTGCACCACAGCTGCTGAGCTTAGGGCCCATGCTCTGCAACAAGAGAAGCCACTGCAATGAGAAGCCACTGCAATGAGAAGCCCGTGCGCTGCAACGAGGAGTAGCCCCCGCTCGCCACAACTAGGGCAAGCCTGCACGCAGCAATGAAGACCCACGGCAGTCAAAAATAAATAAATAAAATTTAAAAACTGCTTTATTGCTACCCTGGATTCAATCTAGACCTACTGTGCATCCCACTGTGAAAGCCCTGGACCAATATGCAGGACCCACAATGGCCATGGAACTGCTGAGCACTTGGCCTACCTCCTTACTTCCCTGTAAATTCCAACAGTAAAACTTCATCGCTTAAGATAATTTAGGTAAGACTCTTTCTTGTAATCTGAAAGAGCCTGAATAATATGTCATCTGCTGTGAAATTCAGAGCCTTGAAAGATTTCAAAGGTGTTTTGAGATGACATTTGAAAACCATAAAATATTCTGCTAATTCCACCCTACAAAATGCATCCAATATTTTAAACCTCATCTGAAGCAATTAAATATTTGGAAAATGAAGTAAATCATGAGAAACCTATAAATATTGATATATAGACATTTACATGATATAATATTTCAAAAGCAAAGCTATTTGGTGTTTCATCACTTTGAGGAATGAACAAAGGCTACTTAGGCCAATATGAGCAGGTGGCATGTGTTCAGTATTTCCTTTCAAATGTCTACCATACCTGTAGCTTCCTTTCCATTTGTACTGGTACACCCTGGTTCTTGATGTTTCATACTCATATCTTACAATATAGATGTAATGGCAAGTTTTCCTGATTCTAGTCTGTGTGTCCTCCAACTTGTCCTGCATGCCAGGACAAACCAATCACCTTTTAGAACTACATTCATGTCATTTCTTTGCTCAAAATCTCTGTGGCTCCCCATTTCCTATGGTGGCTCACTTATAATCTTCTTTTTGGGTTACTAGGAACTATATATCATCCAGCCTCTTTCTCTGCCATCCCATCTCCTCTTCCGTCCCAGTCCAGCCGACTCTTCATGAAGATGCCCTGCATATTCCTTTGTCTCTGCCCTCACTCTTGGTGTTCCCTTCCCTTGGCAATGGAGTCCCCCATTCATAAATCTATCCCAAGACTAACACATGTCCCATCTTCCACATGAGGTTTTCCCTGATCACTTCCGACCCTCACTGGGCTCCCCCTCCAGGAACTTCACAGAGCATATCCTCTTAGCTCACAAATCTACTCGCCTTACAGAATCACTGCTTTTCCATATGGACCAGTTTTAGCTCGTGGACTAGTTAGTAAACTCTGTGATTTTGAGTATAACTATTTTCTTGTTGACATTGAATAAATACCCTGAATGCTGCATACCACCCCCAGACGCAGCTTCAGGCAGCAAGATTGCATTAGGAATGTCGTTTTACCAAAAGAGAAAGTGGAAAACTCATTTTAATCTCCTGTAGTCAGGTCCAGCCTGCAAAATGAAAACTAGTGAGGCAGTTCTTACCACCAGAGGGGCTGCTAATACTTCCACTATTAGCTATAAGTAGAATTTATAACAAAAGCACACATGAAACATGGCGCCATAGGAAAACAAGAATTTCCAGAAGCCAGACACTGGGAATCAGACTGGGTACTAGAAAAAGCACTGAACCAGGTCGGGTGGCCTGGGCTCTCGTGGATTTGCCACTCACTAGCTATATAGCTTTGGTTAAGTCTCTCAGCTTCTCTAAGCCTAGCTTACCCCATCTGGAAGTAAAGCATGTCACAGAGCTCTGAGGTTTGCTCTAGCACTAAAATCTTGGTGTTTGTTGCCATGCCTAGGTATAATTTCGCACTAAGTTGGAAGGAAACACGGGGATATCTTAGAAGGTGATTTGGACTATGTGGTCAGAGTACCACCGACCTTTAGCTCGTGGTCTCCCATCTGGCCAGAGAGGTGGCTTCCCCAGTAACCCACCAGGAGGCCTGACTTCAGCCCCACCCTTGGCCTTGGTATAATGTTTCCCAACCACTGCCTAGTTCCTGTAAAACTTGCCAATTGGCTTAAAAGATTGTCTTAATGTATGTGCTTTCTTTTCACTTGGTTAACCTTGAAGTTGAACCCAATTTTGTTTTGCTACTTTCATTCTTAGCTGACTGTTGAACAGTTTGAGACTCTTGGAGCCTTTTGTATAGCTGAACCTGGATTGTTCTGACCTAGGAGCTGTCCCCCACCACCGCCCCCGTGTGCTCCTTCTAGTTTGGGCCACAATCTCTCTTCCTTCCTCTGGTGACATTGCAGAACACTTCTGTGAACTGCAATGCAGTAGCACAGGTCCTGTTCCATGGAGTTGAAATCCCACAAGGAGATTACTGGAGAACAGAGTAGCTGAATGACTAGACTTCAATTCAGAGGAGATGTGAAATCTGGCACTTTTCTTCTTCTGGTTAGCATCCCCCAAAGCCATTTTAACCAAAGTAACATGAATGACTTGTCTACTTCTCAAGCTTATGAAGTCCTTCTTGAAAGCCATCACCGGGCCAGCTTCATATGTGGACCTGCAGGCTCTTGGTGGATCGACCTGCTAATGCCTTAGGGAACACTGGACATGAGGATGCATCTTAATTTCAGGCATATCAGGTCCACTGCTAACATGGATTTGGTGCCCTAAAGTTTAAAAAGCCAAGCCTGTGGTGAGAGTGGGTCCTCTGGAGAAGTGCTGCTGTGGGCACTTGCAGCAGTGAATGTGGGCTTGGGGGAAAGGCTGGAAGAGCATTTAGGCCTCAAGCAGTCACTATCAATGAATGAATGACCCTTGCTTGATTTCTGTGACATAAGACATCTTCTTTGAATAAGGGATTCTCTTTGCTAAAATAAAACTAACCAAAATAAATAAATAAAAGGAGATTTTGCAGGCAATAAAAGTTGGTTGTCAGATAATGCTGGTTAATAGTAAAACATTACAGCCTCCCTCTGAAGTTGGAGTAGGCTCTGCTGCAAATCACAGCTGTGATTATCCAGTACAATGAATTTGGGAAATTAGTGGTTCAGTACAGCTGGAGCTCAGGAGATGTATTGGAGAGAAGTAGGAACTGGAAAATCAGGCAGGGGTAAATCTTTTTAAGCCATGCTGATATTTTGTTCTGTCCTGTAAACAATGAGAATCCAATTAGAAGAACAGATCAGACTTGTATATACCTACAATGAGGGTCTGTGCTACTAGAAGATCCTGAGACACCACTTGTATTTAAGCAGGAAAAAAATAAATCTATACCAACAACAACTGAAAACCTTTTGACAGTATCCTAAGAATAAAGAAGGTCCAACAACCTCTACAAATGCCTTTAAAAGTTGTCTTACGTCCCTATAAGCACTCATATAAGCCTGAACCTGGAAAGGCAGATATGCCAAGCACAAGCTCTCTCACCCCGTCCTTTGCCTGTAATATTTATGCTACTAACAGCTAATATTTATTGAGTACTCTGTGCCAGATACTTTGCTAAGCCCTTGGCATGAATTATCTCAACCAATCCTCATAATAAATCCTGTGAAGCAGGTGCTATAATTTATCTGCATTTTACTGATGAGAAATAAGCCTGAAAGTGATTAGGTAACTTGCCCAAGGTCACCCTGCAAATAAGTGGTGGAGACAGAACTTGAACTTCTGTCTGACTACAATACCCATGCTGTTAGCTACTAGGCTGTCCTGCCCATGGCAGACATCACTAATCAATCATTGCATTCTCTCTCACTCAGCCCAGACTGGGCCTCCCAACTTCTTTTAGCGTAGTGCTCTAGAAAGCCATTACTGATAGATCAGAGTTGATACATGATAGGACTAATTGCTGCCCTTGGCCTATAGCCCAGTAATATCATCTCAGATGCAGCCTCAGATTCTGATTCGGCACTGTAAGCCTGAACAACATCAAAAGCTGACCTGCCACCATAGACTGTATTCTGACACCTTTACTTGGAGTTTTTACATTAGATGGTCCGCCTAGACTGCTTTTCCAAGCTGACTCATACTGGTCAATTTGTTGGTATGGAAAAATGACAGAAGGAAGTGGAGCCATCCAAAAGCTATCAATATGAGTTTGCTGCCCATAAAGAGTGCCATTTATGAGGAAATTGCAGAAGTGATTCCAGGAAGAGACTATGGCTTTATGTTACCTGTTCTATATATCTGGATTGTTTGAATTAATGTAGAAACTAGAAGCACTGTTGAAGACTCAGAGTTGATTAGGATTTTGGAAAAGATTAATGTATGTCTAGATATTTTCTATAACACATTAAATGCACCTCATCGTTCCACACAAAGTGGCAAGAAATCAAGTGTCCATCTTAATATCACAGGGCCGTTTCAGGCAGACAGCTCCACCTTAATGCAACGGCTTCCCCTTTTCTTTCCAAATTCCACACAAGTCACAATTTGTCACCAAATATTTACATTGCACAACGGTGTGATGGCTTGAAATGGTTCAGGAATGAAGAATGGTAAGTCCGGGGACACAGGTTCGAGCCTTGGTCCGGGAAGATCCCACATGCAGCGGAGCAACTAAGCCCGTGTGCCACAACTACTGAGCCTGTGCTCTAGGGCCAACGAGCCACAACTACTGAGTCCTTGTGCCACAACTACTGAAGCCCGTGTGCCTAGAGCCCGTGCTCCACAACAAGAGAAGCCACCACAATGAGAAGCCCGCGCACCGCAACGAAGAGTAGCACCCACTCGCCTCAACTAGAGAAAGCCCACATGCAGCAACGAAGACCCAATGCAGCCAAAAATACAATAAATAAAATAAATAAATAAATGGAAAACAAAACATAACATGGTAGAAACTCTTAGTGCCCAGCAAACTTATAAATGTTAAATAAAAATAAATTATTGGGGATGAACTTTGTAACTTCTAAAAATAGTAATAGTTACTGTAGTATATAAAAGAAAGTAAGCTTCTCTTTAAAATCTTCTTAAGGCAAAGGAAACACAGAAAGAAAAAATAATGTAAACTTTCTTATCAAACAAGCACTTCTTATCAGCAATTATTGTAGTTAAAAGAGCAATAATAAAATGTGGTATTGTATACTTGGAAAAAAAAAAAAAAAAAAAAAAAAGAATGGTAAGTCCGGGGCTGAGGGGAGGGGAGAGGTCTCACTGAATCAAGCAAGGGCCTGATCCCTTGTGATGAGAGAGAGAAACAGGAATGACCCACCCAGATTTGAGACTGGTCCTGGAAGGGCAGCTGGGTGCTCCAGGAGTTGTGTCGTGGGTAGCACAGCCATTTCCATCTCAGGACTGGAGCAGATGGGCAGGTGGAGGAGCCAGTCAAAGTCCAGGAGCCTGTGGTTACCAAGTAGGCAGAGGGTGATACTGGAAGATGTGCCAGCATAGATTAGGAACCCAACCAGGGCTGAGATGTGAGAGCCAGGCCTCATCCCAGGGAGAGACGATGACAGGAGTTAAGCAGGGTACCAGGCTAGACACTTAAGGAAGGTCTCCCCAAAGGGAGAGATGACAAGGGAGAATCCAACAACAGTTAGCTCAGGTCAAAATCCCCAACATGTGGATTGGGACAATGCATGGGAGTAGAGGGAAGCAGAGAGGTTTAAGCAGTTTAGGGATAACCTGGGCATTTGATCCTAGGATGCTAGATCCTATGAAGAGCTGACAGTGTAACAAGGCTTTGGGACAACCTGGGAGCCCAGTGGCCATGGTCTCCCTCCCATGCCTGGCAGTCTGAATTCATGCAAAGCTCCCACAGGATGCTGGGCAGTGGCTCTGATGCATATCTCATCTCTTCTAGGATGGTCTCAGCACCCAGGGAGGCCTACAAGGGGAGCTAATTGTGTGGTAACAGGGAAGGGAATTGACATGTTATAAACATGCCAGATGCTGGGTGCTAAATATCGCATCTCTTTTAATTCTCAAACTACTTCAGAAATGTTCAGACCTGCCAAAGATCACAACTAGTTGGTGATCCAGCCAAGATCTGAATTCATGTATGACTCCAAAGCCCTGGCTCTCTCTACCCCATCAAGCTGCTTCTGGGAGGACCTCGGCACATGCTGCTGGGAAAGACAGAGGTGAGAGACACTGAAGACTAGGCAAAGCGATCTGATTCTGTCATCATCTCAGGGGTTTTTAACCCTGGCTACACATCGAGCTCTTCTGAGAAGGTTTAAAGCACACACACACACACACACACACACACACACACACACGTACGTCAGGACCATCCCCAGAGATTCTGATTAAATTGCTCTGTGGTGGAGACTGGACATGGGTGTTTTTCTTTAAAAGCTCTCCTGGTGATTCTAAGGTGCAACCAGGGCTGAGAACCATCTATTTTCCTTGTTCCTGGCCCTTTAAGGCAGTCGAAGTCACTCAGGCCCGCCTGCACTCAGGGAGGCAAACTGAAAACCCAGGGCTCAGGTCCTTCCTTGCCTGTTTCTCACTTTTCTTTTGTTCTTACTCCTCTTGGCTCTCAGGTCCTGTGCTCCCCGGGATAGAAACACCCAGTTCCTGCTCAGCCTATAGAACCCAACCTTTGTTCTCTGCTCTAGACAAGGAGGAGCCATAGGAGCTGGACACAGGAGGGGTGCTGTGTCCTGGAGGCCAGTGGTGCTGGGGTTCCAGGAATCTCACAGAGGGATGCAGGACATGGAGAGGAGGAGGGTGGTGTTTCAAGGGGAAAACAGAATTAAATCCAGGGAGAACACTTCAGAGAGTCGTCATCAAAGCAGAGGATCTAGGCAAGGAGAACCCAGGAAAGAGATGCAGGGAAAACAGCACAGAGCGGGGAGGGTTTATAGCTGATGTTAGGAGATAGAGCCTGGAGAAATCCTCTGGGGTGGTGATACTACCTCCAGCTGCTGCTTACTTATCAGGAGCCTGTGACCCAGGGCCAGGCGAGGTCATCACATGGGCTGGCCTGGACCTGTTTACCCGCCCAAGCTCAAGGAATTTGTGTGCTGTTATCCTTGGGCTGCCTCACCCTCGGACAAAAGATCTGGCTGAAAGGGCAGTGCAGGTGAATAAGGGAGCCTGAAGCAGAATTTCGGAAATGAACCAATCTGGAGATGTCTGGTCTCTCAATGTGTTGGGTCAGGGTTGATCCTGCTGAATTGCAAACGAGAGTTACCTAGATCAGCTCCACCCAGACCTAGCAAAGAACTTAGAAGAAAAATATAAACACACTCTTTGCTCATTTTATCATGAGAACTGGTCTTTTTTTTTTGGCTGCACTGCGCAGCTTGTGGGATCTTAGTTCCCCAACCAGGGATTGAACCCAGGCTCTCAGCAGTGAAAGCGCGGAGCCCTAACTACTGGATCTCCAGGGAATTCCTGAGAACTGGTATTTGGACGGCAGCTGTGAGCAGGTCAAGGCGGGCTCTACCACCTAGGGCTTGGACTGGCAATGCCCTTCCCGGGGCCAGAATTCAAGTTGTTTCTCTGAGTTCCTAGCTTCCTGCTGACTTTCGTCCTCTGTGGTTCAGTTGCCTTTCATTCCCAGCCATGTTTTAAGCCAAACAGACCGTTCCTTTCTGGGAGCAGCCAGGCCATGGAGAAACAGAGACCCTTAAGAGGTATCTAGCCCAGTCCTTCCCAAACCTACTCATCATCAGAGCCTTAAAGGCACAGATTCCTGCACCTTGAGAGGGATTTACTGAATGAGGACCTCTGGGGGCTGTGTCCCCACTCTTCTGCCGAATTTCCCATCCAAACTGACATCCACTTCAATTAGCCTGGACAGAGGAGAGTCCTCCTTCTGTATGTTGAATTGACAGCTTCCTTTCATCCCTAAAAATGTTTCATGTGGGGCTTCCCTGGTGGCGCAGTGGTTGAGAATCTACCTGCCAATGCAGGGGATACGGGTTCGAGCTCTGGTCTGGGAAGATCCCACATGCCG
>NC_041217.1:25644533-25667129 GCF_002837175.3 Physeter macrocephalus
GAGGCCTGCGCACCGCGATGAAGAGTGGCCCCCGCTCGCCACAACTAGAGAAAGCCCTCGCACGGAAACGAAGACCCAACACAGCCAAAAAATAAATAAATAAATTTAAAAAAAAATGTTTCATGTGATCACTGATTCAGGTGCAAGCCCAGTACATAGGAAGAACCACAGCTGCGACTGATATTTGGGCAGCCAACAGTGATTAGCCTCTCTGCCTCCTAAATCATAGTTTTTGCTATCAACTCTACAGTAGAAAAGTGATTAAAAGCATTTTACTACCCAGCTGCTGTGTCTGTCTCTAAGACAGCATCTTACTAGATAGTAAAGAGTAAAGGGAAGTACACTGAATTTTGAATCAGAAGGTCAGGTGTGGAGCCCACACTTTCTCTATCATTAGTAGATAATCCTGGGCCAATTATAATACTCTTCTCAACTCCAAATTTATCACAACCATCATGAAGCTAACATTTATGAGGCAATTCCTACATGCCAGGCACAATGCTAAGGACTTGACTGACGTCATTGGCTTTAATGTTCCCAAAGTACCATTACATAGAAGAGAAAACTGTCTCAGATAGTCAGCTGATTTTGCTAAGTGATCATAGTGATGCCGGCCCTGGGTACTTCACGGGGTTACTGGGAAACTATTGGGAGATAACGACGTGATGGTTGCCCTATGTGTATGTTTCTCTCCTCAAACTGTAAGTTCCTATAGCCAAGATTGTATCTGATTTGTCTTCTCCCTCACCCAGCATTGTACCAGCACATCAGCAGATAGTTGAGTGAAAATGAATAAATGATTTAAAAAACAAATTAACATTTGAATGAAGCGCCATATAAATGAAAGCCCTATTGATCAACCTATTACATCAGTGTGACAAAGACCCCAGAGATAACTGTGCTCTACGTCCACGGTGGGCTTTGTATCACCAGGGTGGCTCATCAGGGGCTCTGTTTACATGAGATCTCGATTGGCCTACTTGAAGAAACAGTAACCAGACATCTGGAGGGTGTGTCCAGCCCTGTGGATCTGGGCCAGCACTACAAACTTCCACCTTGCCAACCTGGACCCCCACCATGCAGCAGGCCACCGATAAGAGCCTCAACATCCTTGCCGTGGCTTCTTCACAATCTCCTCGCAGATCTCATCCGGCCTCCTCTCCCCGACATCCTTGGCCTGACCCTGCCTCTCTCATTCCAACCTTGGCTGTCCTCCTGTTTTGCAGTGGGCACTCTGGACAAAATCCCTTCTCACTCAAGCTTGGCCTCCACGTCCATTGCCCACAAGGCTGATTTTCCCACTGTGCTTGGTCAAGCTTCATGGATTGGAATCAGACACCAGACTGAGCCTCCTGGTCAAAACCAGGGCAAAGTCACTCATCTGCATTCTCAGAGAGGGCTTCTGGGTGGGCCCGGAACCACCCTGGGACTGGACAGAGCTGCTGTCCCCAGTTTCAGTCCCCAGACATAGATGCTGATTGAGTATCGGTGGGAGCGACAATTCGGGTGAGATACAGCGTTGTACCGCTCACAGAGAGTGAAATCAAACACTCAGAAATATGTCCATGCCCCAAACCCTCGGAGGGAAAGGGAGAGAAGGATCCTCTAGAAAACTGAAAACTATTCAAATGAAAAAGCTGGTGCACTGGCAAAATTGTAAGAATGGGAGCAAGATCTCCCTGATTTGGAATCCCATGAAAATAATACTGAAGGTGCCTTAGTGAGATGAAGCAGCAGAGAACTGGCAAAGACTGTGAAGTAGTAAAAAGAGTGATAAGAACGTGGAGATCAATGGCAGCGCGAAAGGACAGGTGGGCCTCACAAAGCTGAGCTAGGTGACATTAGTTTAGCTGCTATAAATCAGAAATTCCTAGCCAAGTCAGCCATGGATTAGCCGTCAGGGCCACCAGGTGGCGCTAGAGTAGAGAACTTTGGCGGTGACTCAGCTGTTACGAGGATCCCGCAAGAGAAGCGGGGGTTTGAGAGGCTGAGACATACTTCGGTCCTCACACTCTTGAATGTCCTTGCCTGAGCTGGAAGCTAGAGGGGCATGCTCTACTGGTTTCCTAGTGACAAAATTCCCAGCGGGCCTCTAGTTACAACTGCACGGATGTGATACTGAGCAAGTCTAGGGTGTCGGTCACCTGGGGAAAAAAAGCTATTTGCTTCCCGTTTTCCAACTCAGTGAGAATCCACTGTGATCCCAAACTCGATGAAATACGTAAAAAGAGCCTAGCATAGTGCCCCGTACCCAGAAAATGCCCAATAAACGTTAGTTTTCCACCTAAGTAATCCCGCGTGGCGGCCAATCTGCTTCCAGTCTCACACCGGGGTTGCTCGGTGCCCCTCGGAACTGAAGTGCCTCTGGCCCCATAAAGCCTGTAGCCCCTCTGGCCGGAGACCCTTTTGTCGCAGCGCCTTGGCTGTTCCAGATTTCTCACTGTGAGGCCTGGACAGCTGCCAGGGGCCACCCCGGGAGCTGGAATCGCAGCCCACAAGGAGAGCACTCCCCGCAGGCCTTCTGCCCGCTCCCCGCCCGCTCGCGGGCTCCAGCCTCCCCCCAGCCCCCAGCCTCCAGCCCTCCTGCCCTGCACACTCTGGGCCCCCTGGCCCCTCCCTTCTCCAACAACGTGTTTCTAATCTGCCCAGGAACAGTCACCACGCTTGGTTTTCCTGCCGGGTCTAATCAGCTTCGCCTCTGGGCCTCGGCGTCCCGGGGTGTGTAACCCAGAGGCTTGCACGGAGGTGATCAGCTTGCAGGGAACAGTACGTGTCCCTCCCTGACTCCGCTTGTTTTCTTCAGGGGCCAGGGCCAGCCAGCTGAGCTGTCTTTCTCTTGCTGCACTCCTCACCCTCCCTCACACGTGGTCTGCCTTCAGTGGGTACGTGAGAGGCGAGCGGAGCAATGCCCGGGGCGCGTGCACAGCTCGCCGGGAGTGGGTGTGAGTTGCAGGCAGGTTTTCTAGGGGAAGCAAGATTGCTACCGCTTGGGGCATAGTGGAAGAGGAAGGCGGGACAGGAATTTGTGCAGACCAGTTCTGGCCAGATCTCTTAACATGTTTTGTTCTTCTTTGCTGCTGCTGTCGGTTTTTTGTTTGTTTTTTTTCTTTTTTTCCCTTCCCTATGCTGAGCTGTCATTTCTTAGTCCAGCCAGGCCCCTCTGAACTTCTGGTTCCTCCAGGCAGTAAACACCCTAGTTTCCCAGGCCACACTATTGCGCCCTCTTGTTGTTTTCTTCCAACATGCAATTTTGAAAAATGAGAAAAGTGGCAACATCAGTGAAAGGGCGGGGTTTAAATCAAAGAACAATTAAATACAATGTTTATTGAATCTGACACCTTCTTCAATTGTATTCTCTCTTGCTCTTGGCAGCCTTAGATCAATACCTAAAAAATGTTCACCCTTTTAGAGCAGTATTAAAATAAATATTTTCAATAAAAATATTAAATAGTTAATAACTAAAGCATGAGCATGTTTATACCTAGAAGGGGTCAGAGTTCCTTTTGGCCACGTTAAATTTTCCACAGGAGTCGGTAACAATGTGACTAGGAATGTGAGATCTGAGACTGCCCTCCCAAAGGATCATGAGGTCAGCTTGGGGTGAGTTTGCCTCTGGTACCCCAGCCTCAAGTCCCATGTCATGTGCTGCTTGGACTCATCCAGGCAAATGTCAGCTCGCTGACCAGAGATGGCTGTGGCTTACGTGGTGCTCAGCAATCCTCAGGTCTACCAGCCCGTTGTGACCATGCCACGCACACTGGTGATACTTTGAATGCTTCATCACTTTGCTAGAAGCAGATTTTTTTTTTTTTTTTACTGAAAACGGTTTGCTTCAGAAGAAAACTTTGCAGTTTCATTTTAAGTGCAAAATCAAGATCACTTCTTAAATAAAAAGGAAGCATAAAAATCAAGAACTGACAACATGAAATCATGAAAACAGAACAATGCTATTTCAAATACCTTGCAAGCAGCAATAAGTCTCATCAATGTATGCAAATAAGCTCCTCTATGAGAAAAATAAAACAGTTTCTAATCTTCCTGTAAAAAAGGCATATCTGGCTCAATGTGCTAAGTTTTTGAGGATGATGAAACGCTACGTCTGTTAGAGGCGGTTACACAGGCACAGCAGCCAGACTTCCTGGATCTAAGTCCCAGCTCCCCATTTAGGAGAGGAGTTGGGAGACCACTAAGGGCCAGTTTCTCCACATCCCTGTGCCTTAGTTCCTTGTTTGTCAAGGAAGGCTTATAATAGCACTGATCTCAGAGTTGTTTCTGACAACTGCATGAGTTAATACTTGGAAAACACAACACTGCCCGGCCTGGCACTTAGTAAGCTCTCAATGAATGTGAGCTATCATAATAATCAGTAGTCATAGTATTAGCATTAGCAGAATTCATGGACTTAAAATTCCTACTCATTAGAGTATTGAGTTGGAAAGATTGAAAAAAAATTTAACTATTTTCCTCGGTGAGACTGGTTACTAAAAGTCAATTTCTAACCAAACTGATGAAAGTGACTTTTACCCAACAAAATTCTCCTTTAATAAGGAATCCAAAGCAATCTCTAAAATCTTAGTCTTAGAATGTATCGAGTTACCTTGTAATGTTTGGAAAGCGAAGGAAAATGGGTTCCTCTTCTACTCCCGGCTGCATCCCCATCTAGAAAAATAGTTATAAAGGTATTTTATTTTATTTCATTTTCCAAGGATCCATATATAATATTCAAAACAATTTTCAGCTATTCAGATGAGTTCATAACCATATGGTTCAGATAATGAAAATATTTTCTGATATTTAAAATGAATTGAATGCTTGGGTCAGCTTAGAAGAAACACCCCTGAGTTCTCGGTGTACTATCTGATGCCAGCTACCCGTTACTGAGGGTTAACTATGTGCTATGCAAGATTAAATTATTTAATTCTCATAATAACTCAATAGCACACGTATTCTGTCTCCATTTTACAGCTGAGAAAACTGAGGCTCAGAGAAGTCAAGTAACTTAGGAGCAAACCATTAATGATGGATTCAAGATTGGGATTCAGGTCTGTTCACCAGCATTCGAGGCCTGCTCTGCTTCCCTTGCTTCCCTGACTCAGTGGAAGCTACAATGTCAGCCGAGGCTGCAGCTCTGCCTTAGGTGTTCCCATGAGCCTAGGCCTCAGAGCAGGGCACCAGAGTGGGATGTTCTGCCCCCTCTAGATTCCTGCTGACCCAGTCCTACCTGGAAACCCAGATGGTGAGCAAAGAAGCCTTGGTCACTTGGACCTGGGTTCTGTAGCAATATGTGCAGGGGTAACCAATGGCCTCAGAGCCTGCAGAGAAACCACGGTGCTTTCTCCTTTGCCCAATCTGCTCCCTACCCCACGCCCTTCCTTTCTCCCTTCTGCCCCCTCCTCTACTACTGGTAAAACCTACCCTTCTGCTATATCTACCACCTTTCCTACCTCCTTTTGTGTACCAGCAAAATCGTCTCTGTTGGTCCATAGGCCACGTTTGGGAAAAATGGAATTAACACATAGTAGTTCTCTAAGACATGAGAAATATAATTGGAAGCTTCTTTTATTGTAAGTACCTCTAGGGCAAGAATTTTGTCTGATTTATCTCACGAGAACCTAGAATAGTGCCTAGCACATATGAGGTGCTCAAAGAGTCTCAGTTGTTGAGTGTTTGGCACAAAGTAGCAGCAGGAAAGCTCAAGAAGAAGAAATGAGTTTGGGTTTCATTTTTAGTGCCAATGTTCAAAAGTATTTAAAAGAAAAATGTTCCGCCAAACCCCAAATATTTTATTGAACCTGTAAGACATCTCAGCTCTGGGAAAATCTTCCTTCTCACTCCCTTCCTATTCCTATTTCATTCTGGAAGTTCTTCAGTTATTGGGAAAGGTTCTAAAGGCAGAGGACAGGTAGTGGGGACATGGGCAGAGGCAAGATGCAGGAGTGGAAGAAAAAATAAGTGATGCAGCGAAGAAATACAAGAGTGAGAAAATGCTTCCATTTCTTTCCACGCGCTGCCAGTTTGCCAGGAGGGACGCTAAGACCTGCCGTCAGCCTTCCCCACCCGCGCTGGTGTCATGGCCTTGGTGAGGGGCTTCAGAGACCTGAGCTCTAAAGCTTGAGGAAGATTGAAAGCTGTGATTATTATTGTCACTATCCAATGTCACCCTTCTTTCTGAATCTGATTTCTTTCAAGTTTTGACTGTTTCTTAGTGCTGGTGTCTCTTTTCTTTTTCTTTTCTTTTTTTTTTAACATCTTTATTGGACTATAACTGTTTTACAATGGTGTGTTAGTTTCTGCTTTACAACAAAGTGAATTAGTTATACATATACATATGTTCCCATATCTCTTCCCTCTTGCGTCTCCCTGCCTCCCACCCTCCCTATCCCACCCCTCTAGGTGGTCACAAACCACCCAGCTGATCTCCCTGTGCTATGCGGCTGGTGTCTCTTTTCAAAATAAGACAGGGGAGGCTTGGAGGAAGCTTCTGAGGACTGGGTTTGGTTTGAGGGGAATACGGGAGGGGAAGGGAGCTGTCTTTGATGGGAGCCCCTGGGGAGGGAAGGAGGTGTCTTTGGAGGTGCTCCCTAAGTGATAGAGGTCCTCATGGGGCAACTCATCCAGGGAGGGTGGATGCTGTTCTAAGAAATGGGCTCACAGTGGCCCCCAGAGAGTCCTGAGGGGTCCCAATCTCATGTTGCCATGGAGAGTCTCATTGCTCCATGACAACGGATTTCCTCAGCCATCATCTAACTTATGACAAAAGAGCTCTAAGAAGGGGAAGGAAGAGCTGGCTCCGGCCCTACTGAGTCACTGCAGTTAATTTTTTTGCTCTCTGTCCACTACATTTCTTTAGAGAGTCTCAGGACTGTTCCTCCCAGCCCATCTCTGAGTAAATTTTCGGTTATGGAATTCAGCTTTGAACATAGTGTTTCCAGACAGGATCACGGGCCCTCCAGTTTTGGCCATCTCTCCTACCGACCCATTACTCTCTTTGTTTTCCTTGACCCCCCCAGAACTGTGTGCTTTGGTGCTTTTCCCCACAGGGAATTTCAACTTTGTCTTTGTGCCCAGGCCAGCCATGGCTCCCTGCTATGTCAATCTCAGCTCAATATCACATTCACTTAGCCCATGTTTTTTTAGCCTGGCCCTGACACTTGCATAACTAATTTATTCAGCTCTCACATGAAAAACCTCAAAGTCTCAGCCCAGCCCTGGGCACAAGACAGGATTAATCTTGTGTGGATTTCTGAGCTTGACAGTTGAAGACTCAAGGTACCTAAAACCAAATTCATGTGTAATCCAGGGCTCTCAACACTACAAAGACATGTAGTGATAGCCCTCAGGTGTAGTGCTGAGCATGTTACATGCAAAACACATACCTGTTAGGCCCCCTTTGAAGGCAAGCTCTGACATATTTACTTACTCCTTTGAATCCCTAAATTCAAACCATAGGAAATGTCACCCCCAATTGGACCCATGGTCCATTCAACTCAGGTCATAACTGTAACAGCCAACATCTACTTTCAAGTACTAGCATTCTGTTAAGTACTTCTCAAGTGTTTTCTTATTTAATATGGCTGCTCTCATAACAATCCACTGTCACCATTTTACAGATGAATCTGGAGCTTGGGGAGACAAAGTAATTTGCTCAAAGAGATATATCTTGCAGGCTACAATAAAAGACTTGAACCCAGAGCTGTCTGAAGCCCAAACGCAAGCTTTTAACCAATTACACTCTGGGGATGAGGTTTTTTACGGAAGAATCGTGTTCTTTGAAAGGAGCTAACCACATAAGATTGGGGATGGGCTCCCTGAAACACTGTTTAGTTCTCTCAACAACCATAGCAATTTTATTATCTCAAAGTTTATTAAATTCCTCTTGAATCTTAATCTTCTGCTTGCACAATGTCTTGAGTAAAATGGTTTTAATCAGATTCTTTGTGCTTCCTTTTATTTGTAAATTCCAATTTCCCCTCACAGAAACTTCTGCTTTTCTTTAGATTTATTATATTATGCTTTAAGGCCTCATCTTTCAAGGCCAAAAAGTCATGTTTTTAGTGTTTTTATAAGGCAGCTCTCATGTGTCCTTTCCTGACGCCGTGCTCCAGGCAAACCACCAGTTCTAGGCTGGTCCCTGTCTATGCCTTCAGTTTCCCACGACCCTTCAAACTGAAATGCCCTCCCTTTGTCCCCACCTGTTCCTCATTTCCCCGTAACCAAAATCTATACTTGATGACTAGCTCAAAGATGAACCCCTCCTTGAAGCCTTTTTTAATGCCCCCAGATAGAAGTGATTTCACTCTCATGTGAAATAACCACAGGACTCTCTACCTTTCAATCCTTCTTATGGTACGTTTCACTTTCTCTATTGGATTTTAGTTACACAAAACTTTCATATTTCTCCTTTTAGATTATATCTACTTGAGGGCAGAGTATGTATCTCCGTTCTAGGGACTTGTATTAAATTAGGTACTCACGTGTTGGTTCAATGCATGAATGAATATATAAATCAGTGGTTTTGCTTGATTTCTTTTCTGGAACATTTCTCTTTCTTTATCAGAATTAGATAGGCTTAACTGCTTGAAGCATTCCATGTGATAGATTAGTGAGGGCTTATACAAGGCTAAGATAACATTTTATAGTTTGTATCGGACAATCTCCAACATTTTATTCGTCATTTAAAATTGCAGTAGCATATTGATAAGTGAAATAAGACAGAGAAAGACAAATACTGTATGATAACACTTATATGTGGAATCTTAAGAAATACAACAAACTAGTGAATCTAACAAGAAAGAAGCCGACTCGCTGGTATAGAGAACAAACTAGTGGTTACTAGTGGTGCGGGGTTGGGGGTGGGAGATGGGGAGCAATATGGGGGGACTGGGGGGTACGAACTGCTGGGTGTAAGATAGGCTCAAGGATGTACTGGACAACACGGGGAGTAGAGCCAACATTTTGTAGTAACTGTAAATGAAGTTACTTTAAAAATTTTTAAATTTGTATAAAAATTTTAAAAATTAAATAAGTAAAATTGCAGTGGCACATTGAATTGAAGTATTCTTGGAAAGATCGAGAGCTTTCCTGCATCAGAACGGGTAGCTCTGTACTTGTCTTTTCAAAATGGAGTGTGACTCTTTCCCTCATAAATGCATTACTTTGCTTAACTTTAATCTGAAAATACCTTACGCACAAGATGAATATTGCAGTGGGCACTCTTTCAAATTATATGTCTTACACAGATATTATCATTTGTTTCTTGAGCCATTACTACCAGCAAAATCTCAAAATTATAGGCACCTTTATGGCCAAAGGAATTGAGCATCCTAATTCATTTCTCCCCAAATGTAAAGTCTGCGAAGAGTTGGCCTGAATTTCTGGCCAATGCTGAATGCAGAACTCTCAGCCATGGCAACAACTGTGATGAGCACTGGCTAAACCTTCATTCCCTGCACGTACACCGTGAATATTTTGATGAATAGTATTCAAAATATACTGTTCACCCACGTGCAGCTGATGTACAGAATATTGAAAGGCACAGTTTGCAAGAGACTTAGAGTCCTAAGAGCTGCCTCTCGGATCAAAAACTGCTCCTTTTAGAGAGATCCGAGGGTATGCCAAGAAGCAAAAGAAATCATGATTATCTAAAATTACTGCTGTAAGCATATTATGTTACCTATGTGAATACCTTCTTCTGAGGTGATCATAGTACTTGCAAAATAAGGGCTTTCAACCCATTTTCATTTCTAGTCTATTTTGCTACCATAGAAAGAAGTTTTCCCTGTGTCATATAGATCAGGATTCCAAAGCCACTCCAGGAGCATCAGAGCTTAAAGGTTAATGTGCCTTAGGGATTACCTAAGAGCTTCTTGACAGAATACAGATTCACAGGCCCTACCTCAAACCCACTAATTCAGCATCCCTGGGGGTGAGGCTCATAATGCATTCTTTAACATACCCTGTCAGGATTTTCTGATCAGCGGTCCTGGGACCAGACTTTGAGAAAAAATTAGAAATAATAAAGGAGAAAGGTTGTGGGGGAGTTATCCCAACATCCGGGGCCGGCAGAATAGAAATGTTCTTACTTTCTGTGAGTTGTGGCATCAACGCAGGGCCCTACCTGCACCCTGCTCCACACCTGAACTCCTTGTCTGGGTCAAAAGGTGTAATGGAAGTGCCACGGGCTGATAGCACAGAAAGACCAGGGTTCTTGTCCAGCCAGCTGTGAGATTTTAGGGAAGTACTTTACCTCTCAGATCATCATTCATGAAATGAGAGGTGGGCCTGATTAGCTCCATGATGCTCTATTCGCCCATGAATTCATTCAGCAAAGGCCCCAGCACTGCCTCTAGAGCGTTTTCATCCAACAAAGACATAATACGAGCCACGTATACATGTGTCAATATCTCGTAGCCATATTTCAAAAAGTAAAATTAATAATTACTTTTATTTAACCCCGTATATCTGAAATGCTATCATTTCAACATGCAATCAATATAAAATTATTGAGCTGTTTTATATTTTCTTTTTTTACTAAATCTTGGAAATGGGTATATTTTATACTTCAACACATTTCAATACAGACCAGCCATATCTTGAGTACTCAGTAGTCAGCATGAAGGTGTAGCCATAAAGCAGGGACCTGCAAACTAGGCCTGTGGACCAAATCTTGTCTTCTGCCTTTTATTTTAAATTTATTTGATTGAAGTGTAGTTCATTTACAGTGTTGTGTTAATTTCTACTGTTCAACAAAGTGATTCAGATACACACACACACACACACATTCTTTTTCATATTCTTTTCCACTATGCTTTATCACAGGATATTGAATATAGTTCCCTGTGTTATACAGTAAGTCCTTATTGTTTATCCATTCTCTATATAATAGTTTGCATCTGCTAACCTCAAACTCCCACTCCATCCCTCCCCGATTCCTCCTCCCCCTTGGCAGCCACAAGTCTGTTCTCTGTGTCTGTGGGTCTGTTTCTGTTTCGTAGATAAGTTCATTTGTGTCATATTTTAGATTCCACATATAAGTGATATCATACGGTATTTGTCTTTCTCTTTCTGACTTAATTTATGTGTGATAATCTCTAGGCCCATCCATGTTGCTGCAAATCTGCCTGTTTTTTGTATGGCCCATTAGCTAAGAATCGTTTTTATATATTTAATTATTGAAAAAAAAATCAAAAGAAAAAAATTTCATAACACACGAAAACTGTATGAAATTTAAGTTTCAGATCCACAAATAAAGGTTTGTTGGAACATAGTCCTGCCCATTCATTTAGATATTGTCTAAGGCTATTTTTGTAGAACAGCAGAGTTCAGCAGTTGTGACAGAGACCATGTGGGATGCAAAGCCTGAATATTTGCTATCTGGTTCATTACAGGAAAAGTTTACAAGCCCCAAAGAGGAAGCATAAGAGCTGGCCCTGGAGGGCTGGCTGCCTCTGGCCCTGCACCATTTGCATATAAGTAGGGCTTAGCTAAAGCTAGTCTGGGTTGATTTAGCAAGCTTCAATCCAAAGAGATGGCGGCTGGACAGTAGAGGTTCAGGGGGGCAGCCAAAAAAATGGAGAACTTATGGAGATGCTGGAGCAGAAAGGAAAGTCAGGCAGGCATAGCACAGGGGCTTGGAACAAAGTGGGACATTCTAGGGGGCAGGATACTAGATAAGGGCCAGGGTTGGAAGTGGTACCCCATGAAAGAAGGGGCTCTGAAGATGGGCTTGGCCAACTTTAGAAGACTGACCCATTTTCCAGTGGAAGGAATTGTTTGTTTTTTCTGTTTTTTTGGCCATGCCACACGGCTTGTGGGATCTTAGTGTCCTGACCATGGATCGAACCCCTGTCCCCTGCAGGGGAAGCACGGTGTCTTATCCACTGGCCACCAGGGAAGTCCCTACTGTGAAAGGAATTGGATTTGGGCCTTAACTGAAATAAGGACATAAAACAGCAGCTATCTGCTCTTATTTGTTGCTTTCTCATCTTTAAATGTCTACTCTTATCTGGTGGTGAGCTCATTTAACCTCTTTCTAAGTCCATTACTTGACCTGCATCCTCCCTTGAGTGTCGTCTCAGGCTCTGGATTCGGATTTTGTTGGTTGGTTAGTTGGTTTCCCTCTTGCCCTGGCTGGGTATGTGGATGATTGATGGGCAGTCTAGCCCAGGGCCTTGAGTTTAGGGAAACTTTCCAGGACAGTAATTACCTGGGATTTAGCTCCATCAAAGTCATGTTTTGATCCATCAACCCCTCGTCCTGGCCCAACCCTTTCAATTCCTGTAAGTCACCTTTGGGTAAAATAAAGATAACATTTATTAATTTTTCTCTTTTAAACAATTGGAAAAATATGACAAAGGCTTTGGGAGGAAAAAACCTTTCCCTGACCTCTTTGATCCATTTCCTTGTGAGTTATAAATTCCTGGTAGTATTTCTTTAATGCGGTAGCATTTTTTGCTGTATTATTCCATAACTGCTCTTAACCCTTTTGACCCAATCATTTCTGCTTTCATTCATTTTTTTAAAAATTCTTTTCAAGTGCTTTCATTTCCATAAGTATAATTTAGTCTGAAAAATAGTCCTGTGTTGTGGGGAGGGTGCTATTTGTTACATTTTTGCAGATTCAGAACTGAGGGCCAAAGATGTCAAGAGATTTGCTTGGCTTCACACAGCTAGTTAGTGGACGGCTTGAGCTAACGTCCTTTGACTGCTGGGCTCATGATCTTTCTGCAGCATTTTACTGGGTGCCTGTTATTCTTACCCTCTCTTTTTTTCTTTGTCTCAATAATCCTTCCTCTCAACTCATTCTACCTTCAGTCCACATTTTCTCCACCACCCCCCAAGTCCTCTTCCTCCCTCCCTGCCACAAGTACATCACGTGTTCTCTGAAGCCCCTGACTCAGGGGCTCTGCCCCCCTCGACCTGCTACTAGCTGTGAGCTGAAAGCCCTGCCGAATGGCTGGATTTCCAATCCCCTTGAGCCCTCTCCCTATCACTCCCTGAAACACCATTAATAGCTCCACTGACATCCAGTGTTCCCAGAACTGCTTGGAATCCGAGGGTGGAGGACCGGCAGTCCTGTGCCCAGAGACTGACAGACCCTCCCCACCGGACCCTTTCTGCCCACAAGGGATGCAGGTGTGAGGTCTGTGGGCCAGGGTCCTCCGTAAGCTCTTCCTGGACTAAAGCCCTCGTTAGCACGTCCAGCCCCAGACCAAAGATCCCTTGACCCTCGGGGCAACCTTGACCCCTGTGTCTAGTTTGTATCCTAAATCTTTATTTTTCTAGGACACATTATGCCTTCATTTCCATTAAAATAAAGTTACCCACCTCTGGCCCCCTCAGCATCGCTCTTTGCTGGACCAATGGGGCCACATCCTTTAGAGTCTCTCTTCTCCCCTTCATGCACTTGGTCCCATATTACTCTCTTTCCCCACAATCTTTTGAGCTACAGCCCACTTGATTTTGTGGGCAAGAAGGTAACTCTCGTCTGCTCTGGGAGAGAGCATCAAACCTGAGATGCCCAGAGCTGAGGTTTCCAGCCAGGTTTCTCTTCAGCCCTAGAGCATCCCCAGTGAGCTCATGAGATGCTGGAAATTTTTCAAAGCATTCAAAAGTCAATGTTAGTTACATTGATTTTTTTTTTTTAATCATAAAGTGCTAGAGCTAGAAGATTCTTTAGAGATGATGTCATCCATCCTTCTCATACAGATGAGGAAACTGAGGCACAAAGAGGTGTCTAAAATTCACCCTCAACACAGTGTGTTTTTAAAAAATATTTACTTATTTATTTATTTTTTTTAAATTTTGGCTGTGCCAGGTCTTAGTTGTGGGATGGGACTCTTTAGATGCAGCATGCGGACTTCTTAGTTGCGGCATGCGGACGTCTTAGTTGTGACACTCAGACTCTTAGTTGTGGCATACATGCGGGATCTAGTTCCCTGACCAAGGATCAAACCTGGGCCCCCTGCATTGGGAGCACAGAGTCTTACCCACTGGACTACCAGGGAAGTCCCCCCAACCCCATGTTTTAAGATTTGGGAATAAGCATCATAAAATCCTGTAATGTGGGCTTCCCTGGTGGCGCAGTGGTTGAGAGTCCACCTGCCGATGCAGGGGACACGGGTTCGTGCCCCTGTCCGGGAGGATCCCACATGCTGCGGAGCAGCTGGGCCCATGAGCCCTGGCCACTGAGCCTCCGTGTCCGGAGCCTGTGCTCGGCAACGGGAGAGGCCACAACAGTGAGAGGCCCGCGTACGGAAAAAAAAAAAAAATCCTGTAATGATAGGAACATTTCAGTTGTAAGAATTGAGACTCCTTGGTTTAATTTATGTTTAAGACCTTACCAGATTGTTGCTTGCCTAGTTTACTGGAATATCACCAGACCAGGAAGGACCACGAAACATGAGAACCAAATTGTACAAAAGTTTTCTTCTGAAACTTATCTCTGCCTCTTTTTGAAGTAAGTAGTAGCTCCACTCCAAGTTTTCTATACATCTCTGAAATGTTACCTAGTCATTTATTTATTCATTTAACCAACATTGATTAGGCAATCTCTACGTGTCAGATATTTTTCTAGAAATGGATGTTATAATCCTTCCCTTTCAAAGCTTACCATCTACTTGAAGGAAAGGTCACACCAGCAGGCACTATAATATAGCATGAGAGGTAAGCACAGGGTGCAGGGGAACACTCAGGGCAGACACCCCACCAAGACCCAGGAGGTAAGCCTGTGTCTTGTCTGTTGAGATGTTCCCTTTGGTCCTTACTCCCAGCAGTAGGACCCAGCTTCCCTTGGAAACAAGCTGACTCTTCTCTCTCGGGGCTACTTTTTAGCATCTATTAGTAGGAAACAGAAGAGAATGTGCCTGTTTTGATTCCTTTGTTTCTGTCATTCATAAACCCCCATTTGTATTAATATAACTTAACTGTGACTTCTAGAGCAGACATTTTGCTCTGTGCCACTCCCCTCTTTTCCTTACTTACAGGGGTAGTCAAGAAGGATTTACACAAGGAGGCAATTGACTTCCAGGTGGAATTTGGAAGGATGGGTAGAAATGAGCTACTCTTTCATTTATTCAATAAATATTGCACCAGGCAGTATGACAAGGCAATAAGAAGTAAGCAAATATTACAAAGTATGACATGCTAGGAAAAACAAGAAAGGTGCTGATATAGAGAACAAAGAGAAGTCACATTAAAATGATCAGGAAAGACCTTGCTGAGGAGCTGATGTTAGATACGACCTGAAAGATAAGAAGGAATTAACCATGGGAAGACAAGTAAGAGCATGGGGGGGGCGGAATGTGCAAAGGCCCTGAAGCAGAAAATTACCAGGACTGTATAGTAGCTGCAAAAAGGCCTGTGTGTCTCGTGCAAGGTGAATATGAAAAGGAGAGATGCATGATACATTGCTAGGGAGGAAAGCAGGGGCTGGTACATTCAAGGCTTGGTAAGCCAAAGTATAATAAAAATGGGCGGCAAGGACTTTCCAAGCAGGAATAGCCCATGTAAAGGCCTAAAAATGTAAAACACAGTTGGCAGTTGGAGGAACTGGTATGTGAGCATAGTAGCCTACAGCATGGTGGCATACACTCCATACACAGCATGAGCTAGGCACCTAGAGGCCTCGGTCATTCCTAACCTGGCTCTAATAAACCTTTCAAATAGACTAAAACCATCGATCATCTCCTTGGATCATCTGGATGGCCGTCATTCAGCCTTTCTAATCAGCTGCTGGAGGCACAATTTCAGAGAGCAAACTAGAAACAGCAGCTCACCCAGTGTACCAAGCTGGATGAAAACCAACTCTGCAGTCCCTGTGAGATAAATAGAAATTCAGAACTGAGACTGGCAAGGACAGCTGGCCAGCAGGGAGACAGGCAAATGGCCAATGGTTTGTGTTTGGATGATGAGGAAGGAAAGAATAAAATGCAAAAGAAAACAAGGACTCTCTCTTCAGTGAGTTGGGAAACACCCTCTGCTTCCCTTCACTTCCCGGCTGGGGAGGACAGCAGCAGGACAAGAGGTCAGGAGGAAGCATTCAGTCCCAGACACCCTGCCTGCTCCCTGGAGACCTGCTGGGGTGGATGCCACTGGGCCGGATGCCGGAAACGGGACACACAGGATGCGGTGCCCAGGCCCCTGCTGATGCCAGGGCCTGCCCTAAAGAACTGGACGTCAGCAAACAGAAAACCATTGAGACCCTGCAGCAGGCGGGGTTCCCATGGCAAACAACTGGTCCCCCGGCACCTCCCCATCCTTCTCTTCCTGGACTAAACTTTCCATTTGATCACTTTGGGTAAAGTACAGTTTGGATAAGAGGTGCTGGGAGAGGGATGGATTTGGAAGGGGGTGTCGAGTGTGGGAAGAAGAAATCCGGTTTTTCTATTAAGTTTGAGAATTAAAAGCCAATGGATCTCTAGGCAGAGATATAATCAGGCTGCGTTCTGTGTGTGTGTGTTTTTTTTTTGAGCCCAGCTTTGTTCCAGCTCTGGCACTTGCCTGAGGCTTTTTTATAGCCAAAGGCCACTGGTCACTGCTTCCTCTTGGCCCTTCCCTAGCCATCACTCTTGCCTGCTGGAAGGGACACTCTGCTGCCCGATATTGTTCCCAAGACAGAGCTGGCTGAAGTCCCTCCTGCCCTTTTTCAGTGGCTGACAGATTAAGGGAGAGGAGAAGGGACCCTGAGAATATTAAAGAAAGTCGACTCCTGGGCCCCGCCTCCAAGTTTAGAAGTCATTAAGCCTTCAGTGGAGTTCTAGAATCTGTTCTTTTCACAAGCACCCTAATCTATGCAGGTTTTGATGGATGCTGAACACATAGCAAAGAAACACTGTTCTCAGGGATCACCTAGATTGGAATATAGCCCAAACCATGGTATAAACACACTTCCAAGCATATAGCCAGATTCAGGCTATAGTGTGTATACTCCCCAGGCCATTTGGAGCTGACAAGTATCCTTCAGCATCTTTCAGCTGACACTATAACTTTTCAAAAGAAGGAGGTTCTAGCTCTTCACCTAGTGAAACGTGTGCTCCATTCCCTCTTCCAAAATGACTCCAGGATCTCTAAGAATAGCAGGATTCATGCAATGCTGGACTTAGATTTAAGTGGTTTCACTGGCTGTCTGATTCAAACAACCCAAATAAGACACAAGGGGAAGTCACATGAAGTGAACCAGAAAATGAACAGAAATGAGCATGACGAAAACGCTGGGAGGAATTCCTCTCATGTTGGAAACAGAGGAAATGTTTGTGTTGACCTTGCTTTCCTCTCTGGTGCTGATTAGTTTTAAGTGGGGTTGTTTTTATTTTTGTGTGCAGTGAATATATTTTGCTCTGAGCCTCTTCTGGCCCTTGGTTTCTCTGCCATTTAAGGCAAAGAAATTAAGGAAATCCTTAAAGGAATATTTTGGTTCTTAAAGAAATTGATCGACAGGAAATAAATAGTAAGGAAGAAATGGGAAGTGATTGAATCTCTGCTCTAGAGAAAAAGATGAGTGGTGACTTGTGGCTCATAAACAAAGGCTTGGGACCATGGCCACAACTCAAACCCCATAGACACACTCAGGTAGGATTCTACTTCATCTATGTTTCCTACCCAAGCTGCTTTCTACACCTGAATTTGTCACTGAATCATTGAGTATAATGACATCAGATACCTAAACATGAGGATTCTTTGCCCTGTTTCTGTTCCAGTCTCATTTCTAACAATTCCATTCTGGACAAATGCCCTGCCCACATTCTTGCTGAGATGATCTAGATCATCTAGCACCTGGATAAGTAAGGAAAAGAGGGGAGTGGCACAGAGCAAAATGTCTGCTCTAGAAGTCACAGTTAAGTTATATTAATACAAATGGGGGTTTATGAATGACAGAAACAAAGGAATCAAAACAGGCACATTCTCTTCTGTTTCCTACTAATAGATGCTAAAAAGTAGCCCCGAGAGAGAAGAGTCAGCTTGTTTCCAAGGGAAGCTGGGTCCTACTGCTGGGAGTAAGGACCAAAGGGAACATCTCAACAGGTTATGAAGTTTGGCATTCTTAAAAAAAAAAAATGTTGTTCCAACTTTTGCATACTTCCAGAGTCAGGAAAAGAAAGCCAGAGAACTCAGCCACCAGGTAGTTTTGGCCTTAGGATTTTTGAACCACTGTCCCCAGGTCTTTTATGGACAATACTAGCTTCATAGCATTCTTCCCTGTGCTGCTGGTCCAAAATGAGCATTACACAGTGAATGCCAGGGGAGAAGCATAAGTGTTTGTATACATATTAAAATAACATCTGAATATATACATATAATGGGACATTATTAAGCCTTAAAAAGGAAGGGAATTCTGCCATATACTACAAGATGGATGAATTTTGGAAAAGAGCTAAGTGAAATAAGCCAGTCTCAAAAGAACAAATATAATTACTTTTGTATGAAATACCTAGAGTAGTCAAATTCACAGAGACAGAAAGTAGAATGGTAGTTGCCAGGAGCTGGAGGGAGGGATGAATGAGAAGTTGTTCAATGAGTATAGAGTTCCTGTTTGAGATGATGAAAAAGTTCTGGAGGTAGATGGTTGCACAAAAATGCAAATATACTTAATGCCACTGAACTGTACAACTCAAAATGGTTAAAATGGTAAATTTTATGTTGTGTACATTTCACTGCAATAAGAAACCAGATGAAGCACGAAGAAAAATAATGTCCAAGTAGCTGCTGAAGTTTCTGCTCCCTTCTTCGCATGAGCAGCTCTGCTCCAGGAGGGATGGATTTGGAAGGGGGTGTCGAGTGTGGGAAGAAGAAATCCGGTTTTTCTATTAAGTTTGAGAATTAAAAGCCAATGGATCTCTAGGCAGAGATATAATCAGGCTGCGTTTTGTGTGTGTGTGTGTTTTTTTTGAGCCCAGCTTTGTTCCAGCTCTGGCACTTGCCTGAGGCTTTTTTATAGCTAAAGGCCACTGGTCACTGCTTCCTCTTGGCCCTTCCCTAGCCATCACTCTTGCCTGCTGGAAGGGACACTCTGCTGCCCGATATTGTTCCCAAGACAGAGCTGGCTGAAGTCCCTCCTGCCCTTTTTCAGTGGCTGACAGATTAAGGGAGAGGAGAAGGGACCCTGAGAATATTAAAGAAAGTCGACTCCTGGGCCCCGCCTCCAAGTTTAGAAGTCATTAAGCCTTCAGTGGAGTTCTAGAATCTGTTCTTTTCACAAGCACCCTAATCTATGCAGGTTTTGATGGATGCTGAACACATAGCAAAGAAACACTGTTCTCAGGGATCACCTAGATTGGAATATAGCCCAAACCATGGTATAAACACACTTCCAAGCATATAGCCAGATTCAGGCTATAGTGTGTATACTCCCCAGGCCATTTGGAGCTGACAAGTATCCTTCAGCATCTTTCAGCTGACACTATAACTTTTCAAAAGAAGGAGGTTCTAGCTCTTCACCTAGTGAAACGTGTGCTCCATTCCCTCTTCCAAAATGACTCCAGGATCTCTAAGAATAGCAGGATTCATGCAATGCTGGACTTAGATTTAAGTGGTTTCACTGGCTGTCTGATTCAAACAACCCAAATAAGACACAAGGGGAAGTCACATGAAGTGAACCAGAAAATGAACAGAAATGAGCATGACGAAAACGCTGGGAGGAATTCCTCTCATGTTGGAAACAGAGGAAATGTTTGTGTTGACCTTGCTTTCCTCTCTGGTGCTGATTAGTTTTAAGTGGGGTTGTTTTTATTTTTGTGTGCAGTGAATATATTTTGCTCTGAGCCTCTTCTGGCCCTTGGTTTCTCTGCCATTTAAGGCAAAGAAATTAAGGAAATCCTTAAAGGAATATTTTGGTTCTTAAAGAAATTGATCGACAGGAAATAAATAGTAAGGAAGAAATGGGAAGTGATTGAATCTCTGCTCTAGAGAAAAAGATGAGTGGTGACTTGTGGCTCATAAACAAAGGCTTGGGACCATGGCCACAACTCAAACCCCATAGACACACTCAGGTAGGATTCTACTTCATCTATGTTTCCTACCCAAGCTGCTTTCTACACCTGAATTTGTCACTGAATCATTGAGTATAATGACATCAGATACCTAAACATGAGGATTCTTTGCCCTGTTTCTGTTCCAGTCTCATTTCTAACAATTCCATTCTGGACAAATGCCCTGCCCACATTCTTGCTGAGATGATCTAGATCATCTAGCACCTGGATAAGTAAGGAAAAGAGGGGAGTGGCACAGAGCAAAATGTCTGCTCTAGAAGTCACAGTTAAGTTATATTAATACAAATGGGGGTTTATGAATGACAGAAACAAAGGAATCAAAACAGGCACATTCTCTTCTGTTTCCTACTAATAGATGCTAAAAAGTAGCCCCGAGAGAGAAGAGTCAGCTTGTTTCCAAGGGAAGCTGTGTCCTACTGCTGGGAGTAAGGACCAAAGGGAACATCTCAACAGGTTATGAAGTTTGGCATTCTTAAAAAAAAAAAATGTTGTTCCAACTTTTGCATACTTCCAGAGTCAGGAAAAGAAAGCCAGAGAACTCAGCCACCAGGTAGTTTTGGCCTTAGGATTTTTGAACCACTGTCCCCAGGTCTTTTATGGACAATACTAGCTTCATAGCATTCTTCCCTGTGCTGCTGGTCCAAAATGAGCATTACACAGTGAATGCCAGGGGAGAAGCATAAGTGTTTGTATACATATTAAAATAACATCTGAATATATACATATAATGGGACATTATTAAGCCTTAAAAAGGAAGGGAATTCTGCCATATACTACAAGATGGATGAATTTTGGAAAAGAGCTAAGTGAAATAAGCCAGTCTCAAAAGAACAAATATAATTACTTTTGTATGAAATACCTAGAGTAGTCAAATTCACAGAGACAGAAAGTAGAATGGTAGTTGCCAGGAGCTGGAGGGAGGGATGAATGAGAAGTTGTTCAATGAGTATAGAGTTCCTGTTTGAGATGATGAAAAAGTTCTGGAGGTAGATGGTTGCACAAAAATGCAAATATACTTAATGCCACTGAACTGTACAACTCAAAATGGTTAAAATGGTAAATTTTATGTTGTGTACATTTCACTGCAATAAGAAACCAGATGAAGCACGAAGAAAAATAATGTCCAAGTAGCTGCTGAAGTTTCTGCTCCCTTCTTCGCATGAGCAGCTCTGCTCCAGCCCTATTAGATGAAGGTTGCCGGTTTCCAACCTTGCAGGCAGATGTCACAGCAGATGCTTTTCAGTGGATGTCATCCTCGGAGGGATGCAGAATCTGCTCTGACCTTCCTATTTGCCTCACCAGTTCTGATGCCTGCTCCTCTTGAGGGTTCTGCTAAGATTGTGGAAGGAATAGAAGGAGGAAAAGCTGGCTGAAGCATGGGTGGTTTCATGCATAGCATAGTGAGCTTCCTAAGAGAAAGGCAGGTTCTTGGAGTCACTGAGTTTATGCAGTGGGTAACTAAAAGCATTTCTCTCCAGTTCCCTAAATAAACGAGAGACTCGTCACTTCCCAGCAGCGAGTTTTGAAGATAATGAAATCAAACTCCAATTTTACATTTCAGTAGCTTTCGAATTGTTTTGATTGCCACCCCCACAGTAAGAAATGCATTTTATATCAAGACACAATGTGCATATTCATATTGTTGAATTTATATAACTGAAACAACAGTTTCACCAAACAATACTTGCCCTTGTTACATGTAGGGCACTGGAATGTTTAACCTTCTCCCCTCAGTTCTTTTCAACTCTATTGCATTTTTAAAGTGCTAGTTGTGCTGCATTAAATTTGTTCCAGACCTTCTAATGCGTCTTGATCGGCAGTTAGGAAAATACTGCAGTATGTCTGCCTCTCTAGCCACTGGGTCCACACAGAATGGCTTGCTCCAGGGAGCTAACCACAGGTGAGACTCTCTGCTAGCAAGAGGAGTCTCCAGGTCAGTTTCTCTTCAGTCTCAGAGGGAAAGAGCCTGATGTGGCAACACAGGAACCGATTGCAAAACAAGTGTGTATGAGCCACGGGCAAGGCTCAGCAGGAGAGGCTCGGATCATATGTCTGCCCTTCAGCAAAAACGGTGAATATGGGCGTCAGCAAAGTTCCCCCTTCTTGGACACCACCGCAAAGAATTATCAAATCAAATCTAATTTGGGTGATCAGGGAAAAGGCAAAAACGGGAAACTCTGGAGTCCTGCTAAGCCTTTCAGTAAGGAGTCCACAGACTATGTGTCAGTTTTTCAGAGGGAAATTAAAAGTCAGGTAATGTTTGAGGACACATGTGGTGTCACCTGGATTTTTCAGAGCCTCCAAGACCCAATTACTGTCCCACTTCTGGCTCCATCTTTTTTGCTGTGTTGTCTAGGGACCTGGGAAAGAGATTATTGAAAACTTGTGCCTGTTTCCTCTGTTTTTTTTGTTTGTTTGTTTTTGCTTCTCTTATAAGGTTGATGTAAGCTTTTACAATTTTTTTTTTAGTTTAATCTTTTTTTTAACATCTTTATTGGAGTATAATTGCTTTACTATAGTGTGTTAGTTTCTGCTTTATAACAAAGTGAATCAGCTATACATATACATATATCCCCATATCTCCTCCCTCTTGCGTCTCCCTCCCACCCTC
>NC_041217.1:25667211-25676023 GCF_002837175.3 Physeter macrocephalus
GTAGTGTATATATAAGTCCATGCCACTCTCTCACTTCATCCCAGCTTACCCTTCCCCCTCCCTGTGTCCTCAAGTCCATTCTCTACGTCTGCGTCTTTATTCCTGTCCTGCCCCTTGGTTCTTTATAACCATTTTTTTTTTTTTAGATACCATATATATGTGTTAGCCTACGGTATTTGCTTTCCTCTTTCTGTTTTCTCTGTTTTGAGGGACATTTTCTGTGCACGTGAGAGAGCTCTGAAAGAAGCCCCACTGTGGGAGTGTGTGCTTACTGGCCACTTATAGTCCAATCCAGGATAAGAGGAATTGATATCCACTCAGATCATGTGGGAAATCACAAATGATGTTGTCATAATAAAGTGCTATATGCACCATAAAAACAACTATTATTTTTGGCAGATTATGTTGAAATGATTCATTTTCCAGGGCTTAGAAACTAAACTAAGAATTTACTCCGCCCCCCCAACAAAGCAAAACAATGCCTATCTATACAGACTCCAGAATACTCCCTAATGCGGTATAGATGTCTAAGAAAGTCATCCAGCATCCAGCACACTTCGTTTATGGCATTCTCGGGCTTCTGAAGTCAGCTCCTATCTCCTTTTCTACTCACCTTCTCACAGGTGTGCCTAATGATATGAAAGGAGGTGGGCCTGTCTATGCTACATCATGTAGGTACTTGGGCAATAACAAGATGGTGGCTTCCAGGACATATAAAGAAAATTGCCACCATCAGAGTCCGTAGGATGTAATATGGATACCAAACAGTTCAGGTTACCATCTCCTTCAGTTTCGATGATGGAATGTCCCATTGGAACAATGTTTAAAGATCACTTTTTTTCAATTCCCTCAACACATCATCCCAAGTCACCCTGGGGTACATGGGAATGGCCTTCACTTCCAAGCCGACCTCCTCCAAATCATTCCAGCTCATCCTTTCCATTTTCTAAATTCCAATAAACAGATGGTCCTCATCACAGAGTTCCACAACTCATTTCTCTCTGCTTTCTCCATGTATATAGCATTCCACGTTTCCACCTAGATTGCAATCTCCCTCTTCGGCCTTCCCCTCCTTCTTCCCCAGCACATGGCATTGGACTCTAATTGTTTGTTGACTGACCCCACAAAGTCTCTACTTAGCACATGTTTGTTCAGACAGGAGAACAAGCTGAGGAAGGTGTCTCTGACTATACTCCTAAGACAAAGTTCAGCCAGAAGGGAGAAATATGAATTTCGGATTCCTATCTGACCATGTGAAAGAGACTTTGCTGAATTTTCCAAGATATTGCCTGTAATTAGCAAAGTGTGTTGGTTACAACACTTTTAGCTGCCTGAAACAGAAAATGTTCACTCAAGTAGGCTTAAACAAAGTGAATGTATTGCCTCACATAATTTAAAGTCCAGAGATGGCTTGGTTTCCAGGAGAGATATGGTTCAGTGCTGCTCAGTAACATCATTAAGGGCAACGGTTATTCCAGCCCTTCCATTCTGCTGTCCTCAGCATTGGCTTCATTGGAAGGTTGGTTATTCTCAATATAACAAGATGGCTACCCCTAGATATCAAGCTATGTGCTCCTTGTTCACATCCAGCAGGAGAGAAATGAATGAAAGTAACTTCTCCCCAAAGCCGTCTCCTTTAGTCTGATTGGGACAGAGTAAGTCATGTGTCTACCACTGGCTCAATGACAGTTGCCAGAAGAATGCTATATGCTAATTGGTGTAGATCAAGCCTTCTTAATAGCAGCACTACTGACATTTTGGATGGATTGTTCTTATTTGTCAAGACATTCTATACAATGTAGGACATTTAACAGCATCCTTAAGCTTTGTTATTCCCTGTCACCACCAGTCATGAGAATTTAAAGTGTCTCCAGACATTGCCAAATAGCAGGAGTGGTGGGGTAATCAGCCCTGGTTAAGAACCTCAGGTGTAGACCAATCAAGTAACTTATTGACTCTGTGCCTCAGTTTTCTCATATGTAAAATGGGAATCAGGATAGTAGCTCTCTCCTATGATCATTATGAGAGTTAAATGAGTTTATGTAACAATATAGAGTATAGTAAGCACTATATAAATGTTAGCTATTACTTTTATCCACTACTTCTAGTGACCGGAATGTAGGAGGTACTCAATAAATATTTTCTGCATAAAGTAAAGAATTCAGTTAAAAAGTCATTTGTATCCATGTAACACTGATGTAGTTCAGTAAAATAGTATTCTGTAATGCCACTCCTGCTGAAAATTTCTGAAGTTGGGATTATACTCTGAGTTTGTGGGGCATTTATTTCTTCACTTGGGAAGAAACCTTGTGTTTCCAATGGAAGGTAATGTAATGCCTTATTATATGCATAAAGGTAAAAACTGGTGCCATTCAGAATTTATATGGTCATTACAGAATGAGAAAGGTGAGCTAGTAGGAATCAGTGGCTTGAGATGGACCTCCTGATTCACTCATTTAACACATAGAGTGAGTCTTCTCTGCATTGCGTCCTGGAAACCAAGACTAAGAGCATTTCCTTAGCTGAATGCTGTAGAGTTGGAAAGTGGTCTGAAGTCCAATGATTAAAAGTGCTGAGGGTAGTATCTAGATGACACAATTTAACAGTTTATGCATTTTTTCACTTTGTTACTGTTGATAATAATAATGTTTATATTTGAACAGTGCTCCATACAGTTTTAAAAAGCACTTTCACATGCCTCCCTGAAATTATAACCGGGAGTGAATCCATATCACAAAGATATTTTATCTACAGAAGCTGAGCATAAGGAGTCCTGAAGGAGAACTTAAACAGGCCACACAAATTGGCCAAAGTTCAAGGGCTAGAAATCACCAAGGTTGAGGAAGCCAGCTGATGGTCATAAAGCCTTGCATGTGAGGACAGTGGTGACATTAGTGCTTCTTCAGGGACATTTCTTGGCAAATTAGCACAGGTGGTGAGTGGAGAGTGGATTAGGGCCATATGTGGTGGTAAAGGTAAGTGATAAGAGCTTCTAGTAAGCATGATGGGTTGAAAACGTGATCACCATCCTGAAATGCCACTAATATGTCAGGGAAAAGATTTTAAAACCACATTACACATAAATCATCAAGGACAAAGAGAATGGGACAGGAAGCATCACTAGGTAAGAAACAGGGGAAGCTGGGAAGAAAAAGATGAGGGTGTGTGTGTGTGAGTGAGTGTGTGCTGTGTGAGTGTGTGTATGAGATGTATGTGTATGTGTGAAGTATAGTGAGATGTGTGTGAGTGAGTGTTTGAGAGTGTGTGAAGTGTGTGTGAATACATGTGTGTATAAGGGGTATGTGTGTGAGGTTTATGTGAGGTGTGTGTGAATGTGTGTGAGTGTCATGTATATGTATGGGTGTGGTGGGGGAGGGTGTGTGAGTGTTGCGTGTGTGTATGAGGGGTGTGTGTGTGTGTGTGTGTGTGTGTGTGTGTGTGTGTGTGTGTAGGGGAATTGTAGGAAGAAGCTAAGGTCTCTTCTTCACAGTAGGAAGTTGTCTTAGTCTGCTCAGGTGGCCATAACAAAATACCACAGACTGGCTGGCTTAAACCACACACATTTATTTCTCACAGTTCTGGACACTGGGAAGTCCCAGATCAAGGTGTGGGCCAGTTTTGTTCCTGGTTGGCTTGAGGACAGCCACCTTGTCACTGTGATCTCCCATGGCCTTTCCTCTGTGCATGCTCTGAGAGAGCACTCTAGTGTCTCTTCCTCATCTTATAATGGCACTAATCCTATCAGATCAGGACCCACCCTGATGACCACATTTAACCTTGATTATTGCATAAAGGTCCTATCTCCAAACACAGTCACACTGGGAGTTGGGAGTTCAACATATAAATTTTAGGGGGAAACAATTCATTCTGCAACAGAAGTCAATAGAGGATATAAAATGATAAAATTAAAAGTAACATATTATTTAGAAAAATGGTGGTAAATATAAGAAATGGCTAAGAGTTAGAAGGGATTGCCCTTTGGGCAAAAAAGAACAGGGTACAGAGGACTGAGGCAGGAGATATATGAAGTTGCTGATAATTATTATTATCTGCCTTTAAAATTCAATTCCTTCATGAAGTTTAATTTGACTGAAGTTTGATTGATTAAGGCTGGAAAGAAGAGGAACTGATGGGGTGCTTTGTCATTTATTGTTTGAGCTGGGGCATGTCTGAGAATGAAAGGGAGCACTATTAATTACATGGGGACAATAGGTGCAAATGGAACAACCCTGGATAAACTGGGATTTATGATCAGCCTTCTTATGAGGTAACTAAGGTTTGGCTTTATGGGGAAGGATTATTTCAGTGCTACAGAGGCAGATGGATGGCTATCCTTCCAGCATTTGTGGAGTGGGGAATAAACAGGTCATCTCAAGCGAAATCCACTCAACTGAGTGGCAGCATTCAGGGAAGTAGGCCCTGACCCCTCTGCCAGGTATCTCAGGGCAGAGTTCAGTGTTCCTCTATGCTTCCTAAATATCTTCTTTATACCTTTATTCAACAACTTACCACACCCCATTGACTCCATGATTTTCTTATCTGTGTCCTGAGCTCCCCTTGCAGGACTACCACCCCCAATACTGGAAAAAATTTTGGAGCAAAAGGATTGTACCAGTGTCACCTGTTTTCCCAGAGTCTTTCATAGTAGGATAAACAGTAGGTGCTCAAAATAGTTTTTCCTGAATAAATACTGATTGAAAATACAAAGGAGATTATAGGAGATTTCTTTTAAAAAGAAATATAGGATAGAGGAAGGAGAGCAAGCTAATACCTTTAAGAATGCTTTTAAATGTCAAAAGTAAATAAAATACATCTAGAAGGCTGACCATTCCTGGGATAAAATAACCTACTCAAGTTACTGATTTTTAAAATTATCCTCTGGGCGATTGCTCTAATCTTGTAGCTGGACAGTACTTAATTTGTTGGTGTCCACTAGACAGGTTTTCATCTGCTTATTTTATCTTTGATGGGGATGAGGGTGAAATATTATGGTGAATATCAATACTAAAAAATTTAGAAGTAAATTATGAGAAATATAAGAAATAAAAGTTCATAAGTGGTCTTGGAGTAGAACATGGGTAGGAATATATAATTCGATAGTAAAAAGCAAAACAAAGCTGAAGCTATATGTCATTTTGACAGGTGCCAACAAGAATTGGATTAAAACATTTAGTAAACATTCCTCCCCAAAACTCTTAGAAAAACTGGATATGGAAAGTTAATTAAATATGGAAAGCTAATTCAATAAATGACACAACACTAATGTAGACCTTATAGTTGACACCATGTTCAATAGTGAAAAAATAGGGGTCTTCAGGTTAAAGGCCAGAAAGAATGTAAGGAGGTGGCCATCTTGATGCTATTTTAATAATGATGAGGAGATTCTAGTCAATGAAATAAAATAAGGGGAGGAGGGTTGAAGAAAGGACGATGAAAATTATTATTTGCAAATGATATGATTGTCTGCATCACAAACCAAAGAGAATGTACTGAAAAAGAAAATAATATAAGGGACTTCCCTGGTGGCACAGTTGTTAAATTTCTGCCTGCCAATGCAGGGGACCTGGGTTCAAGTCCTGTTCTGGGAAGATCCCACATGCCGTGGAGCAACAAAGCCCGTGTGCCACAACTAGTGAGCCTGCACTCTAGAGCCCATAAGCCACAACTACTGAGCCTGTGTGCCACAACTGCTGAAGCCCATGTGCCTAGAGCCTATGCTCTGCAACAAGAGAAGCCACCACAATGAGAAGCCCACGCACTGCAACAAAGAATAGCCCCTGCTCGCCACAAATAGAGAAAGCCTGCACACAGCAACAAAGACCCAACACAGCCATAAATAAATAAATAAATAAATTCATTTTTTAAAAAAGAAAGAAAATAATGTAAAAAGATATGGTTAATTAGAAAATAAATATACAGAAGGCGGAGTCAAGATGGCAGTGTGGGAAGACCCGAATTTAACGTCTCCCCACAACTAGGGCGCCTGCTGGCTGCTAGTGGGTGACTCTGATACTCAAGGAGACGGGAGGAACCCCAGAGTGAACTGGTAGGATGTAGGGGTACTGAGGCAGGAGGAGAAGTGGAGGCCAGACAGGATCGGTGCCCCTGAGGCCAGGGAGATCAGGAGAGGCAGGTGGGAGGAGCCTTCCCAGACCAGAGGAGCAGGAGAGGAGAGGAGGGCATTTGCCATGCCCACTTGAGCCCAGAAAGCCTGCTGGGCTCCCAGGTGAGGTCCCTTGCCCACTGAGACCAGGGGTGGGGGGCACACCTGGACCCCTTCTGTTCCTTGAGACTAAGCCTCACCCCCCACAGCCCCCAGGGCCTTTTCCAGCCCTGTGGGTCCTGAGCCTTGGTCCCACTCACTGCCTAAACCTTGCCCTTGCTTAGGCCCTGCCCTCCACAGCCAAGGCCTTTCCCCTCCTTTTTTTTTTTTTTAACATCTTTATTGGAGTATAATTGCTTTACAATGGTGTGTTAGTTTCTGCTTTACAACAAAGTGAATCAGTTATACATATACATATGTTCCCATATCTCTTCCCTCTTGCGTCTCCCTCCCTCCCACCCCCCCTAGTCCTCTGCCCTCTGAGACCAGGGGTGGGGGGCACACATGGGCGCCTTCTGTTCCTTGAGCCTAAGCCCCACCCCTCACAGCTCTCAGGGCCTTTTCCAGCCCTGTGGGTCCTGAGCATTGGCCCCGCCCACTGCCCAAACCTCACCCTTGCTTAGGCCCCCCCCTCCACAGGCAAGGCATTCCCCCAACTTTTTTTTTCTTTTCCCTCCTCCTTTTTTTTACTATTGTGGTACTAATGTACCTTCTGGTTGTTGAGTCATCTATATTTTTATTTTTACATTCTTTCTAACTTATCTGTTAGTTTCCTAGTCTAGTTTAATTTTTTACTTTGTTATTGTTCTTTTTTTTGTTTTTTGCCACCCCACGTGGCTTGCGGGATCTTGGTTCGCGAGACCAGGGTCAGGCGGAAGCTCCTGTGGTGGAAGCTCCGAGTCTGAACCACTGGACTAACAGAGAACCTCAGACCCCAGGGAAAATTCATCAGAGTGAGGTCTCACAGGGGTCCTCATCTCAGCACCAAGACCCAGCTCTCTCTACCCAACAGCCTACAAACTCCAGTGTTGGAAGCCTCAGGCCAAACAACCAGTAAAACAGGGACACAATCCCACTCATTAAAAAAAAAAGAAATGAGATGGCAAAAAAATATGTCACAGATGAAGGAGCAAGGTAAAAACCTACAAGACCAAATAAATGAAGAGGAAATAGGCAATCTACCTGAGAAAGAATTCAGAGTAATGATAGAAAAGATGATCCAGAATCTCAGAAATAGAATGGAAGCACAGACTGAGAAAATACAAGAAATGTTTAACAAAGTTCTAGAAGAACTAAAGAACAAACAAACAGAGATGAACAACACAATAACTGAAATGAAAAATACACTAGAAGGTATCAATAACAGAATAAATGAGGCAGAAGAATGAATAAGTGAGCTGGAAGACAAAATGGTGGAAGTAACTGCTGAGGAGCAGAATAAAGAAAAAAGAATGAAAAGAATTGAAGACAATCTCAGAGACCTCTGGGACAACACTAAATGCACCAACATTCAAATTATAGGGGTACCAGAAGAAGAAGAGGAAAAGAAAGGGTCTGAGAAAATATTTGAAGAGATTATACTTGAAAACTTCCCTAACATGGGAAAGGAAATAATCACCCAAGTCCAGGAAACACAGAGAGTCCCATACAGGATAAACCCTAGGAAAAACACACCAAGACACATATTAATCCAACTAACAAAAATTAAATTCACATGGAAAAGACTCTGACAAGTACAGGTTTCTGGTAACTGACTATACTGCTAAACTGAATGAATAAGCATTTTCAGAACTCTAATGGAAAACTGATGAATTCATAAAAGTGCTAACAAAAGATCAAGATTAAGAAAAATTAATCTTTGGACTGAGTGAACTGATGAGGATGATTATAATTTTTGTAACTTTCTGTTTGAATAAAAAAAAATATAAAGTCTGATATATCCATCTATTTTCCTTCTAATTCAAAAATGCTCTCGTAAGCCATTCACTCAGATTGATTTCTTTAAGATGCCAAGTTTCAACTGTAATGTGAAATGTGGAGAACAACACTGCCATCCAGGGGATAGAGGATTGAAAATGCAGAGCCAATGTATGTACACCAAGAGGAAAAGTGGCTGGGGGGGGCGGTGAGTGATGAATTGGGAGATTGGGATTGACATATATACACTAATATGTATAAAATGGATAACTAATACCATAAGGTTATCAGCTGATTTTTCAGCAAAAACTCTGCAGGCCAGAAGGGAGTGGCAGGATATACGTAAAGTGATGAAAGAGAAAAACCTGCAAACAAGATGACTTTACCCAGCAAGGATCTCATTCAGATTCTTGGAGAAGTCAAAAGCTTTTCAGACAAGCAAAAGCTAACAGAATTCAGCACCACCAAACCAGCTTTACAGTAAATGCTAAAGAAACTTCTTTAAGCGGAAAACACAAGAGAAGAAAAAGACCCACAAAAACAAACCCAAAACAATTAAGAAAATGGTAATAGGAACATACATATTGAGATAACTTTGAATATAAATGGATTAAATGCCCCAACCAAAAGACACAGACTGGCTGAATGGATACAAAAACAAGACCCATACATATGCTGTCTACAAGAGACCCACTTCAGACCTAGGGACACATACAGACTGAAAGTGAAGGGATGGAAAAAGATATTCCATGCAAATGGAAATCAAAAGAAAGCTGGAGTAGCAATACTCAT
>NC_041217.1:25676063-25678249 GCF_002837175.3 Physeter macrocephalus
AAAGGATCAATCCAAGAAGAAGATATAACAGTTATAAATGTTTATGCACCCAACATAGGAGCACCTCAATACATAAGGTAAATACTAACAACCGTGAAAGGAGAAATTGACAGTAACACAATAATAGTAGGGGACTTTAACACCCCCACTTACACCAATGGACAGATCATCCAAACAGAAAATAAAGAAGGAAACACAAGCTTTAAATGACACAATAGACCAGATAGATCTAGTTGATATTTATAAACATTCCACCCAAAAGTGGCAGAATACACTTTCTTCTCAAGTGCACATGGAACATTCTCCAGGATAGGTCACATCTTGGATCACAAATCAAGCCTCAGAAAATTTAAGAAAATTGAAATCATATCAAGCATCTTTTCTGACCACAATGCTATTAGATTGGAAATCAATTACAGGAAAAAAACTATAAAATACACAAATACATGGAGGCTAAACAGTGTGCTACTAAATAATCCAGAGATAACTGAAGAAATCAAAGAAGAAATTTAAAAATACACAGAAGCAAATGACAATGCAAACACAATGACCCAAAGCCTATAGCATACAGCAAAAGCAGTCCTAAAAGGGAAGTTTATAGCAATTCAATCTAACCTCAAGAAACAAGAAAAATCTCAAATAAACAATCTAACACTACACTTAAAACAACTACAGAAAGAAGAACAAAGAAAACCCAAAGTCAGTAGTAGGAAAGAAATCATAAAGATCAGAGCAGAAATAAATGAAATAGAAATGAAGAAAACAACAGCAAAGATCAGCAAAACTAAAAGCTGGCTCTTTGAGAAGATAAAATTGATAAATCTTAGGCAGACTCATCAAGAAAAAAAGGGAGAGGACACAAATCAATAAAATTAGAATTAAAAAAGGAGAGGACCTCCCTGGTGGCGCAGTGGTTGAGAGTCCGCCTACCGATGCAGGGCACACAGGTTCGTGCTCCGGTCTGGGAAGATCCCACATGCCGCAGAGCACCTGGGCCTGTGAGCCATGGTTGCTGAGCCTGCGCATCTGGAGCCTGTGCTCTGCAACAGGAGAGGCCACAACAGTGAAAGGCCCGCAAAAAAAAAAAAAAAAAAGCAAAAAAAAAACACACACAAAAAAAGGAGAAATCACAACTGACACTGCAGAAATACGAAGGATTATAAGAGACTACTACAAACAACTATATGCCCATAAAATGGACAACCATGAAGAAATGGAAAAATTCTTGGAAAGGTATAATTTTCCAAGACTGAACCAGGAAGAATTGGAAAATATAAACAGACCTATCACAAGTAATGAAATTGAAACCATACTTTAAAATCTTCCAGACTTCCCTGGTGGCGCAGTGGTTAAGAATCTGCCTGCCAACACAGGGAATATGGGTGCAATCCCTGGGCCAAGAAGATCCCACATGCTGTGGAGCAACTAAGCCCATGTGCCACAACTATTGAGCCCGCGTGCCGCAACTACTGACGCCCACACACCTAGAGCCCGTACTCCGCAACAAGAGAAGCCAAAATGAGAAGCCTGTGCACCGCAATGAAGAGTAGCCCCCCACTCTCTGAAGCTAGAGAAAGGCTGTGCACAGCAATGAAGACCCAATGCAGCCAAAAATAAATAAATAAATTAATTAATTAAAAAAATAAAATAAAATAAAAATCTTCCAACAAACAAAAGACCAGGCCAGATGGCTTCACAGGTGAATTCTATCAAACATTTAGAGAAGAGCTAACACCTATCCTTCTCAAACTCTTCCAAAAAATTGCAGAGGGAGAAACACTCCCAAATTCTTTCTACGAAGCCACCATCACCCTGATACCAAAACCAGAAAAAGATATGACAAAAGAAGATTATAGACCAATATCACTGATGAACATAGATGCAAAAATCCTGAACAAAATACTAGCAAAAAGAATCCAACAGTACATTAAAAAGATCATACCCCATAATCAAGTGGGATTTATCCCAGGGATGCAAGGATTCTTCAATATACACAAATCAATCAATGTGATAAACCACATTAAAAAATTAAGGAATAAAAACTATATGATTGTCTCAATAGATGTAGAAAAAGCTTTTGACAAAATTCAACACCCATTTATGATAAAAACTCTCCAGAAAATGGGCATAGAGGGAACCTACCTCAACATAATAAAGGCCATATATGACAAACCCACAGCAAGTAT
>NC_041217.1:25678342-25705314 GCF_002837175.3 Physeter macrocephalus
TATACACCAACAATGAAAAATCAGAAAGAGAAATTAAGGAAACACTCCCATTTACCATTTCAACAAAAAGAATAAAATACCTAGGAATAAACCTGCCTAGAGAGGTGAAAGACTTGTACTCAGAAAACTATAAAACACTGATGAAAGAAATCAAAGATGACATAAACAGATGGAGAAATATACCATGTTCTTGGATTGGAAGAATCAATATTGTGAAAATGACTATACTACCCAAAAGAATCTACAGATTCAGTGCAATCCCTATCAAACTACCAATGGCATTCTTCAAGAATTAGAACAAAAAATTTTACAGTTCGTATGGAAACACAAAAGACCCCAAATAGCCAAAGCAATCTTGAGAAAGAAAAACGGAGTTGGAGGACTCAGGCTCCCTGACTTCAAAGTATACCACAAAGCTACAGTAATTAAGACAGTATGGTACTGACACAAAAACAGAAATATAGATCAATGGAAAAGGATAGAATGCCCAGACATAAACTCACGTACGTATGGGCACCTAATTTACGACAAAGGAGGCAAGAACATACAATGGAGAAAAGACAGCCCCTTCAATAAGTGGTGCTGGGAAAACTGGACAGTTGCATGTAAAAGAATGAAATTAGAACACTACCTAACACCATACACAAAAATAAACTCCAAATGAATTAAAGACTTAAATGTAAGACCAGACACTATAAAACTTGTAGAGGAAACTTATACCACAGAAAGATCTTTGACATAAACCACAGCAAGATCATTTTTGACCCACCGCCTAGAGTAACAGAAATAAAAACAAAAATAAACATATGGGACTTAATTAAACTTAAAAGCTTTTACACAGCAAAGGAAACCATAGAGAAGACAAGAAGAGCACCCTCAGAATGGGAGAAAATATTTGCAAATGAAACAACAGACAAAGGATTAATCTCCAAAATATACAAAGAGCTTATGGAGCTCAATATCAAAAAAACAAACAAGCCAGTTAAAAAATGGGTGGAAGACCTAAATAGACATTTCACCAAGGAAGACATACAGATGGCCAAGAGGCACATGAAAAGATGCTCAACATCACTAATTATTAGAGAAATACAATCAAAACTACAATGAGGTATCACCTCATGCTGGTCAGAATGGCCATTATCAAAAAAGCTAGAAACAGTAAATGCCGGAAAGGGTGTGGTGAAAAGGGAACCCTCCTACACTGTTGGTGGGAAAGTAAATTGATACAACCACTATGGAAAACAGTATGGAGGTTCCTTAAAAAACTAAAAATAGAATTACCATATGACCCAGCAATCCCACTACTGGGTATATACCCTGAGAAAACCATAATTCAAAAAAAGTCATGTACCACAATGTTCATTGCAACACTATTTACAATAGCCAGGACATGGAAGCAACCTAAGTGTCTATCGACAGATGAGTGGATAAAGATATGGCACATATACAATGGAATATTACTCAGCCATAAAAAGAAACGAAATTAAGTTATTTGTAGTGAGGTGGATGGACCTAGAGTCTGTCATACAGAGTGAAGTAAGTCAGAAAGAGAAAAACAAATATATGCTAACACATATATATGGAATCAAAAAAAAAAGGTTCTAAAGAACTTAGGGGCAGGACAGGAATAAAGACGCAGACACAGAGAATGGACTTGAGGACACGGGGAGGGGGAAGGGTAAGCTGGGATGAAGTGAGAGAGTAGCACTGACATATATACACTACCAAATGTAAAATAGATAGCTAGTGGGAAGCAGCTGCATAGCACAGGGAGATGAGCTTGGTGCTTTGTGACCACCTAGAGGGGTGGGATAAGGAGGATGGGAGGGAGACGCAAGAGGGAGGGGATATGGGGATATATGTATATGTACAGCTGATTCGCTTTGTTATACAGCAGAAACTAAAACAACATTGTAAAACAATTATACTCCAATAAAGATATTTTTTTAAAAATAGAACTTTGGTCCAGAAAAAAAAAAAAAGAAACGAAATTGAGTTATTTGTAGTGAGGTGGATGGAGCTACAATAAAGATCTATTTTTTAAAAAAAGTAAAAAAAAAAAAAAAGTTTCCTGTTGCCATAGAGTACTGCTTTTGATTTTATTTGTGTATCCCCATCCAGATGAAGTTGTGTAGGTTCAGTCAATTCTATTAAGAATCGTCCTCTTGTAGGAGCCTGGGTAGTAAAGACTAATAATTAAATATCTGCAGCATAGCACAGGGAAATTGGCTCAGTGCTTTGCCATGACCTAGAGGGATGGGATAGGGAGGATGGGAGGGAGGCTCAAGAGGGAGGGGATATGGGGACATGTGTATGCATAAGGCTGATTCGCTTTGTTGTGCAACAGAAACTAACACAGTATTGTGAAGCAATTATGCTACAATAAAGATCTATTTTTTAAAAAAAGTAAAAAAAAAAAAAAAGTTTCCTGTTGCCATAGAGTACTGCTTTTGATTTTATTTGTGTATCCCCATCCAGATGAAGTTGTGTAGGTTCAGTCAATTCTATTAAGAATCGTCCTCTTGTAGGAGCCTGGGTAGTAAAGACTAATAATTAAATATTTTTCAAACCCTAACTTAGTTCATTCTGTGGAGCTGTCTTCTTTTAAACACTATAAACTTCAATGGAAATTTCAGAAAGTGGACACCTCTTAATTAGCACTGTCCAGTAGAAATATAATGGGAGCAGCCTAAGTAATTTAAAATTTTCTAGTAATCATATTTAGAAAGGTAAAAACAAACAGGTGAATTTAATTTTAATAATTTTTGTTAAACTCACTATATTAAAACATTGTCATTTCAACATGTGATTGACATAAAAATTATTAACGAGATATTTTACTTTTTTGGTACTAAATACATAAAGTTCAGCACATATTTTTCAATTCCAGTGCATCTCAATCGGGATTCATCAGGTGTTCATACAAAGGGTGTGGCTGGCAGTTACCTTATTATACTGTGAAGCTCTTGGTATCTTTTTTGTTGTTGTTGAAGTATAGTTGATATACAATGTTGTGTTGGTTTCAGGTATACAGAAAAGTGATTCATATATATATTCAGATTCTTTTCCATTATAGGATATTGAATAAAATTCCCTGTGCTACACAGTAAAAAAAAAAAAGAAAAGAAATATACATATATTAATACCTTGTCCTAGCAGTAACAAATTCAAAAGTATAATGAAAAAGATGCCATTCACAGCAGAAAATTTTAAAATATACAGAGTACCTCAGAATCAACTTCTCAAAAATGTGTGACATGTATAGCTGAAAAATTTAAACTATATTTGAAAGCAAATGACAAATCAGGAAAAAAATTTCTAGTATATGGCAAACCAAATTTTTATCTCTCACATGTAAATAGCTCTTACAAATAAATAAGAAACAGGTGAAATTCCAATTAAAAATTGTCAAGGGGCAAATAATTCGCAACAGAAGAAATAGTCAACAAGTCTATTAAAAATGTTTGGCCTCATTAGCAATCAAGGAAGTGCATATTAAAACAGTGAAATGTTATTTGTGGCTAGTCAAATTGTAAACTTTTCCTAAAAAATTGTCGGCATTGATAAGACATGAAGAAACTGGCGTACTTATACATTTCTGGTAGACTGTAACTATTTGTGATTTTCCTAAGGATAATTTGATCATGTATATCAAAAGTCTTTAAAACCATCCTTTGACCCAGTTATCACTTTTAGAAATATATTCTAAGGATTTAATCATAATCATAGATGTATACAAAACTTTGCTATAACCAAGTTTTGATAAGAGGAAAACACTGGAAACAATGATGACTGATTAATTAAAACATGGTCCATCCAAAGTAAGGAGACCATGCAGTATCACACATGACATTACAGAAGAGAATTCAATAACATGGAAAAAGTTCTCAGGTATTACATTAAAAAGAGTTTACAAGATGTGTATATAATACAACACTATTTTAGTAAACAAACATATCTTGGAGATCTTTCCATATCAGTATATACAGAGAGATCCACCTCACTGTTTGGCAACTATAAGATATTCCATTTTATGGAAGCACCATGAATATTTAACAAATTCCTATTGATGGACAATTAGATTGAATATAGTCATTTGCTACTATAAACAACAGTGCAACCATCCATATATATATATATATATATCTGTACTTATGCACAGTCTCAGGTAGAATTTCTGGTTAAAGTGTACTTGTATTTCTAAGGCTTTTTACAAGTTTTTCCTTCGGCCTGAAGTGTTTTTTTCCTTAGATCTTCACACGGCTTCTTCTTGTTATTCAGGTTTCAACTTAAATATTACTTGCTATCATATCATTCTGTTTTCTCTTTATGATAGAACTCATCACTACCTGAGACTTTATTTATGGTCTAGTTTCCCACCAGGAGGCAAGCTCCTTGAGAGGGGTCAGTAAATAATTGTTGGAAAAATGAGTGCATGGTGAAAAAGTGTTATATGTACATACTAAAAACAAGGCAGCCAAATGTTCACTATGGTTATTTCTGTTCATACGTGAGTTTATTTTATCCTTTATGCTTATTTGAATTTTTCAAATTTCTTGCCACAGAAATTACGTTTTTGTGATCAGAAAAAGAAATTTAAAAGATTTACATGTATTTTTAAAACATGGCTGAACCCATACAATGGTTGGGAGAACATAGAGAAAAATATCAGGAACTATACTTAAGTCTGGTTCTGGAGAAAAGGAATAATGAAGAATAATACAGATTGTTTATAGAATAGGACTAGTTTTTAATTATGCTTTGGAATTGAGATGGTCTGTGGTTATTTAGTTTTTCTATAAATTGTACAAATAATGACAGGGGGACTATTAGAATTTATTATGGGTCAGGTGTATGTAGTAATTCATAGACAGTGTTTTGCTATTTAAATTTCAGAGATCATACCTCATTTTTTTAAATCCACCAAAACTATTGTTTTTTAAAAAGAAAAAAAGAAAGAATAAAGAAAGAAAGAAAGGGAAAGAAGAGAGAAAGGAGAAAGGCAGGGAGGAAAGGAGGGGGGAAGGAAGGAGGGAAGGAAGGAGGAAGAGAGGAAGGAAGAAAGAAAAGCCAATAGGATATATTAACAAAACTGAAGTAAAAATATTTATGAAATATATTTTTCACCCTTGCCTACTTAATTTCCACATGTAGCCACCTCAGAGCGACATTCTGTTGGAAACCCTAGTTGGTTGTTTTTTCACTTTGACTCAGACTCAGTTTCTTGGATCCTATGAGGGCAGCTCCTCCCCTGAGGTGACATGCCCCAACCAAGGCACAGAGACTCATGAGTAACTGTTGCTTCCCATCAGAATGGGGCAGACAGCTTCCCCATAGAGTTCATAGACATACACCAGGCACAGGGGCATCTGATACAACTCTGGATGCTTGAGGAGCAGGGATGGCAAGGAAGCTGGATTCACAGGGATCACTTGGGAAGCCAGAATTTGAACTCTGTGCCTGATAAGCCCCCAGAGTCAGATTTAGGAGAGTAAATAGGAATTCCTGGGGAAATCCAAGTAGCACAAATTTAACTAGGATAAACTGATACTCTGGACAGGTTAAAGGAGACAATCAAAGTTGGTCAACAGCTGGACTAAAATAGGTCTTGCATTTATCTGCTGATTAATTACTGCACCTTGATTGATGTCATGGGGCTCCACTGCATTTAAGCTTCTGGAATATTTTAAGAGCTGGATATTCCCAACTATTTAAAAAAATCTATTGGGTATTATTATGGACTGAATATCTGTTTCTCCTCCAAATTCATAAGTTGAAGCTCTAACCCCCAATGTGACTATATTTGGAGATAGGACCTTTACAGAAGTTATTAAGGTTAAATGAGGCCATGAAAGTAGGGCCTTGACCTGGTAGAATTAGTGTCCTTAGAAGAAGAGGTAGAGAGACCAGAGTACTCTCTCTCTGCATGCACACAATGAGCAAAGGTCACATGAGGACACAGTGAGAAGGTAGCTGTCTACAAGCCAGGAAAACAGCCTTCACCAGGAACCAACCATACCGGTACCCTGATCTTGAACTTCCAGTCTCTAAAACCATGAGAAAATAAGTTTCTGTTGTTAAGTCACCCAGTCTGTGATATTTTATTATGGCAGCCCAAGCAAACTAAGACAAGTGGGGAGAGAAAAATGTTCATTGGGAGTGTTGCAGTGCCCACAGCAAAGGTTGTAAAAAAAAAAAAGTACTTGTGCCTAATAAAGAAAAGGTAAGGATATCACATTCAGGGTCATCCTTCTCACACACAGGTCAGATTATAATGCTCCTCTGCTTAAAAAAACTCCCCAGATTCCCTGGGTCCTACAGGACAAAATTGGGATTCTTTGCCTGGCTAACCTAGCCCTTCTCAGACTGACAGAGCCCACATCTGAGCCTCTTCTCTAGCCACTGTCACTGTTTCCCGGTTGGGGCATGTCACGGAGGAGGAGCTGGCCTCAGAGGACCCAAGAAAAGAGTCTAAGTAAAAAGCAACCAGGCAGCATTTCAAAGGAAGGTTTACTCAAGGATGAGTTCTCCCCTGCCCCAGAATTTGGCCACAGCCAATCATAGAAGTCTACTCATGTGCTCTGGATTTTCAGTGTCTTCTTACTTTGCTCATGTTATTCTCTCTGAATTTCAGGACATAATGGCTGGTTACAGGTGGAATAAGATAAAAGCTGAGATATGTTTACAAGAGAATGTTAAAATGAGACTCCCATTTTTCACAGTAAGGTACTAAATACCTATCCTGGACTTGCAAAGGAGGTGGCTGGAAATTTTTCTAGACCATTAGCTGATCACTTTATATGGGATGTTTAAAGAGGCTGAGAGAGGGAGTAGTTTTTTGAAGAGTCATCTGTATCCTGCAAGTCTTAGGGAGGTGGAGAGAGAAAAGGAAGTACTTTCCCCTTGTCTTATACAAATCAAGTGAGAAGAACTTCCATGGAACCAATTGGAAAGCTCGGTATGTGTCTTCTGCAACTTTTAGGGCACAGAGGACTCTGTCACATGCCTGAGGCATCTAAATGTGGAAAGCTGTGGTTGGGAGAATCCTGGTCTGTGGGCAGAGCCAGGAGAAGTGGCTGTGTTTGAGTTTACAGTCCTAGGGTTTGCCAGGGCCAAGGATTAAAGAGTGCTTCCTGGAACCACATGTGGGCCATAGGAGAGAGCCTGCTGTGTTTCTTAAACCCCACCTGGGACAGCCTCTTGGAGGGGAGAGGAAGTGGGGATCCTAAGTGACCAGCCAAAGGATGCATTTGTCCATTCAGGAGACTAACAGGAGAGAGATTCCTCCAAAGAATCTACAAAGTGCCCTGATAGAAAGTCAGATTGAAATACATACCTGCTGCATCCAGAGAAAAATTGCAATCCATCATTGCCAGCCAAGTGAGATCTTTCCTGAGCCCTATCTCTACTCTTTCCTCACTCCAATCTTTGAGGGATCAGAGCCTGTAGATTTCAAGTCTGGGAGTGGGGAATAGGGAGAATAGAACTGTCAGCAGAGTAAAGAGAAAGGCAGCCAACCACAGTCTACTTTCTCAAACCTGGAGCTGCCCTGAGCTCAGGAAGGAGAGAAGATGTATCCTTAAATAAAAGTTGGACCAGACATTTTAATATAGGAAATGAAGTTGTTTGTGAAACTCAGAGTGACCAGAGGGTCTCTTACCATTTAAGAGTGGTCAGAAAAGCCATGAACCTATTCTAGATTCATCCAAGGGTATTAAAAAAAAACCAGAAAAACTAACAACTAGCCCCAGAGAGTAGGATTGAAGGACAGCCGGGTGTCAGCAGAAGGGGAGATTAGTTGCATCCCTGCATGATTTACACAGACCATCCCCAAAACAGTTTCAGTGGAGTAACGGGAGCAGAAGCCAAACTACAATAGGTTAGACTGGGCTAGAAGGAGCTGAGGATGTAAACGCATGAACAGGAGGAGAGAGAGAGAAGGCAGCTGCTGAAGGATTATGTGGGATAGGCAGAGTTTTTTTGTTGTTGTTGTTTTGTTTTTTTTAATGGAAAAAATTAGAGTACGTGTAAAAACTAGTTGAAAGAAGCCAGCAGAGAGGCTGCTGACCAAGGTGTGGTCCCTGAGCAGACCAGAGGGGGCGGGTCGGGGGCACAGCTTCAGTCTCAGGCAGAAGGCGTGGGCACCTCTTCCAGCAGAATAGGAAGGAAAGGGAAAGGGTAGGCACAAGACAGGCAGGAAGCTGAAGGAAGTTTCATCTGACTACTTCTCCGTGTCTTCTGTTAAGTAGGAAGTGAAGGGAAATCTGAGGGTTCAACCCCGTGAGGAGGATGGAGAATGTTTGAAATCGCGATCTCCAGAGAAAGGAGAGACACTCCGCTTGTGGAAAAAGGTTGGATGACCTGGCTCCACTGAGGGTATGGTTGAGGCTGGCAGACATGTTTAATTGAATATTCATCTGGACTCTCTGCTAGAACCTTGGGAAAGACCCAACTGTGGCATCTATGGCAGCAAAGTCCCTGGAGTTTGGGAATGTCTGAGTGAAAATGGAACAATGTGGTGACCACTCTGATTCAGAGAAAGTGCTGGTCTGAGATGATTTGAGAGCTTCTGTCCCACATGAATCCACATCACTATCTCTATTGTTTGGGGATTTTTTTTTTCAAATTTTTAAAATAAATGGATGGTGTCTTCCAAAGAAACTTACAACCTGAGCCTATAAAAAAGACATGAGAGACTTATCATCTGGTTACAGGCGATAAGACCTCATGACTGATGTTTCTGCAGTTTTCGCATTGGGGATATGGCTCCCCTCAGTCTTGTCTTTCCAAAAGTCAATGACAAATAATTTTAAGGAAATAGACAATGACGCACAGGCCCCTGCTCTCTAATCTACTGACAGACTAATCTACTGAAGCCAGATAAGGACTGAAATAGGGTGGAGATGAGGGCATGTGAAATGTGAAAAATAGAGAGGAATAAATATGCCATGCTATTTTCCAAACTCACACTTTCAGATAAAGGTCTCATAGACACAAATTAACTTTCACAGAGAATATGAGTGTTTTTAAATGGCATTGTCCAGAAAAGACACGAGTCACCTATTTTATTTTCCATGGTTTCCACATCACATAGCACAGTGCCTGGTACACAGGTAGGTGCTTGATAAATAATTATGTAATGAATGTAATGAGCTCCGGGGTGGGGGCTGACCTGCCCATCTCAGGGCACCCACCTCTCTTCTGCCCTATGTGTGTGCACAAATGCGCACATACATGCTCATGGAACGCTGCTTTACTACTCTAAATATCCGTGGGAATTTGCATATTAGGCAAAATTAACATTGTTGCTGGAGACAATTTCTTAGCCTGATGACAATAAAACCAATAAGAGATAGATGTTGAGCTGAGGCAGGAAAGAATGGATTCTGTGCAAGGAGTGTGGATACAGTGAGGCAGGCAGGAGACCCCTGAACTTTGGGGTTCCTGGTCCTTCTGGATGTCTGTAAATCAGCTGAAAATAATTTTGCCCCGTGGTTAGTCTCATTTGTCCATACTGATTTTGATGGTGAGCAGCTAATATGAACCTACTGGTGTGGTGACTGCTACCAGTAAGCTGCAAACAGGAATTCTCCCTGCTCGAAAGTACAGCCCTTACTAGCTGGATAAGCCTTGGCAAACAAATTTGATGAGTCATCCTGAGCTTTCAGGATGTTTTGTCTTTGCCGGAATCCTTGGCATACAACTACTGAAGGATTTTTTTTTTTTAACTTTACTTCCTTTTGTTTTAAATAGAATCCAGGCCCAGCACTAACTGTCCTCTAAGCTCCAATGCTTGAAAAATTTATCACCTTGCCTGTCTGTAAAGAGTTTTTTTTTTTAATTAACTTGTTTGTTCATTTTTATATTTTAAACCAATGGTCAAAACTGAAATGATAAGCCCTCCTTTAATCTTCTGACAGAAGAAAAAGAAAGTAAGTGAACATTAGTCATACACTAAGTCTCTGAATTACGCCTGAAGGTAATGCAAGACTGCATCGCGCAAGCAATTTTAGTGCCCGAAGGAAGACTCCTGGGTAATGTCTGCGCTCCCCCATGGATGATGCACCCTGCTGCTTTTGAGGGCAATACATGGGAAGAGGTTTGCAAGGTTTGCCACACAGGGTGATTTGTACAAGTCAACTTGGTTAACCTGGAATTATGTTTCCCAAAACTCCCTTCTCAGTTCCTTTTGTCACCCTCTCCCCAGTTTCCCAATGTCATCCGGCAAACCCCACAATTATCCCTCTGTTGAGAGGGGTCCTGAGACTGTCTTGTATTGAGAAGGCTGAGCAGCAGAGTGAATGTACATATAAACTATAGTTCTGGTTTAAAGGCTCAGCTCAACCACTGATGAGTAGGACAAACCATGTGTTTAAGACAAAGCAACCAAAGATATTAGCTCTCCCTCCGTAACTGCCTGTTCATGCTTCTACCTGCCTTCCATCTCTTTATTTTTTTTTAATTTTTTTATTTTTGTGGTACGTGGGCCTCTCACTGTTGTGGCCTCTCCCGTTGCGGAGCACGGGCTCCGGACGCGCAGGCTCAGCGGCCATGGCTCACGGGCCTAGCCGCTCCACGGCATGTGGGATCCTCCCAGACCGGGGCACGAACCCACGTCCCCTGCATCGGCAGGTGGACTCTCAACCACTGCGCCAGCAGGGAAGCCCTGTCTTCCATCTTTTAAAGAGTCTTATGATTACGTTGGCCCACCTAGACAGTCCAGGATAACCTTCCCAGCTCAAGATCCTTAACTTAGTCATAGCTACAAAGTCCCTTTTGCCATGGAAGGTGACATATTCACAGGTTTGGGGGATTAGGACACGACCATCTTTTGGAGGCTATTATTATTCTACCTCTCGCAAGTCCCAGTGTTGGTGAGGATGTGGAACAGCTGGAACTCTCATACACCTGCCAGTGAGAATGTAACATGATGCAGCCATTTTGGAAAACATATGCACAAAGACTTGTACACAAATGCAACTTTATCATGATCACAACCTGGAAACGACCCAAATGTTCATCTACATGTGAATAGATAGGTGAAAGAAGCTGTGCTATATCCGTATAATAGAATATTACTGTTAAAAAAAAGTGAACAAACGACAGGTATATACAACAACATGGATGAGCAAAAGTCACCACACACAGAAGAGTACATACCGTGTGACTCCGTTCATAGAAAATTCCAGAATAGGCAAAATAATGATAGAAAGCACATCAGTGATTGCCTGGGGCACAAGATGCAGGGAGGTTGGCCCTAAAAAAGGAATGAGGGAACTTTTTGGGTCAATGGAAATGCGTTAAACCCTGATTGTGGTAGTAATTACATGAATGTATTCATTTGTTAAAACTCATTGAACTCCACCCAATAAATGAATACATTTGCTGTATATAAATTATACCTCAGTAAAGTTCATTAATTTTTTTCCTGGAAGGATATTGCCTGCCCTCCTGAGGAGACTAAATTGCTTCCAGGAATTTCTTCCTGTGTAGCAGGAAGTGTGCCAGCTGCCATTGGGTTCCATTTCCTCTTACCTGCCCTCAGTGGAGATGAATAATAGCTCTTCAACACCCTTCAGGTTCTTTAAGGCACTTAGCCAAGAATGAGCCAAGTCCTGAAAACGATCCCTTCAGAGAGCTTCCCTAAACTGTAAATTATCCCTGCAAATATACCCATTTCCCTCATTGCAAAGAGCCTGGAAGTGCTCACATTTGGAGAAATGACCAAGGCAAGAGAAAAGCTTGAACTACAGATCTAGAAGGAATCCTGATGAACTGTCTGACTCTAATTTGTTCTGCTTCCTCCAAGCTAGATCCCATTTTAGTCAGCCAATCAAAAAATGTCTGCAATGTTCTGTGTGCTATGTTTTGAGCTAATTATAATAATAGCTCTCATTTATTCAGAGCATACTATGTCCCTGGGCTGGGCTGAGTACTTTATGTGAATAATACACAAATTAATCTTCATAGCAATCTTATGAAATAGGTACCATTATCATTCCCATATTATGGAGGAGAAATTGAAGGCAGGGTGCTTAAGTGACTTCCTTGTTATCAGTGGAGAACCAGGATTAGAACCAGAGCTATAGACTGCAGAGCATTTAACCGTTGTCATATACTGCTGATCTTGGTTCTTATAGAGCTTTCAACATGTTGGAAGGAGATGGCTTAGAAGCCTGAAACTAACCATACAGGGAAGTGGGGCTCTAGCCTATTTGAAAAGTCTCTAGAAAGATTCTATCCTACTCTCTCTCCCTAACCTGTGCTTTTTTCCTTGCCCAAGCCTCTGGGGCCTTTGATTAAGCAAAATGATTCCAAAGCAATAAACTGTATGCCTCACCAAATTCCTGATTTATAGAGGAGACATGAATGAGATGCCATAATTTTATAAAGAGTGTTTGGAGAAGGAAGCAAGAATATGGCATTCATGCTTTCAATCATTCATTGGACATCATTTAAACATTATGGGGCAGTTACTCAGCCAAGTTGTTATGTTGGTACCCAGGATACATAAGACAAACATGGATCCTATTCTCAATGTCTAAATGTTCTAATGATTATGGTCTCCTATCACACTTTCCCTGTTGTTGGCCAGATTCCACCTCCCATCATCACAGCCCCACACAGCCAGCCCTGCCCCTGGGATGACCCTCCGAACGCTACTTCCCTGATGGCGTAGGAAAGTAGGGATCCCTGTGGATCTGGCCAAACAATCAGTCAGGAAAGAACAGTCTCCCCTTCCCTGTTCTCCCTGACCCCTCTCAGTGAGTTGTAAAGAAATGGAGAAATAATGGACTGGGATTAGCTCCAGGGCCCCTTAATAAACGGCTCCTACCCACCCCTCTTGCATTTTACATGGAAAGAAAATGGGCGGGGTAGATCTCTTGCACAATTTCAAAATGGAACTGAGTTTAATTCTGTACAATAGATTCTTAGTTACATCATAAATAATGGTATGGGAACACAGAAATTTGAGCCAAAGAGACAAACTGTTCCTGAAAGTGAAAAATCCTGACGTGCACACAAACATTAACAAATGAGCAGTTCAATCCCCAGATGCTGCGAGGCTAGATTTCCCTGAAGAGGAGGAAGTCCTGGAAAGAGAAAGATTGGCCAGAGGCTCAGGCTGATGCGAGTCATCTGCACAAAGTCTGGCACACAGTGGGTACACACTATATGTGGTTTGCAGCTGTCCTAGCTGATGACATATGATAGTTACACAGGGTACACAGCACTCCAGCATTCAGCACAGTGCCTGGCTTAGAGTAAGCGTTCAGATTTTTATTTTTTTGGCAGATAAACAAGGTACATTGTGGGGACCCTTGCTCCATATAAATGGAGCAGTCCTATGTGATCATTTAAAAGGCACCACATGACCCTGCCTGGTAAACAAACAAACAAACAAACAAAGCAAAACTCTCCCACCAGCCACAGATGGCTGTGCTAAAATTTACAAACGCATTGAACATTTACTGCATTTAGAGCACTATGTTATGGTGAGGATAACAGTGAGTATGGGATGGCACCTGCCTTCTAGAAGCTACATTTTAGTATGTGTATGTGTGTGTACCTGGGGAGAGAGGACAGATACAAATGCAATAACTATGATGAAAGAATACAGGGAATCATAGAGGAAGAATATTCATATTCCTTGGAGAATCTAGAAAGGCTTCTTGAAAGAAAAGGGATTGAGCTGAGCTTGAAGGAGGGGATGGGGTACATATTCCAAGAAAAAGGACTCTGAACAAAAGTAGAAATTTAGGGGAGTAGAGAGCATATTTAGGAAAGGGCCAGCAAATCCTGTAAGAGACCAGTGAGCTGTCTTAACTGTGACGCTGTGGGTACCTCCGTGGCCTGGAAAACAGAACAGGTTTTAAGAACTTCACAAGCCCTAAGTATGGAAATTTTATCACAATGCTCTCCAGGTGCTATGTGAAATTTTTAAAATACTACATTACAAAATAAGGCTAAGGAAGCCCAACAAAGTTCTGACTGCCCATTTAGAATAGTTTAATCTTTAAAAAAAAAAACTCGTGTCAAATTCTTGAAATAAAATTCCATTATTGTAATAAATGCATAACACCAGTCACTTGTAAATAAACAGCAATGTTCTTGAATAGTAAAAAAAAAAAAAAAATTCCAGAATCTCTGACTTGGAGATTCTGGTGTTAGACTAGGAGAAGCTCTGCTGCAGGAAACATGAACTCTGGAGACTCAGGGGATTAGCCCTCCTGCGTTTGGTTGAGGCAGCCCCCTTAGGCAACACTTCCAAATGGTGACTTCAGATTGACGGCTCCTTGCAAACAGTGGCTCTGCCGTCCACTAGAGCCTCCTTGGAATACTCTACTGACCTTCTGCATTTGGCTGCTCAACCGGGCAGAAAGAGAGATTATGGCGCATTGCTTAGTTAGGGTGAAAATCACATCCACCCCCGTTCCAAGAGCCAGAGCTAGTCTCACAGCCCCACCTATGCTCTCTCTGTAGAGAGACTGGAAAATGTAGAGAAGCACATGTGCATTCATTTCCTATGGCTGCTGTAAAAAAAATTATCACAAACCTAGTGGCTTAAAACAACACAAATTTATTACCTTACAGTTCCATAGGTTAGAAATCTGATATGGGTCTCACTGGGCTAAGATCAAGTTGTCACCAGGCCTGTGTTCCTTCCAGAGGCTCTAAGGGAGAATCTGTTTCCTTGCCTTTTCTAGCTTCTAAATGCTGCCCACATTCCTTGGCTTGTGGCTGCCTTCTTCCATCTTGAAAGCCAACAACAGTGCATCTCTTATAAATGTTGACACCTAACTTAATGAATATTATTTTAATTGTCAAAGGTTATGTTTTGCAGTTGTATTATATCTTCATATTTTAACTTTTTTTTTTCGCAATTCCAAAGTTAGACTACATGTGGTGCTTGGTTGAATTTTACTTAATGTAGTTCTCTAAATTTGCTTAAAATTTCACCAAAATATTACCCCACATTTCAGCCTTGAAATGAAAAAGTTCCTAGTGCATAAGTTCGGGAAGACACACCTAGGAAAAGTGAATCATAGTTTGTCAAAAGAGGAGTGAACACCCTTCACATTTTTTGGTAAAGCAACAACCAGGTGTCCTTTAGACCCGAGCAGGGTTTTATTTTGTTGTTGAGACACACACATGAAATTAGAGGCAGCAAACATCCAGGTGGAATAACTTGGTGTAACTGACTAATCCATCACGAAGGACTCAGACTCCAAACATGGATCTGGCAAAATCTCCTGGCTGATTTTCAAGAGGAACTAACTGTTTAACAATCCTCAATGCATAATTTAAGAAGAAAACAAAATATCTGCTTAAGCCAATAAGAAATGTAGACCAAACCCAGGTATTCTTTAATATGTCTCAATCTCAAGGTCAATATTAAGTCTGCAAAAGCAGTAAAGCTCCCCAGAATAGCAGCTTCTCACTACAATGCTCTGCATAGCTGCCCATGGCCGAAAGTAAATAAGAAGAACCTTTAAGTACTGAATGTGCTCTAGTTGGTAAATAAAATAAATTCTGGGTAGGTTTCATGTTTCTTTTTTTCCCCAAAAGCTTTTTTTGAATCAATGAAGTGATTTAAGGAAATACAGTATTTGTAGCAATTCACTTGTGACACCTCTGTCAGAAATGATTGCAATACACCATGAACAAGAAACATTTGTCCATGGACTTTGAGGTACCTTGCATGTGGGATGTTTCATTATCCTATGAGCCCTCAATCAGTGGTGTGCTGGAGCCAGGTTGCACTGGCTCTTAAGAGTCATTGTATGTGTTTTTTCTCCAACTCTGTGTTCAGTAATATCTCATTGTTAATTTGAAATGGCCACAGTGAGAGTACTTATACCACAAAAAGTGGCAGATACTACAAATGAGGGCTTTATTTTTTGTTATTTATTTCTGAGAGCCAATTGTTAAGCATTTACCAGCACACAACTGGCTCACATTAATTCTAAAACTGTCTTCAGGATCTATCTGGGGCAATCATCATTCTAACATACTGTTGGATTCTATTATTTTAGTGAGACTTCAGGATCAAGAGCTATGATGTCCTATGGCTTTTAGTAGTTGATGGCAACAAAAAACCAATTAGATTTCGTGTTACTTAAGAGGAAGTGCTTTTGCACTATTCACAATAGCCAAGACATGGACACAACCTAAATATCCATCGACAGATGAATGGATAAAGAAGATGTGGTACATATATACAATGGAATACTACTCAGCCATAAAAAAGGAATGAAATAATGCCATTTGCAGCAACATGGATGCAACTAGAGATTATCATACTAAGTGAAGTAAGTCAGAAAGAGAAAGACAAATACCATATGATATCACTTATATGTGGAATCTAAAATATGACACAAATGAACCTATCTATGAAATAGAAACAGTCACAGGGACATAGATAACAGACTTGTGGTTGCCAAGGGGGAGGTGGTTGGGGGAGGGACGGAGTGGGAGGTTGGGATTAGCAGATGCAAACTATTATATATAGGATGGATAAACAACAAAGTCCTACTGTATAGCACAGGGAACTATATTCAATATCCTGTGATACACCATAATGGAAAAGAATATGAAAAAGAATGTATATATGTATAACTGAATCACTTTACTGGACAGCAGAAATTAACACAACATTGTAAATCAACTGTACTTCAATTTAAAAATTAGAAATAAAACAATTAAAAATTAAAAAATTAAAAAGAGGAAGTGCTGTTATTGGTCATTGCCTGTTTTCTTTGCTAGAATATAAGGACAGGAATCTTCTTCCCTTTTGTTAATTGATGTATCCCAAGAACCTAACAACACATGATAAGTGCTCCATAAATATTTGCTGAGTGAATGAATAAGATTTGTCTGAATCAAGACCACTGTCTTCCTGGTAGGTGATTCCACCACGCTTCCTCTGTCATTAGTATTGCAAATTCTCAGTGGGAAGAGAGTTAAACTCCTGTCAATAACTCCTTCTTCTGCATTCTCATAGCAATTTAGAAAATACTTATATGGGTGGCAATTCTGTACATTATAATCATCTCTTTTATTATATACATGTGTGACTCTTCCATTATAATAGCAGCTCCAAAAATCCAAGTCAATGTTTCTGTTTTGCTTTAATGTTTATTTCCTTTTTAAAGTAGTATTTCATTTATTTTTTATTATTTATTCTCATGAATGTGTCACATGGAAAGGATTTGTCTTTGGCTATGTCCCTTAGCCCAGTGCAAGCCCATTTGCAACAGGTGTGATGGCCAAATCCACATTCCAGGTCTCATTTTCCCTTGTGTCCTAGGTCCTGGCAAGAGTTCAGACTCAATACATGCTATGAAAGGAACAAGGCTGACTTTGCCTTTGAAAACTCTGGAGATATTTCAGCAAAGCTCAAAGGAAGAAAAGCTGAATTTCTTCCTAAAACTTTGCATGGTCTCTACTCCCCACACACATATAGTAGCTTATAATCTTGGTCTTTGCACTAGTCACCTGTCAAAGCAAATCTTTCTTAAAGGGGCTTAAGCAGGAGGCCAGCCCAAGACTTGACTTTGACAGAAGCTGCGTGTCTGAGTGAGGGTGACCATGTTCTTGGCCTTGGCTGTCCCGTCTTGTGACTCAGAAATAACCTGAAACCCTCTGATGTCACAAGCTTTGAGAAGTTCTGCTAAAGTGATTGACAAATCTTTTCCAGGACAGCCTGAGACACCCTGACACCGTTTAACTGGCACATTGACAATGACGATCAAATTAAATAGCTTTCCTTAAGTTTCACTGTCAACAAGGCAGAGGTAATCCTGAAAACACGGGCCTTGAGAAAAATATGCTTGGAACATACTTTGGCTTCTTAATAAAGCATTATATTTCTAGTTTGCTAAAAGGCTTCAGGCTGCTGACATAAGCACAAGTGCCACTATATTGCAACCACTAAGAAATAGAAAGCTACAACAAACAAGGCCAGCACATCCTGAACTGATTTTCTGTGGAAACTCCATAGGGGTCCAAGGTTGCATAAAACCCAGCAGGAGAGGACCATCAACCCCATCTAAACCCTCTTTAACCAATATAGGATTCTGTAATGTTTGAGTTTGCCAGTTGTTGCTTGCAGAATTAATGTACCATTCAGATGCTTCATAGAAAGTAGTTTTCATTGGGGCAGCTCCTTCAGGGATAGTTGGAGGTCAGAGTGCTGTTCCAGAACCCTCTGTCTTGAGCGTTGGGGCCAACTGGCCAAAACACCAGGCAACATTTTTCCAGTCAATCAAGGTCAAAGCTTCAGGTGGAACATATATTTTTGTGTGTATTATGTATGTATGTTTGTACTATATATTATGGGATAGAGAATCCTTGTCCCAGAGGGCAAAGGGAAATTATGCTGCCTCCTAGTGGCAGAGAGGGTTGAAATTTGAGAGAAACAGCCATTTAGAACAGGCTGGAGTAATTGGAGAGGATCTCAGACTCCAAATAAACATACAAACTCTAACCCTCCCTGCCTTTGAAAAATCTGACTCTATGCAATGCCAGGTATCCCTTTCTAAAAATCTATGCAGCCTCACTTGGTAGCCCATTCGAATCCACTGACCAACATATTTTGTACTCCTTCCTATGTGCTTGAACATGTGTGTAGAATCATAGAGGAAATATTAGGCATGACTTCTGCCCTTAGGAAATGTATGTATCATTCAGTAGGAGAGACCAGCTTGTACCTTAGAGCAATTAGAATAAGCAAGTTTTCATCTGTGTGGCTCAGTTTATAGGTCAACAGTCTAATTTTCCTTTGGCCCCTCTGTCTACTTTCAAAGATTTTCAAAATCTGGTTTCCCACTCATATTCCACCTAACCACATTTCTGGCCACTTCTCTCTTATATTTTATGTTCCAGCCACTCTTGGAGCTGTCTTAGGGGTGGCTAGTCCCCTCAGGGAGCCAATCTGTAAGGCTTTCTAACACATCACTAGAAATCTAGCCAGGTGTAGAGGATAGAATTGTCAGAACAACTCAAGGAGCAGCCATTTTTTGTGAGGTCCTGTGATAAACTGCTAAGGAGAGGGAGTGATGTCCCCCAGGGACCTGTGTAAGTAACAGTAGAAGATTTCTAAATTTCTGCACAATTTTGTTGAACTGAGTCAGGGGCCAACAAATAGACTTGCTTGGGACAATTGAGATGAGGAATTGCATGTTGCCATCAAAGAGCCCTCCTAGTTTCCTTTGAAAAAATTTAAAGGAAACGGGTTAAAAGTGAGCTGAAACCTAAATGTCCATTGACAGATGAATGGATAAAGAAGATATGGAACATATTATATTGTACAGTGGAATATTACTCAGCCATTAAAAAGAATGAAATTATGCCATTTGCAGCAACATGGATGGACCTGGAGATTATCAGGCTAAGTGAAGTAAGTCAGAAAGAGAAAGACAAATATCATATGATATCACTTATATGAAGAATCTAAAAAAAAATGACACAAATGAGCTTATTTACAAAACAGAAACAGGCTCACAAACTTAGAGAATGAACTTATGGTTACCAGTGGGGAAGGGTTGAGGGGAGGGATAAATTGGGAGCTTGGGATTGACATGTACACACTGTTATATTTAAAATAGATAACCAAAAAGGACCTACTGTAAAAAATAAAAAATAGAAATAAAAATAAAATAAAAGTGAGCTAAGAGGGTCTGGTTATGGGTTACTGAACTACCTGTAGTTCTCTGGATTTCCCATGCCATCTCATGCCTCTGTGCTTTTGACAGATTTGCCTGGAACCACCCCGTTGATAGTCTATACCAAGTTAATCTCAAAACTCAACAAAACCTATTGCCTCCTCCAGAAAATCATCCCTGACTCCATACTGTACTCTGGCCTAGCCTGTTCTGTATTAGATGCCCAACCTTTGTCTTCCCTAGCTGTCTATGCACATCTCTTATCACAGCACTGTGTTATAATAAGCTATTGCTGCATCTGACCCCTTCACTAGGCTGCAAGTTTCCTGAGAGGTATGTATTGTGTCTCAGTTTTCTATATACACCCAGCATCTCTCCTAGCTCCTAGCTATTTCTGGTATTAGTGCCCTTTTTTAAGACTAGGAAATAGAGAGATCACTAAGAATGCCTGAGTAGTTGGATTCATAGAAAAACACTTGGGTTAGAGTTTGGTCAATAGGTAAGTAGGATTTGAAAGCTCAGGGGATGTCCTTCCTGCCAGTAGAGTGATCCTGAGCATGAGTATGTGAAACAAACAGTAAAGGACACAAGCTCAACCGTGAGAAGCAAACGTTTTTTCCATATATCTAATGAAGATCTAACGAAGTCCATTTCCTGTTTCTCAGTCCTTCCCAGAAGGTCAGAAAAATAAAAATATGGTATAAATGTGCAATTGGAATTGTAAGCAGACAGAACCTTGGTTGCCATTCCAGCTATGAAATCAAGTCTTCTCAGGAGCTGTGTGAATTCAGAGGACAAGATCCTTCTTAAGACATCCCCTTCCCCTGATTCCCCATGAAAGTCCCTAAACAGAGAGGTCTTGTTCATGTGGTATCACAGCTCAAAGTTGAAATAGCTAGAGGTTGACCAGAATAGCGGGTCCTTGACCTCTCACCCTTTCTCACCCATAGGCCTCAGCTTACTATTGGTGGTCTGTCTGTTCCTCAAGCCCTGGATTATTTTGCAGACAATGTAGGATTTACTTTATTTTATTTTTATTTTTACTTTTTATGCTATACACAATACCATCAATTTTATTCCAGATTACATCATCTTAATGATAATAAAAAGCTTTTGTATGCACATACTGCCAATACATTTTAAAAGGCCCAAATTTTAACAAATAGAACAGACAAATCCATCAGTCGAGAGATCAAAAATTACTTTGGCCAAAAATAATATTTAAAAAAAATCTGGCTCAACATTCTGCTTGCAGGTTTCTACATATACTGTATATGCAGTGAGTGTGTGTGTGTGTGTGTGTGTGTGTGTGTATGTGTGTGTGTGTGTAGCTTTTTTTAAGGGAATGGAGTAATGTCTAGACCACTTTTCCATGCTTATATAGGAACTACAATGTTCTTTGCTAGCAAAACAATAAGTGCAAGGTCTGCATTTCCACCAACTCAATGCAAAGCCCCAAGAGTTTCCTGAAAAGTAAAGCCAGCACGGAGAATCTGGTCAATGTCTGCAGCAGAAAAAATTAATTGTGTAAGAAAAGAGGGACTTGACGATGGATGGCTGGTAGGTGGTTCAAATTCTAGAAGTGGCCCTGCAGCTTCAGAACATTTTCTCTGGTCTCAGGCCTGTCTGTCACTGGATTCTGTGTGCACTGACTTGAATCTTTAACCAATATGATACTGGATGACAAGGATTCGGTTTGCTCAGAAGTCTGATTGAGTGCATCCTCCTCACTTGCTAAAAGTCTGGGTGAAATTTCTACACCTAAGGGGCAGTGTAGTTAATTAGACATTTTAGCTGAGCCTAGAGTGACAGAACTGCTCTCATTTATTTATTTATTTATTTTTTGCGGTACGCGGGCCTCTCTCTGTTGTGGCCTCCGGTTGCGGAGCACAGGCTCCGGACGCGCAGGCCCAGCGGCCATGGCTCATGGGCCTAGCCGCTCCACGGCATGTGGGATCTTCCCAGACCGGGGCACGAACCCGTGCGCCCTGCATCGGCAGGCGGACTCTCAACCACTGGCCACCAGGGAAGCCCTACTCTCATTTATTGATTCCCTAGATTTGGGGACACCTTCCTTATCAGTTAAAAGGCTATCACATGGACCCCTGAAGTTAATATTTTCTACATCTTCTACTCCAGCATCAGTTGAAGTGTCTGTTAATTCTTCTGTCTTCACTGATACAGATATGGCCTGATGAAAGGAGACTTGTGAACACTGTTCACTCTGGGTAGCTGTAAGATGCTCATTTGGGGACCATCTTTCAGAATGGTCCTTAATACCTGTTTGGCCCTTAGTTACTATCTCTGATTGACAGGTAACTTCTTCAGATGTGTTTTCTCAAGCTGGTTTACTATTAATGACCAAAAGTTCATGAAGTTCCTTCAAGGCTGCTGTTATAGATGAGCAAGATTCCTCTGTTGACTCTGCAGAGGGCTGACCACTGCCACAGAGACTTAAAGAGGAGGGCAATTCCCATATTCTTTATTTGTTCTAGATATTTCAACATTACTTTCTAGAAGCTGTAAATCCTGAGTGGAAATGGAATTACTCAAAATTTCAGGGGAAAGGTTACATTCTGATGTTTCTACTTCCATCAAGGGATTATCTAAGGTGAGATCAGATGCACCGATGTTCTTGACATTGGTATTTTGATTGCCTGCTGAAACAAGCACAGCAACTAGGGACTGTTCTACTGTATCTACTTCCACAAGTGTTTCTGAATTTGAGCAGCCAAAGCATCCTGAAGGTAGAATATTTTTCTCTGTACCTGGAAGGTCCCCATTCTGCTGTAAACTGTCTCCTTTCATTGTAGCTTTCAAATCAACTCTTCTTTGTTGATTCTGTTGTTCTTCTCCAAGAAGTTCAAGGTCCCCTCTGTTATAAAGATGTTCTTGGTCATGTGGAGCATTTTGTTGTATAACCTCATGCTGTTCATTCCTTGGTTCTTCATGCTGCTGAAGGTCATTTACCTGACTCAGGTACTGATATTCTGGATGCCAACCATTTTCACTGATAAGCCTCTGTGGTTCTTGCATCCTAGTAGCTGTGACAAATAACCTAGCTTCCTGTCTTGTGTGGAGATGAGATTTGAGGCCCTGGGTGCTTCTTGCAGCAGATTTCGCTAGATTTCTGCAACAATGACTTCTTCAAGTGAATTCTGCAAAGGCGTAGCTGGACTCTGGTTTGCTGGAGCACTGTCTGTTGAGGAAGCACAATCAGAAAGATCCTGTAGAGGAAGATGTTCTTTCTTTTCAGAGGTTATCTGGAATTCAGCTGAAGCCTTCAAAGCCTTCACAGCTTTAGGTTCAATGCTGTCTGGGTCACGGGGCTTGATGGGGTAGACTGAAGCAGAGACAGAGTGAGCAAGATTTGGAGGATTACCAATCTCAGGACTCTGTCCTGAAGGATGGGCTTGATGGTTAAATCCACCTGATGTTGGTAATGATGACATTCCCAGTGAGGCAGTTTCTTTACCTCTTTTCTCTGCTCTGGGGCCCACTTCAGCTGCAGTACACACACATGACATGCATCATGACCTCTGACGCTCTGCATCCTCTACAGATTTTTGAAGGGCTTCTGCTAATTCTTGGTCTGCAACCTCCTTTGGCCGTATTTCCTCTTGCCTGGCCACATACGCCAACTGGGCACACTCTGGTAACTCCTTCTCCGGAAGAAAGGTGGTCTGTGAGCCTGTGGTGCTGATCACGAGTACATTTTTCTTGAGGTCAGTGAAACTCTGATGCCATTTCAGCATGTCCAGTGCCAGAACCATGTCCATGGGCTCTTCCTCAAGTATAGAGAAGGAACACGCCAGGAAATCGCCTTCAATTTTTACCTGAACTAGATGTACTCTTCCAATAATCTTCTGGGTGTCCACCAACGGTCCTCCAGACTCATTATTTTGGGTTGGCCAAAAGGTTCGTTCGTTTTTTTCTGTAAGATGGCTCTAGTAGTACTTAGTTGTCTTTAACGTCATTCTAAACAATTTTGTTAGATTGTATGTGACAGCTGTCATATCAGCACGCATTTTAAAAAAGACTTATCAAAATTGGTGAATTTTTGTGTACCCAGTTCAATATTGAAGATTAATTTTTGGCATATTATGCTTGATTACTTCAAGAAAGGCAAAAACGCAACTGAAACGCAAGAAATGATTTGCGCAGTGTATGGAGAAGGTGCTGTGACTGATAAATATGTCAAAAGTGGTTTGTGAAGTTTTGTGCTGGAAATTTCTCGCTGGAGTATGCTCCACAGTTGGGTAGACCAGTTGAAGTTGATAGCGATCAAATCAAGACATTAATTGAGAACAGTCAACATTATATCATGCAGGAGATAGCCGACATACTCAAAATATCCAAATCAAGCGTTGAAAATCATTGCACCAAGTTGGTTATGTTAATCACTTTGATGTTTGGGTTCCACATAAGTTAAGCGAAAAAAATCTTCTTGACTGTATTTCCGCATGCAATTCTCTATTGAAATGTAATGAAAATGTTCTGTTTTTAAAACAAATTGTGACGGGCGATGAAAAGTGGATACTGTACAATAACGTGGAACAGAAGAAATTGCGGGGCAAGTGAAATGAACCACCACCAACCACATCAAAGGCCAGTCGTCTTCCAAAGAAGGTGATGTTGTGCATATGGTGGGACTGGAAGGGAGTCCTCTATTATGAGCTCCTTCTGGAAAACCAAATGATTAATTCCAAAAAGTACTGCTCTCAATTAGACCAACTGAAAGCAGCACTCAACGAAAAGCATCCAGAATTAGTCAACAGAAAATGCATCATCTTCCATCAGGATAATGCAAGACCACATGTTTCTTTGATGGCCAGACAAAAACTGTTAGAGCTTGCTGGGAAGTTCCAACTCATCTGCCGTATTCACCAGACATTGCACCTTCAGATTTCCATTTATTTAGGCTTTTACAAAATTCTTTTAATGGAAAAAAATTCAATTCCCTGGAAGACTGTAAAAGGCACCTGGAACAATTCTTTGCTCAAAAAGATGAAAAGTTTTGGGAAGATGGAATTATGAAGTTGCCTGAAAAATGGCAAAAGGTAGTGGAACAAAAGGGTGAATACATTGTTCAATAAAGTCCTTGGTGAAAATGAAAAAATGTGTCTTTTAGTTTTACTTAAAAACCGAAGGCACTTTTTGTCCAACCCAATATTACACGTTTCTGCACAAGCTTGGCTCGTAATGGTCATCTGGGCACCTGAGTCAACAAAGGTTTTCAAAGGATGTGCATTCACTTTGCAGTTAATATAAAGCATCACTACTCAGCAAAAACCTTCCAGACCCTCTTCCATAGCTATTGTCATGTTTTCCTCAATGTTCTGTTGCCTTATATCTTCTATCTTTGCCTGAGCTTCAAGATCAAAAGGATCCGCAGAAAAGAGATGAATCCTTTCTTGCTCTCTCCAGGCTCGGTCCTGTTGCTGCTCCACCAGGATCCTAGAAGATTTCTCAAGATCTTCTCTGAGCAGAGCATCTGCCAGGGTGGATTGCGTTCCTCCAGCAAGGTCAGCTCGTGGGGGAGTTGGCCAGCAATAGGTATCAGAACAAGGCTGGATTGTCCAAGCCCTGATGAAGCTATTTTTCCAGGAGATGAGTGGGACTGCTGGGCTCCTGGTGGCTGGCACTTCCCAGAGTTGGTTTTTTTGTTTGTCTTTTGTTTCTTTTTTTCTTCTGAATGTTGATTTTTATTAGGAGGTGGGTTTTTTATTTTTATTATTTTTATTTTTTTTTGCGGTACGCGGGCCTCTCACTGTTGTGGCCTCTCCCGTTGCGGTGAGAACAGTCAACATTATATCATGCAGGAGATAGCCGACATACTCAAAATATCCAAATCAAGCGTTGAAAATCATTGCACCAAGTTGGTTATGTTAATCACTTTGATGTTTGGGTTCCACATAAGTTAAGCGAAAAAAATCTTCTTGACTGTATTTCCGCATGCAATTCTCTATTGAAATGTAATGAAAATGTTCTGTTTTTAAAACAAATTGTGACGGGCGATGAAAAGTGGATACTGTACAATAACGTGGAACAGAAGAAATTGCGGGGCAAGTGAAATGAACCACCACCAACCACATCAAAGGCCAGTCGTCTTCCAAAGAAGGTGATGTTGTGCATATGGTGGGACTGGAAGGGAGTCCTCTATTATGAGCTCCTTCTGGAAAACCAAATGATTAATTCCAAAAAGTACTGCTCTCAATTAGACCAACTGAAAGCAGCACTCAACGAAAAGCATCCAGAATTAGTCAACAGAAAATGCATCATCTTCCATCAGGATAATGCAAGACCACATGTTTCTTTGATGGCCAGACAAAAACTGTTAGAGCTTGCTGGGAAGTTCCAACTCATCTGCCGTATTCACCAGACATTGCACCTTCAGATTTCCATTTATTTAGGCCTTTACAAAATTCTTTTAATGGAAAAAAATTCAATTCCCTGGAAGACTGTAAAAGGCACCTGGAACAATTCTTTGCTCAAAAAGATGAAAAGTTTTGGGAAGATGGAATTATGAAGTTGCCTGAAAAATGGCAAAAGGTAGTGGAACAAAAGGGTGAATACATTGTTCAATAAAGTCCTTGGTGAAAATGAAAAAATGTGTCTTTTAGTTTTACTTAAAAACCGAAGGCACTTTTTGTCCAACCCAATATTACACGTTTCTGCACAAGCTTGGCTCGTAATGGTCATCTGGGCACCTGAGTCAACAAAGGTTTTCAAAGGATGTGCATTCACTTTGCAGTTAATATAAAGCATCACTACTCAGCAAAAACCTTCCAGACCCTCTTCCATAGCTATTGTCATGTTTTCCTCAATGTTCTGTTGCCTTATATCTTCTATCTTTGCCTGAGCTTCAAGATCAAAAGGATCCGCAGAAAAGAGATGAATCCTTTCTTGCTCTCTCCAGGCTCGGTCCTGTTGCTGCTCCACCAGGATCCTAGAAGATTTCTCAAGATCTTCTCTGAGCAGAGCATCTGCCAGGGTGGATTGCGTTCCTCCAGCAAGGTCAGCTCGTGGGGGAGTTGGCCAGCAATAGGTATCAGAACAAGGCTGGATTGTCCAAGCCCTGATGAAGCTATTTTTCCAGGAGATGAGTGGGACTGCTGGGCTCCTGGTGGCTGGCACTTCCCAGAGTTGGTTTTTTTGTTTGTCTTTTGTTTCTTTTTTTCTTCTGAATGTTGATTTTTATTAGGAGGTGGGTTTTTTATTTTTATTATTTTTATTTTTTTTTGCGGTACGCGGGCCTCTCACTGTTGTGGCCTCTCCCGTTGCGGAGCACAGGCTCCGGACGCG
>NC_041217.1:25705367-25718047 GCF_002837175.3 Physeter macrocephalus
CACGGGCCCAGCCGCTCCACGGCATGTGGGATCTTCCCGGACCGGGGCACGAACCAGTGTCCCCTGCATAGGCAGGCGGACTCTCAACCACTGCGCCACCAGGGAAGCCCAGGAGGTGGGTTTTTTATACACATGAGTAAAATAGGTTTTGAAAAGAAGTACCTCAAAATAAAATGGCTTTTAGCATATCTCCCCTCTCCTTTCACACTTCTCACTTTGGGAAGTACTGCTGACTGAAAATATCCAATTATATTCCTTTGAAGAAAGCCTTTTGATAAACTACGCAAGTCTATTCGGGGTAAGTTTGGGAACTGCACGGAAAGTCAAGGGTCTGCATTCTCTTTCTTTCGTTAAAATCCTAACGTGGCCATCTTTTAAGACTTAAGCAGCCAGTAATCCCTGGTGGTCTAAGGGGGGGCCTCTCAGTGGAGACGATCTGGCCCTCGGCAGCTGGGATGCTGGACTCGAGCTCGCACAGCGCAGAAGTTGTGCAGCTCCAAGTCAGCGTCGACCTGGAGGGAAAAGGTCACCTGGAGGGAAAAGGTCACCTCGAGGAGGTCCCTCTGCACACAGTACACGGTGAGCGGCACGGCCCGGACCCGACCCAGCGCGGCTCAGCGTGGCCTCGGCGCGGGGCGGCAGGGCGGCGAGGGGCCTGACTGGTGCTGCAGGCGGAGGGCGCGGGCCGCTGGCTCGCCCGCTCGCCCCTTCCCTCCCTCGCACATGCTCAGGGACGCCCTCCGTCCCGCCCTCAGCGGCAAGCGCGGTAGCCACCACCCGCCTGCGACGGCCTCTCAGGGTTTACTCGAAAGAGTGCTGCTCGGGGCTGTTAAATATCTGGTTAAGTAGATGAAGCGTGGAAAGACTCTATGCTAACACATATATATGGAAGCTAAAAAAAAAAAATGGTTCTGAAGAACCTAGGGGCAGGACAGGAATAAAGACACAGACGCAGAGAATGGACTTGAGGACACGGGGAGGGGGAAGGGTAAGCTGGGACGAAGTGAGAGAGTGGCATGGACATATATACACTACCAAACGTAAAATAGATAGCTAGTGGGAAGCAGCCACATAGCACAGGGAGATCAGCTCGGTGCTTTGTGACCCCCTAGAGGGGTGGGATAGGGAGGGGGGGAGGGAGACTCAAGAGGGAGGGGATATGGGGATATATGTATATGTATATGTATAGCTGATTCACTTTGTTATATAGCAGAAATTAACACAACAATGTAAAGCAATTATACTCCAATTAAGATGTTTTTTAAAAAGTATTGATTAATACTTCCTTTTCTGCTTGTGACATTGTTATTCTGAAACAGAAAGAGAAACTAGAGTTTTCTGTTTCTGGAGACTGTAGAAGAGAGGGCAAGAAAAGGAGGGACGCACCCCTTCTTACGAGAGAGAGTGAAACGATAAATTTGTCATTGCCACGAGACACTTTTCTGGAAAAACAACTTTTAGACCATATTCTAAGACAGGAAGCATTATATTCATACTCTTAAACTGCTTCACCTGCCTCTTCAGTGCTGAGCAGATGAAGATGTGTTTAGAGAGCTGACCCTAAGCTCTACACAAATCTTAATAATCAAAAATGGATTAAATGGATCATAGGCCTAGATGTAAAAGCTAATTCTATAAGACTTCTAGAAGAAAACATAGGTGAAAATTTTTGTGACCTTAGGTAAGGCCAAAACTTCTTAGATTTAACACACAAAAAATAAACCATAAAAGGGGAATTCTCTGGCGGTCCAGTGGTTAGGGCTCCACACTCTCACTGCTGAGGGCGAGGGCCTAGGGTTCGATCCCTGGTCAGGGAACTAAGACCCCACAAGCTGCGTGGCCAAAAAAATAAATAAATAAAACTTTAAAAAATATATTTAAAAAAAAGTCAACTGTTTAAAATAAATAAATAAATCATAAAAGGAAAAATTGATGAATTGGATTTCATCAAAATTAAACATTTTAATTTCATAAAACTTAATCATTTGCTCTTGGACAAAAATGTCAATTGCATTGATTAATTCATTTTAAATAGTTATTAAATGTCTTTTATGTGCCAACACCCTTCTAGGTGCTGAATTATGTCAATGAATTGGATTCCCTCTATTATACTGGACTGTCACAGGAAAATGAACATTTAAAAAATGTTTTCAACAAAGGAAAAAGGCAAAGCAAAGAAAGTTTATTAACACAAACATCCCTGCCATATGTTTTAAGTTTTTTGCTTAAGTACATGGACAGGATGCAGTACCAGGAAATAATGGGAAAATACTGAGAAATAAGTATGTGTATTATCATTTGGTATTTGTTGAATCTTGTATCATTTGAGCAAGAATCCTGGGGATGTGGATGCAGGATAAAGAACATTAGAGCTTTGGAGGATGGTCTGAGGCCACATTTCACTCCATATTATTTATTGTACTGTGGGACTTGAGCATCAAGCAACCACAGATTAGATGATTAGTTCCTTCCATGAGCTGTGGGATCGCAGACTGTGATGAAAATGCCTATCTTGTAGAGTTGTAAGGATTAATGAGGTAATAAATGTGCAGTGCATAGATAGCTATACCTCAACAAATGGAAACTCACTGGATGATGATGATGATGGTAATAAAATCCAATCAGGTTCCAAAAGCTGACCAGGACTGAGAAGCTCACCTGTTATTTTTGAGAAATGTGCCTTTTCCACTAGGGTCTACGGGAGGAATGGGGCACTTCCTTTCCTCTCCCCATCCTGTGCCCATGACGGGTATCACTAACCAACGCACCACAGCACTGTTCAGTTAGCCTGGATCAGACTTCAAAGTCCTCTCCAGGCAGACAAATCTGATCTGTTTACAGTTAGCACTGGAGATAGATGTATCTACCATTCCTGACTTAGGGTTTAGTAGACAACTGAAGAAAGACTATAACTTTATTTTTCCTACAAAGTTAAAGGCCCAAGTTAGGCCTAAGGAGGGATGACTAGAGGTTCTAGAAGGTGTTTGGTCACAATGTAGTACAAGTTTATTTCCTAAATAATCAGTCCCTGGTTGATTTGTTTTTTAATTTAGTTAAACTATGTTTTTCTGTTTGTTCTAAATTTGGAAGTAAACGATTAATCATTTACCCAACTCTTGGGATTTCTTGAAAGTAGGTCTTTGACTTTTCAGAGCCTAGAGCCACATACCTGCTGTCCCATTTTATAATTAGAGAGGTTGTTCCTTAGGTTAGGAGGCCCTTGGGCTCTATCTGACAGGAAATAGCTCCATGAGGCAGAAAGAAAGCCTGTCAGGTCGATGTTCCGGTGATCTGACTCAGCTAAGGCAACAATGCTCAAAAGAGCAGAACCTCCCTTATGGCATGGTTCTCAGCCTTGGCTACTACACAGAATCAACTGAGCAGTTTTTAAAAACCCTTATGACCAGGTATTGGCCCTGACCAACTATATCAGAGGCTCTGCAGATGCTGCCCTAGTGTCAGTATCTGAGTTAAAGCCAAGGTTGAGGACTATTTTCCTAAGGTGTTTGGAAATTTACAAGGAGTCTCTGGTGGCCCAATAATTGGGGAAGAGATATTACTGGCATTTTTCTTGGCAGAGATATGGTTTAGATGTCATAATGTCTTATAATGCCTAGAACAATTCCCTCCCAATAAAAACATTGTCCCACCCTTTGAATGTCCTACCAGATATTGATACAGTTGAAAAATTTATATGATCTGGAACTTAACTCCACCTTACATATAAACACAAAGTATTATTTGCACGTTTTAAATTAATACACACTGAATTTTCCCAGAATGTAATCAACATATAAATCAAGGTAAAATTGTACTTTATTTATTTAGAAATTTACTAGGAGTTGCTTATCTTGCCAGATAATCATATGAGCAATATCGATACTACTTGTGGTATTTGAATTGTCAGCATTTGTAGCTGTGGTTTCCATGGTGATTCTATACATAGGTGCCAGCATCTGATGATTTCATCATGCTTGAATGTTTAGATATTGCAATGTATACTACTTTATTATAATATACACTCATTTAATGTCTCTTTATGACTAAATATTGATTTTCAAATATAGTGTGTTAGGTGGGTTATATAATCTGAATTTCATTTCAGGATAGTAAATGTGGTGTTATAAAAGATTTCTTATAAAAAGGGGCCCTAGGGTTGAGATAGGGTTCAGAACTTCTGATCTAGGGATTCCCTTTGTGATCTATAATAAGGCACTTTCAGTTTGCCTCTTTGTTTATTGAGCATGGAAGTCCCAGCAAGCCCAGGACAGGGGTGTGTGTAACTTCGAGCAAGTTACTTAATGTCTCTAAGCTTCTGTTTCCTCATTCATGAAGATGGCATAATAATAGTACTTACCTCATAGAGCTTCCAGGAGAATTAAATGAGATCAATCAAGGAAAACAAAGTTTCTGGCATGTAGGAAGCACTGTGCTGACGATGACAATGATGATGGTGATGAGGATAAATTAAGTAGTACAATTCGGAAAGAGACCAAAGACTCTTTAATCCCTTTCTCAGCCAAGCACATCACTTTGCTTCTTTTCTCAAGATTGAACACTGCCCAGAGCAGATATCCAGAACACTCAGCCTTGCATGGAAATACCTTGTGTGGTCTCTGCTTCTTCATTCCTGTAGTTGTTTTGAGTAGTAGCCATGGCTGGAAACTCAGGATCTTTTTATTTAATGCCTAAGGAACAGTTACAGGTTTTATCATGGTGTCAGTGTTCTAGGATCTCAGAGACTTTGTACCTGGAGATATGCTACTTTGACTGGACGCTTTTAGGGTCTTTCAAAGTGGAGCCAGGCAGCACCTTTTTCTGTTTGTTTGTCGTTTGTTTTTTCCACTGTCTTTTCATCTTACTATTACCCTTTTATCTCATCCTTGCCTCCATGAAAACTTGTGAGAGCTATGCCTCGTCTTTGGGAAAATCTAAACTAGATGTTCTGTGCTCTTATGAACAGAAGGACTAAAGCTCTTCTTTCAGGGCTCATCCATAAATCTTAAAAGCCAGAACCATAACATTCCGTTCCCATTTCCACCCAACCCTGACTTTACTCACCTGGAGTACTATATTTGCTAGCGAAGAGACTCTATTTCCCTGATTCAGGAAGGACACTGTCTTCTGTTGCTGTCAGAGTCCATCCAGTCTATGCCATATAAACTGTCAAGTTTTGTAACCATAACAAACCAGGGTCTCTGTCCAGGAGCAATCCTCTATGTAATCCAGTTTTTCACTCTGAGGACCTTAAGTACCACAGTAGGAAGTGGTGGGGAGGGGTCCATAGCCAGCTGTGGATTTCCAGCTGAGGAAGCACTGAAAAGGTAACATATTCACTCCATATTTTGAGTAGGATGCTACACAAACCATTCCAGATAGAGGAGAATCCATCTAAAATGTTAAGGACCCTCCAAAAGGAAGGTTCCACAATGAGTATCTAATACCATCTAGTAATACAATTTCTTCTTACTTAAGGAGAGTTAGTATTTATTGAGTACTTATTAACAGCTGGGTGTAGTATTCAGGCTTTTATAGTCATTGTCTTAACTAATTCTTGCAAAAGCACTTTGAGTTAGGAACCAAGACAATTCATTTTACAGATGAGAAAACTGGAATTCAGAGAGGTTAAGTTACTTGACTGAGTAAGTGGCAGAATCTAGACAACCCTAGTATGTCCAGCTCCAAGGTTCAGGAGATGAGTTGCCATGCTTTAGGCTACATTGCCTTACCTAACATGTTATAGTTTATACATGCTCCCTTGTATTTGCTCCTGGCATCCAGGAGCAAATCCACTAGTCTTACTTAAAATCCTGGGTTCGGACTTCCCTGGTGGCTCAATGGTTAAGAATCTGCCTGCCAATGCAGGGGACATGGGTTTGATCCCTGGTCCGGGAAGATCCCACATGCTGTGGAGCTACTAAGCCCATGCACCACAACTACCGATCCTGTGCTCTAGAGCCTGTGAGCCACAACTACTGAGCCCATGTGCCACAACTAATGGGCCCACGTGCTGCAACTACTGAAGCCCGTGCAGCTCTAGGGCCCGTGCTCCACAACAAGAGAAGCCACCACAATGAGAAGGCTGCGCACCACAACGAAGAGTAGCCCCCACTCACTGCAACTAGAGAAAGCCTGCATGGAGCAACAAAGACCCAACGCAGCCGAAAAGAAAAAAATCCTGGGTTTGACCAGAGCCCCCAGCTAACCAGACCAGCACTGCCCCATGGAAATAAAATGTGAGTCACAAATATGAGCCACATTTATAATTTTAATTTTTCCAATAGCCACATTTTAAAAGGTAAAAATAAATAGATGAAATTAATGTTAATATATTTTATGTAACCCAATACATCCAATTTACAATTTCAACATGTAATCGATATAAACAAATATTTATGAAATAATTTACACCTTTTTTTGACTATACCTTTGCAATATGGTGTGTATTTACGCTTTCAGCATGTCTCAATTCAGACTACCCACAATTCAATTGCTCAATAGCCACATGTAGCTAGAAGCTACTGAGCTGGATGTCGCCAGTCTAGACTCATAGATCCCAATCCTCTTAATAATCTTAGGGGCACTTCTGGAGAATAGAAAGGAAAGAATTGGCAAGATACAGAGCATGTTTCTAGTTAGTGCTTGATTTAGTACAAGGAAAAAATAAAAGTAATAAACTCTACAATTTCCATCTATAATTAGTGGTTGGCTTAGTTGCCTGAGAGCAGATGAGAAGCTGAGTGAAGGTTTACATGACATGCTCTTAGAGGGGTGCTGGACACAAGAAGATCAGGAAGCTCCAGACCCCGTCCAAAGTGTTGTCCCATGAAGCCAGCTCACTGAGGTCATCCAATAGTGTTACCACCACCTCTCAGTGCTTCTCACATTCACTCTTACACCTGCCCCTGCCTGAGAAGCAAGGTGCATGAGCCAGCCCTCAGGAGCATGGCACAGGCTCTATTCTCCTCACACTGATTCTGACAGCAGAGGGAAACCTCAAACCTCCCCTGCCCCCAACCCCATGGAGAATCCTCTACCCTAGCAGTTCACAAACTTTTGCACACATCAGTGTCACTTGGAGGGCTCGTGAAAACTCAGATTCTGGGCTTTAGCTTAAGAGTTTCTGATTCAGCAGGTCTGGTCTAGGGCCTGTGAATGTGCATTTCCAACAAGTTCCCAGGTGAGGCTGCTGCTACAGGTCAGGGGACCACACTTGGGGAACCAGCGCTCAATCCTGAAGAATCAAGGGACTTCCCTAGTGGCACAGTGGTTAAGAATCTGCCTGCCAATGCAGCGGGACACAGGTTCGATCCCTGGTCTGGGAAGATCCCACATGCTGCAGAGCAACTAAGCCTGTGAGCCACAACTACCGAGCCTGCGCTCTACAGCCCACGTGCCACAAGTACTGAGCCCACGTGCTGCAACTACTGAAGCCTGCGCACCTAGAGCCCGTGCTCTGCAACAAGAGAAGCCACCACAATGAGAAGCCTGTGCACTGCAATGAAGAGTAGCCCCTGCTCGCCGCAACTAGAGAAAGCCCGCGCACAGCAACCAAGACCCAACGCAGCCAAAAATAAATTAACTTTTTAAAAAATCCTAAAAATCAATATACAATTCAAGAGCAAGAACAAATCTAAAAGGCATAGGTACCATTTTCACCCTTAATGAGACAAATATGATTTTTACATAATTGATGTGTTTGGCTATTTCTCCCGTCCCCCATTATTTCCTCTAGTCCAGGAAGGGATAAAGGGATCATGATGAGGGGAGAAAACAATGAAGGGAAGAAATTAAGGAGGCAGGAAGGTTGGAGGGAAATAAGGAGGAGGTCTGGGATAGATCACCGGGAGTTCAGGGTGGTAAAGAATCACATGAAACCTGTACTCAGGAGGAAAAACGGCAGCAAAGCTGCCCCCAATTCCCCTCAGCTAGGACAGATGCACAGACTAGAGGCAAGTTTGCCGGGTCACAAAGGCATCTCAACAGAGATGATTTTCCTCTTTGCTTTTTAGGGGGGACACTGTGTCTGAAGTCTGTGTGACAGCAGGCAGTAGCAAACACATCAGGAGTCTGGGACACCCCTTGGTGCAGGTTTCTTCTAACCTTTTAGGGCACCTGGATTTTAAAAGGAGGGGCAGTGAGACTTGCTAAGTTGCAAGCAGCTGGGAATTTGGAATGCATCTCGGGAGATACATACTGAGCCTGGCTCAGAACTTCCAAGAAAGCTCAGTGGGAGGGGAGGAAAAACAGTGCAATGACATGACGCCTGGTAGGGCCCGCCTTGGCCTTGCTGAATTGCCCAGAGATTGCATTCCAACTGCACTGCAGTGACCCAATGTTCCAGTAAACAAGAAGGGGATGGAATGGACAGACCTCAGATCAGGCTATGCTGGGACTTTTAAAATAGAACACAGGGGGCCAGCTGGGTGTGGCCGGAGTGTGGGGGGTGCTTTTGTGCACTTCCTGGATCAGGGTGGTACACCCACACCACCCACCAGACACACACATACACATCCTCACTTCCAGTGGAACTTGGACAAATACCAAATCCTGAGACGGTCGAGTCTGCAATGGTCAGAAACTGGTGAGCTCCTTTAGGACACTTCCCAGGAACCCTAGAACAAGAGAGGTTTCAAAGGGGCCACTGAGTCAGGCCAAGCCAAGCTGCTGACTAATGCTCTCCACTCCCTAAACAATATTTCTGCCTTCCAGAAAGACAAACAGAGCTGCCACAGACAAGCACAGTCATTCAATCCATTTCCCCATTTGATTTCATAGTATAAAACAACTGACGATCCTATGATTTCTTGGGTTTTTTCTCCCCTCTCTGCCTCATCCCACACTCTCCTATTTTCTCCACTTCATTTCACCAGCCAGCAAATGGGCTTAAGTAAAAAATCAGAGGGACTTAGTAAAAATATGAGGAAAAGTGCTTGGGCTTAGAGAGCAAGGTTCTGGAAGTTCCTTCTCTAAGTGTCCACCTGCCTGGGGCTTTGTAGCCCTAATAGCATGTATAGTTTCCCCCTCCCATCACATAAATGTGTGAGTGATATTCTAGATTCCACATGACTTCTAGGTGACCAAAGAATTTATCATTCACACTGGGACATCTCTGAGAATTAAAGGGGGCACTATTGAAAATTCTGGGGCAAAGCCCTTATCTGCATGACTGGTGGGTCCGTTTCTTATCCTACATGGTCACCATCCTGCCCCACTTCACAGGTGACTTTCTTTTTTACTGTGACTGATTTGTCCTTTCCCTTTTCTGGTTTTGACCTATTATTCCTTTATTCTCTTGGATAATAGTGATCTTCAGGCAATAATTAGATCTCTAGTTTGAAGTGGGGAAAAGGCAGGTTTTAAAAATTCCCCATGTAAAAAGCTGTATGACTCCTCCACTGAAGCTCTGAGTGGTGTCTTCCAGCAGTCTCAAGAAGCTGTTTTTTTATTCCAGAGACTTACTTCATTCTGAATTTTAGTGCCCAGTAAGTATTGTCAACTTTTACTCACCAAATGGTCACGCCCCAATTCTTGGACAAGCAAAACAGCATGAAAAATGGTGATGACTGCTTGAGTACTGATGGCAGGAAAAAAAACCTTTCTCATACTGTTTCCTTCAGAGTGTGGATAACAGGCCCTGCCTCCTTTCTGTTTCTCCAGTGTACTTAAAGTACTGTGGGGATTATTTCTAATGTTTATAGCCACACTGTGAAGTTCTAGTCATCCTCATTTTATTGACTGGGGCTGTACATTGAAGCCAGAAAAGGGAAGTAGGCAAGTAGTATCCAAATCCAGGTTTACCTGGTCCCAAAGTCCATGCCTGTGCTCCACCAGGCCATCCATGCACCGGCCTTTGTAAATCTGAATTGACCTCCTTCCCCAGGGGCCGTGGGACCTTTATACCCACAGATGGCAGCCTTCATACCACTCGCAGGCCCTCCCTCATAATTGGCCAGTCCTTCTCAGTCAGCTGACCAGCTTAGAATAACGCTTGATGGATCCTTGCTTATTCTTTAGAGACCCATTTTTCTTTTCCATTATGGCTGTGATGATTTCATACTCCCGGAAGCCCTACTTATTGCACACCGAAACTCAGGCAGCCCCAAAAATGTACTGGCCATGGTAAGGCTTGGGCTGGGGGTCTGACAGTTTCGGCTGAAGTTCAGAGAGGTCAGAAAATCTTGGACCCAGTAATAAGATGAGATTAAAAACAACAACAGTGAGATGAAAGTTTTAGTGACTTTGGGTCTAAGTGTCCTCTGGGAGCAAGACTCAGTACCAAGCAAAGCTCTCCCAGGCCAAGTGCCTGCCAGGTCAACATTCTGTGCACAGAAGCAAGGAACACATCTGCCTAGAGCTGGGAGCAAAGTGGCAGAGACTAGGACGGGGATTTAATTACCTGGATATCTGAACACCCTTCCTCATCCCAACTGAGTTACGTCTGATCATCCTGCCAGGTGTATACATTTCTGTATCACTAAATGACCATTTCTCACAATGCCTGCCCTCCTTATGTCCCCTGCCTCTCCCAAAACATAGCATAGTGGGCCCATGAGCATGGGCTTGGAAATCAGATACCCCTCGGTTTGCTTCTATTGGCCATGTCATTTTGGGCATGTTTCTAACTTCTGCCATCATCATCTATAAAATAGGGATGATAAGTAGAATGTACTAGAAGGATTAAAATAAGTAAAGTTATAATTCACCTCATATAGGGTAGGCACTCAATAAATGGTTAGTGTTGATATTACTGCTGTTGCTGTGACTTAAGTTTGGTGTAAGTTCTTCCTCCAGAATCAGCTAGCCCAAGTGCAGTAGGAATGCAGAACATGTAAGAGACAAAAGGACCCTAGCATCCATTTAGTCCAACTTCTTCATTTGGGAAGGAACCTGATGTTCAGAGGAGGTTAATTGGCTTGTCCAAGGTTATTTGCCTGAACAGTTCCAACCTTCAAATAAGGAAGTTAATTAGCTGAAGCAGTAGAAAAAGCTTTGGCTTTGGAGTCAGACATATGTGAATTTGTTTTCCACTTGCCAGCTTGGAGGTCTTAGACAGGTAACTTGACCTGATTCTGCCTCATTTCCTTATCTTTGGCATCGTGATAGTAGAGCCAGTCTCCCAGGATTGTGTAGAGGACTTAACGGGCTAGTATAGATCAGGTACCCAGTGGGCACGAATTGCTTGGTTCGCCTCACATCACAAGAACATCCCAGGGCTAGTGAGAACAGGACAGACCAGTAGAAGGAACTGAGTGCTAAATGGAGCTTAAAAACACAATGGGTTTTGCCTAAAAGTTGAAATTGGGACATTGAGAAATAACTTTTGCTTATTAATCTGCAAATGCCTACTTTACAGCGAAGTTTGACACATTAATCAGACAGGAATTCTTTCTGGTGAAGCTGAGATCAAAGATTAAGCTGATCTGTGGTCTGACCTAGGACTCTAAATGAGGGAGAATGAAGAGAGCTGGGGGCTGGAGTGGAGGAGAGTAGTCAGGGAAGATAATCTTGACAGTTTTAAACTGACCTTCTAGAATATCTTCCAAAACAATTTTGAAAGCACCCTGGTTTCTAGACACAAATTATGTTTTGAATTGGTAACACAAAGTAGAGGGTGGCTTTGAGATGGGTGGCCATTTTTCAGATGCAATGGTTTTAGAATAAGAAGCACAGGCAAATTTTGCAATGAAAAGTGAGTTCTGGTGTGGGTTTGTTCCAAGATGAATATGGAGAAGGACACAGACACTCCACAGCAGCTTAGCCCCTGAGTGATCTAATTACAGGTTTTGAAATGGACCTAGAGGCAGAATTTGGAAACCTAAAATGGAAAGGCAGAGGAGAAGCAATTTGTCAACTAGAAAAATGACTGACTCTAAAAAGTCCTCTGGGGAGAAGAGGGTTTGGAAAAATGCTGTGTACGCCATTTCTTAATGCCCCAGGGGAATTAGAATGCACTTTTCTAGGAATAATTAGGGTGAGGTTGATTGAGTTTGAGAGAGGACTATAGCACTGTGCCTGTAATTCACCCAGATGCTGGGTGACCTGTGGAATGGAGAGTACTGATTAGTACCATTAGCAGAAGCAAAGTATATGGCCCTGTTTAACAAATAAACAAGTGAACAAACACAGAAGAGAAGTTTGTTCTGAATTATAAACTTCTTAAGTACTGGGCCTAAGTTTTTGTCACCTTGTAGTCCTAGTGCCTGCCTAGGGAATGCATTCAGTAAATATTTAATTAATGAACTAATGGCCTGACTGCTTTATAAGATAATGAATTTCCCAGCATACAAGGTATTCAAGCAGAAATCCCTCAGCAGGAACTGTATAGATGGTTTCAGGATCTTTGGGAAGTAACTGATAATCACTAGGATTCTTAACAACCCTAAGATTCTGGGCCTCTAGCAGAGTACAGTAATTCTCTATGACAGTCAGATCTGATTCAAACATTGGGGTCCCAAGTAATGATCATAAAGATTTTCAGGGAACTCCGGAAAAGGATGGATGAACATAGGAAAATACAACAATCCAAAATCTATGGGATGCAGTGAAAGCAGTTCGAAGAGGGAAGTTTGTAGCAATACGAGCCTACCTCAAGAAAAAAGAAAAATCTCAAATAAACAATCTAACCTTACACCTAAAGGAACTAGGGAAAGAAGAACAAACAAAACCCAAAGTTAGTA
>NC_041217.1:25719163-25719686 GCF_002837175.3 Physeter macrocephalus
AATCAAGACAATATGGTACTGGCACAAAAACAGAAACATAGATCAATGGAACAAGATAGAAAGCCCAGAGATAAACCCACGCACCTATGGTCAATGAATCTATGACAAAGGAGGCAAGGGTATATAATGGAGAAAAGACAGTCTCCTCCATAAGTGGTGCTGGGGAAACTGGACAGCTACATATAAAAGAATGAAATTAGAGCACTCCCTAACACCATACACAAAAATAAACTCAAATGAATTAGAAACCTAAATATAAGACTGGAAACTATAAAACTCTTAGAGGAAAACATAGGAAGAACAGTCTTTGACATAAATCACAGCAAGATCTTTTTTGATCCACCTCCTAGAGTAATGGAAATAAAAACAAAAATAAACAAATGGGACCTAATGAAACTTCAAAGCTTTTGCACAGCAAAGGAAACCATAAACAAGACAAAAAGACAAACCTCAGAATGGGAGAAAATATTTGCAAATGAATCATCAGACAAAGGATTAATCTCCAAAATATATAAACAACTCA
>NC_041217.1:25719751-25761254 GCF_002837175.3 Physeter macrocephalus
ATATGATCCAGCAATCCCACTGCTGGGCATATACCCAGAGAAAACCATAATTCAAAAAGACACATGCACCCCAATGTTCATTGCAGCACTATTTACAATAGTCAGGTCATGGAAGCAACCTAAATGCCCATTGACAGATGAATGGATAAAGAAGGTATGGTACATATATACAATGGAATATTACTCAGCCATAAAAAGGAACGAAATTGGGTCATTTGTTGAGACGTGGATGGATCTAGAGTCTGTCTTACAAAGTGAAGTAAGTCAGAAAGAGAAAAGCAACTATCGTATATTAACGCATATATGTGGAATCTAGAAAAATGGTACAGATGAACCAGTTTGCAGGGCAGAAATTGAGACACAGATGTAGAGAACAAATGTATGGACACCAACGGGGGAAAAGCAGCGGGGGGGTGGCGGTGGTGGTGTGATTAATTGGGCGATTGGGATTGACATGTATACACTAATGTGTATAAAATTGATGACTAATAAGAACCTACTGTATAAAAAATAAATAAAATAAAATTCAAAAATTCAAAAAAAAAGTGTGCAGGGAAATATACTCTCATACACTGACTATAGAAACATAAATCTATATAAACTTTTGAAAGAAAAGACAGCAGAAACAGCGAAAGCCTTAAAAATGTGCATTACTTTTGCTTCAGCAGTGCACTCCTGGGAATTTATCCTATAGATTATCACACCTAGACAAAAACATAGCTTAAGGTTGCTTTTCACATCTTTATAGAAATATGTTAAAACCTAAAAGTTTTAGAATAGGAAGATATTTAGTTAATTAATTTAATTTAGTTGTGTCATAACCATATGAATTTTATGCTTCCATATTTTACAGGAGAAAAACACTTGTGATCTATCAGTTAGTAGGGGAAAAAGCAACTAAAGAGTTTGTATTATATAATTCCAAATACATGCTATTTGATGTATGTATAAAATAGCATACCAGAATGTTAGCAGAAGCTATCTTGGGCAGTGGCATTAAAAGTCATCTTCGGGGCTTCCCTGGTAGCGCAGTGGTTGAGAGTCCGCCTGCCGATGCAGGGAACGCGGGTTCGTGCCCCGGTCCGGGAGGATCCCACATGCCGCAGAGCGGCTGGGCCCGTGGGCCATGGCCACTGAGCCTGCGCGTCCGGAGCCTGTGCTCCGCAACGGGAGAGGCCACGACAGTGAGAGGCCCGTGTACTGAAAAAAAAAAAAAAAAAAAAAAAAAAAAGTCATCTTCACTTTTTTATGAATTTTTCTATTTTCCCCTCAAATTTTCTACATTGGTCATGCATTGCTTTTGTAATGGAAAACAAAAAATATAATTAAATGTTATAACCTTATTGATTAATTTCTTCTTGCTAAACAATAATCAATGAAGTGCCAGGCTTCACATTCTAAGTTAGCAAAAGTATAGGTTTGCAGAAGTTCACAACTACCAGAGATAAATCGACTCCTTTATGGTCCCAGTCATTCCACCTGTTTGAAAATGAGCAGATATCTAACTACAGAAAGTTACAAAACAAGATAGAATGAGCCTACAAAGGAAGACACATTCTCCCTGCTGCAGAGGAAATGTTAGAGACGGAGTTGGTTACTTTCCAGGTGGTCTTCATACCACATTCCTGGGCGTGGCTTAAGTTCAATTTTGTTTATTTTACTTGCCTATCATCCACTCAGCAATTATTGACTGTTTCTGACCATTGTACTTGGCAATACATGGAATGAGCTGCCACACATCATGATGAGTTCCCCTCCCTGTCAGTGCTCAAGCCACAGTTGCACGACTGCCTCTCAGGGCTATTGTAGCCAACATGGCGCAGAGGGTGGCAATTAGAACACTGGGGGTACATGAGATGATTTTAGGTGGCACAGGGAATAATCTTTTATTGGCTAAGTTCTTATTTTAGCGTGAATTTAAAAGATACTAGTTTTCCACTTATGGTAGTAATATAACATTTTATCTTAAAATACATTTAAGAAAAGTCATATAGGTGGAACTTGAATGCATAAATCTTGGGAAAGTCTTGTGGTAACACAAATATCTGTAGTGGGAGAACTTGATATACAAGATCTCTAAAGTTCTTTCAGCTTTAAGATGCTCTGATTCCATGAGCATCAATGGTATTCACTCCCTTTCTTCCAGAAATGAACCACTTATTTGAGGAGACAGGAAATGCATCTGAAAAGCTACCCAGTGAGCTAAGGCTGCATGTATCAATATGTCCCATTTGTTCACTCCACAACAGTCACACCAGCTCCCTTGCTATTCCTGCTCCACCAAAGATCTTTCTGCCTCAGAAACTCATATTACATTATTGGCCCTTTGAAAAGGAAGGTTCTTCCCCAAGACATTTGAATGGCACCTCCTCAGCAAGGTCTTCCCTGTCTCTCGATATTGGCCCCTCTACCAGTCCTCACTCTTACCTTACTTTATTGTTCATTTCTCATCTGTTTCTTTCCTCATGGACTGCAGCTCCACTGATCATAAAAATTCTTATTCATCACTGTACCCCTAACATCTAAAACAACTCCTAGCTCATAGTAGGTGTTCAGCATCTACTATGCTAATACTAACCTTGTTCATTTGTAGAATTAAAGTTTGCAATTGAATAATAGAAAAATGTGTACCTTAGAATTTCAGGAAAGAGAGAAAAAATTGGTGCAGGATGTCATGGAAAGCTTCATGGAGAAGATGCGATGCTAATTGAACAGTGAAGAGAGGACAGTATTTGCATAGACAAAGGGAATTGGGAACATGATGGAGAGAGGAAGGCTGAGAAGCTAAGAGGACTGGCCAGGCCTGGGCACAGGGTGTTGAGGGGGACAGTGGTGGCCAGGGTGAGGTTTTATGTGAGGGCAAACAGTGTGATGTAACTGCCCCGATTCAGGTCCAGGTGTTTGAGTTTTATTCCGGAGACAGCAGAGAGCTATGGAAAGTTTTTGATCAAAGAATGAGTTGAAACGGGGCTTCAAATTCAAACTAAGTTTCATTGGATTTTGAATATTTAGATGGCAGAAACCTGGCCAAGTGAAGCCAGAGGAGTCAGAGAGAAAGGGCCCAGGAGCCAAACTGGTAAAGACGACAAAAGAGGAAGCAACTCCTTAGAAGATCCCTAAAAACTTCCCAAGAACTTGGAGTGTGAGGGTTGTTTTTTGCTTCAGCAAATTAAGCTTCCTAAGACCTTGTACGCTGTGTTGCTAGATGCTATTAGGACTTTCAACCTCTGTCTCAACAACAAACTAAATAGTGCAATTCCAACCTTCATGGTAGCTCTGCCCCCTGTAGAGACTGCTTCTGTTTCCTGGAGGTAGAGCCCCCAGTACCGATGGAATATTGACCTGTGCCTGCAGCACCTCCCTTTTGTCCTTTCTGGGCGCCATGCACTCTCTTGCCAGTTCAGCCAGGAGTGTGGGCTTGATTATTTCTAGCTTGATTATTTCTAGCTATTATTTCTAGAAGGTCAGGCTTCTGCATTTGTGGAAACCAAGGAAGTCCAACTTAGCTGCAAGAAATGGAGTTAACCCAATTTCCCTGGCATCTGGATCGCAGCTGAATTACAAAACATTCTCCAATCGCAGCAGCATCTTATCCAGGAGGAGGTAGGTAAGTTGAAGAAGGTCCCTTTGATCAGACTCAGAATGCCACTCATAATCTGCCTTTTGGGATACAAAGCTTTACTTTTCTGTACTTTGAATATATCCCACTAAAGATGTATAGCTAGAGTAAATACGTTCCAAAGTTACATGAAATAATTCTTTGTGTGGTTTTATTATCAATTTCATTAGTAGTTAATGGTTTCTGATGATATTCAATTTTCGGGTTTGTTTTTCTACACTGTTTTTGATTTAATTTTATTCTTTTATTATATAAAACATTTGTAAGTTTCAAAGGCCAAAGCTTAAAAAGGTATGCTTCTAGTTGTCTTCTCGCCATCCCAACACCTTCCACCTTGTAGCCACACACACCCTAAAGGAAATCACTTTCATTAGTTTCTGGTTTACCCATTCTGAATTTCTTTTTTGCAAAAATAAACAAATAAGTTTTTAAAAATTCATACATATATGCATAAATGTTACTAGATTTCCCAGGGCTTCCTTAACAAACTACCACAAAACTGGGTAGCTTAAAACAACAGAAATTTATTGTCTCGTTTCTGGAGGTTAGAAGTCCAAAATCAAGGTGTTGGCAGAGCTGTGCTCCTTCTGAAACCTGTAGGAGAGGATCCTTGCCTTGTCTAGCTTCTGGAGTTTGCCTGCAATCCTTGGTGTTCCTTAGTTTGTAGATGCATCTCTCCAATCTTTGCCTCTGATGTCACATGGTTATCTTTTCCATATGTGTCTCTGCTTCCTCTTGTATAAGGACACAGCCATATTGGATTAAGGGTCCACCCTACTCCAGTATGACATCATTTAACTTAATTACATCTACAAGGACCCTACTGGCAAATAAGGTCACATTCAGAGGTATTGGGGATTAGGACAGATCTTTTTGAAAGACATAGTTCAATTTATAACACTAGATATATTCTCTTTTTAAAAGTTTTCTGAACCTAATTTCTTTTTTTATTGAAGTGTAGTTCATGTACAATATTATATATGTTACAGGTGTACAATATAGTGATTCACAATTTTTAAAGTTTATACTCCATTTATAGTTATTACAAAATATTGGCTGTATTCCCTGTGTTATACAATATATCCTTATAGTTTATTTTATACATAATAGTTTGTACTTCCTAATCCCCTACCCCTGTATTGCCCCTTCTTCCTTCCCTCCCCACACTGGTAACCACTAGTTTTTTCTCTATATCTGTGAGTCTGTTTCTTTTTTGCTATATTCACTAGTTTGTTGTATTTTCTAGATTCTACCTATAAGTGATACCATACAGTATTTGTCTTTCTGTGTCTGACATTTCACTTAGCATAATACCCTCCAAGTCCATCCATGTTGCTGCAAATGGCAAAATTTCATTCTTTTTATTGCTGAGTAGTACTCCATTGTGTGTGTGTGTGTGTGTGTGTGTGTGTGTGTGTGTATACATATACATATACATGTATATATTTTTTTATCCATTCATCTGTTGTTGGACATTTAGGTTTCTTCTGTATCTTGGCAATTGTATATAATGCTGCTATGAACATTGGGGTGCATATATCTTTTCAAATTAGAGTTTTCATTTTCTTCAGATATACACCCAGGAGTGGAAATGCTGGATTATATGGTATTTCTATTTTTAGTTATTTGAGGAAACTCCATATTGCTTTCCTCAATGGAAATTAACAATATTAAGACTTCCAATTCATGGTCACAGAATAGCTTAACTTTAGGTGTGGGTTTTATGTTTTATTATGTTGAAGTTCTATCAATTTCTATGTTATTTGGAGTTTTCATCAGGAATGGGTGTTGAATTTTGTCAAAAGTCTTTTTAATAATCTACAGAGATGCTAAAATAATATTTAGCTTATAACACATAGTATAATGAATTATATTAATGGATTTCATAATATTGAACCATCCTTGCATTCATCCTATCATATTTATATTCCTGAAAGAAACTCCACCTGATAAATATGTATTGTTTTCTTAATGTGCTAAAAGATTCTGTTCACTAATACTTTATTTCAGGATTTTTGCATTAGTTCAGGTATAGGTATATAGAATTTGGACTTTTTTTCTCTATGCTGGCATTTAAGTAGCACTGAGAATTCCTGGTCTTTTTTTGTTTTTTCCTCCCTTGTTTTCTTTGAGTTTCGCTAAGAACTCCTTCTTAAATTAAGTCTTCGTCTTACAGCTCTCTCAGTTGTACTCCACTATTATATTGGAGCCCTGTTGATGTGGTGGTGAGGTGTTGGAGAGGATAAGTGTTCTATAATCTTATGATTAACAGGCCTGAGTCCCTGGGCTCTGCCCTTCAGAAATGTGTTTCATCATTTTTTTTTCTTTTCCTCAGACAGAAAGGGTAGAGAGTGCTGGAGCTTACCCTCTCTCCCAGTAAGATAAGGTTCTGGGAAAGTAGTTTCCCCTGGAGGGCAGAACTTTGGTATGGAGAATGCTCTCTGGCCATATTTCAAAATGTTTTCTTTCACTCTGGGCACACTTTTATTTATTTTTTATTATTATTATTTTTAATAAATTTATTTCATTTATTTATTTTTGGCTGTGTTGGGTTTTCGTTGCGGTGCGGGGGCTTCTCATTTCGGTGACTTCTCTTGCTGCAGAGCATGGGCTGTAAGCACGCGGGCTTCAGTAGTTGTGGCTCGCGGGCTCTAGAGCACAGGCTCAGTAGTTGTGGCGCACAGACTTGGTTGCTCCGCGACATGTGGGATCTTCCCAGACCAGGGCTCGAACCCATGTCTCCTGCATTGGCAGTTGGATTCTTAACCATTGCGCCACCAGGGAAGCCCTGGGCACATCTTTAAATGGTTACTTTTCCCTTCCCCCTGCTAGAAACCCAAGGATATTTTTCTTCAGTCTTCAATGTGAGAACCTGGAGGTATAAATCCCTCAAAAGTGTGAAATCCTCCCTAAGCCTGGGCCCCTAGGAATGTTTAACTCTCAAGCTAGTCTATGCTCAGCCCCCAGCAATTAGTCAAAATTACCATTAAATGTTTCTACCAGTTAATGGCTTGAATGACTTTGATCTTGGCTGTGATATCTGTACTTGCATGTCTCTCCAAATTACAGGGTGGAAGTTTGCCCTATGACTTCAATTCTTTGATGGATCTAAGAAAATTCATTGATTTTTAGTTTGTGCATTCAGCATTTTTCTTGTTGTAAGGAGGGGAGTAACAGCTCTTTACATGTTGAAGCTTAACTAGAAATAAAGTGTTGGTAAAAATTCACCTGTGAAATAATCCGGATCTTGTGATTTTTTTGTAGGGTAGTGTCTTGATAACTTTATTTCTTTCTCCTATGGAAATGTGTCTGCTTAAGGTTTCTCTCTTTATGCAGGTCAGTTTGGGAAAGAGTATTTTCCTAAGAAATTATCTGTGTTATCTGGATTTCCAAATTTATTTGCACAGACTTTTTCAAGTTAATGCCGTTTTTAAAAAAGTTTCCCGTTTAATTTTCTACAGTATGCGTTCTCATTTTTTATTGGATCAGCTAATGGTTTACCTATTTCATTTACTTTTTTAAGAACCAGCATTATTAATTTATTAGTTTTACTTATTTTCTATTTTTGACTCATTAATTTTTGCTTTTATCTTTACTATTTTATTTCATCTGCTTTCTTTCAGCTAATGTTGTTGATTTTTTCTTGAGGTAAGCTTTATTTATATGTTAAAATTAAATCTTATATGAATGTCCATGTCCAAACCCACAGAATGTACAACATCAAGAATGAATCCTGGACTTCCCTGGTGGTCCAGTGGTAAAGAATCCACCTTTCAATGCAGGGGACACGGGTTTGATCCCTGGTCAGGGAACTAAGATCCCACATGCCGTGCAGCACGGCCAAAAAAAAAAAAAAGAATGAATCCTAATGTAACCTGTGGACTTTGGATGATAATGATGTGTTCGTGTAGGTTCATCAATTGTACCAAATGTAGTACTCTGGGATGCTGATAATGCAAAAGGCTACGCATTAGCGGGGACAGAGGTATATGGAAAATCTGTGTACCTTCCCCTTATTTTTGCTGTGAACCTAAAATTTCTCTAAAAAAATTGTCTTTAAATATGAAAAAGAAAGTGTGGGGAGGGGCATACATGTGTCAACATCTGGCATCTGCTTTCTCTTAAACATCAAGTTTCTAAAATTAATTCATATTATTGTGTGGAGTGGAAGTTTTTATTTTTCATGCAGTATAGTAGTCCAAGGTATGACTATACTACAATATATTTATTCATTTTCCTCTGTAAGACATTTTGGCTATTACAGACAATACTGATATGAATGTTCTTGTAACATGGCCCCGGTACACAAGTGCATAAGGGTTTCTGGGGCATATAGTTAGGAATTGATTGCTGAGTCATAAGGTGTGGGAAACTGTTCCGAAAGTGGTTGTATCAATTTAAACTGTCACCAGCAGTGTCTAAACTTTTCCTTTGTTCTACATTCCCATCAATACTTGACATTAACATATACCTTAATTTTTGCCAATCTAGTAGGTGTATATGGTATTTCATTGTTTTCTTAATTAGCATTTATTTATTTGCTAGTGTTGTTGAACATGTTGTCAGATGTTTATATGATATTTGCATTTTTTTAATGGAAATGCCTGTTCATGTCTGATGCCCATTTTTCTGTTGGGTTATATTTTTTATATTGCTTTATCTTATGTTTTCTGGATTCTAATATTTTGTCAATTAGATGAGTTACAAATATCTTCACTCAGATTATAACTTGTCTTTTCCTTTATGATGTTATTTGATAACAAGTTTTTTAAATTTTAAGGTAATTGAATTTAGAAATCCTTTCTTTTCTGGTTAGCAAGTTTTGTGTTTTATTTAGGAAATGTTTCCTTCCACTGAGTTCACAAAGATTCTTCTATATTTCTTCTAAAAATTTTGCGATTCTCTCTTTCACATTTAAATTTTTATGTGTATCCACATTTAAGTATTTAATCTACTAAGAATTGATATTTTTGGTATGTAGAGTGTGAGATAATGCTCCAACTTTGTTATTTTTCCATATGAATAGCTAATCATCCCAATTTGTTTACTGAATAATCCATCATCTCCCCTATGATAAGCCATGTCTATTCTCTCATAAATCAGGATTCTGTATATTCGTGGCTGTTTTTTGGATTTCTGTTTTATTGCTTTGATCAATTTGTCTATTTTCATAAAGAAAAAACTGGGCTTCCCTGGTGGCGCAGTGGTTGAGAGTCCGCCTGCCGATGCAGGGGACACGGGTTCGTGCCCCGATCCGGGAAGATCCCACATGCCGCGGAGCGGCTGGGCCCGTAAGCCATGGCCGCTGGGCCTGCGCGTCCGGAGCCTGCGCTCCGCAACGGGAGAGGCCACAACAGTGAGAGGCCCGCATACCAAAAAAAAAAAAAAAGAAAGAAAACTGTTTTAGCTATATACTCTAATTTATAATAAGTATTGATAATCTCATAGTCCATCTACATTATAGTACTTTTCACAAATGTTTTGGCTATTCTCCCTCTACTTTTCCATGTAGATTTTCAAACAGCCTACCAAGTGTCAAATAGATAAAAATCCTCTTGGTATTTTGATTTGAATTTCACTAATGCCCCAAATAATACTTACTGAAACAAGATAGATATTTGTTTCTTGGGCAGTGTAAAAGGAATCTAAAGTAGGTAGCCTAGGGATAACTTTCTGTTCTAACATCCAAGCAAGTGACTTCCATCCTCAAGGTCAATTTAAAGTTCATGATGGCTGTGACAACCCCAACCACCATGCCTATGGCTGCCCTCCCATAAGTCCCACAACACACTTCTGCCTACATGTTATTGGCCAGGACTCAGTAACATGGACTGCTAGCTGCAATGAAGACATAGAAATATAGTCCTTTGGCTCAGTAAACTGCTGCCTAGAATAAAATTATGTTTTTTCACTAAAGAAAAAGGGGGAGAATGGCAAATGGGAAGTCTGAATGATGAACTAGAATAGAGCCATTTAAAAGGTTGATCTCAAAGAAGTTTCTTAGTGGGTAAAACAAAATAAAGTTTTAAGACCATCTCATGTTCTCCCAAGACCCAATAGGAAGAAGTCCTAGTCTAGGAGAGCAGTTAAGGATTAGGGTTAGGGCTAAGTTAGGGTTAGGTTAGGTTCTTCTTTACTAAAGGCAGAGAAATGGGGAGACTTTGTTCTGAGAGCCTGCAGGACACCAAGAAAACAGGAAAAAAACACATTCCCTCTAATATTAATCAGAATACTAAACTCTATGTACAGTATTATTTACATAGTAATGTATGTATAAATACATTGCATACAAATACTGTGTGTATAAATACTATGTAAAGTATTGCTTATATAACATGTACAGTAGCGTGTTTCAGTTATGTACAAACACACACCCAGTTTTAAAAAACTGGAAAAAATATTCAGTGTTAACGGTTATCAACGTTTACCTCTGGGTGGTAAGAGTATGTTTATTTTTACCATTTATGATTTTCCTTTTTTTCCTAATTTTTACTTCCAAACTTTAGTATTATTTTTATATTTTAAAGAATCTTATTTTAGAAGGAAAAAAAACAAGTAAAGGAATGAAAACAGGAAAGAAGGCAGGTGGTGGATTTGAACTGTAATTTGCCATTGAAACCTGAGTGTCATTCAGCAGATATTGACTGAACATCTGTATGTATCAAGGGCTGTTGTAAGTTTCCAGGATGTATAAATCTCTGTTCCATGGAGCTTATATTCCAGTAGGAAGGGGAGGCAGAGGGGGTATCAGACAATCATAGTAACTATAATAAATTTGTCAATTATCTCATATATTAGGAGGTGATATGTACTGTGGAAAAAAATGGAGCTGTGTAAGGAAGATACGGAATGTACCATAGAGGTAGCAGAGCAGCGCAGTTTGTGATTTTAAATAAGGTGGTCAGGGTAGGCCTTATTGAAACATAGGGCAGAGGCACATAGACCAAAGAGGTGAGGCAGTGAGTCCTGCAGATGTCTGGGAGATATCTGGTGCAAAGACCCCAGGGCAGAACCACACCCAGTGTATTTAAGGACCAGCAAGGAGGCCAGTGTGGCTGAAATGGAGTTGAACAAGGAGATCCCAATAGGAAACTCTGGAGGTTTGTTGGTTTTTGACACAGGCACCTGAAACGTTAAGAGAGCCTGCCAAGGGTCGCCAAGCCTGTTGACCACTGCCTGCTCCCACCAATCTTCATGGAAAGAGAAAATACAGCACAAAGACATTTGCGGGTGCATCTCAGATGGCTGCAAAATCATGAACAGGAAATGGGCATTTGAGGGGCAATGAAGATCATTTAAGCTCATATTTCAGTTGAAAGTAATAACCTTGGAAGAGAAAGGGAGATATTAGAAGGGAACTGCTAGCTTCATAAACGAGTTGAAAAACAGTTTTGATTTTCCTGGACCATGGCTTATAATAATAGAGCGATGGACTCTTGGCAAGAGACAGAACAGGAAGGGAGAGTTTGGCAGGTAGTGCATAAACTGACCAAGAGGTTTTCCATTAACATTTGATGAGGAGGGAGAAAAAGATTCAGATAAAACTGAAGATTCAGGTGTTAAAGGGAAAGAACAGTGGTGAAGATTCCCAGCTGACCTCAGGAGAAAAAAAGAGGAGAAAGATGTGGCAGCGAAAGATATGATCTCAGATATGAACTAAGCATAGATAATAAAAGCGAATGTGATAATTCGTATCAAAAGGAAATTATGTTTTTAAAAAGAAGTATTTGGCTTTTTAAAAAGTGACTCTAGGCTAGAGTATATTCTCTGCCATGTTAAGGCATGCATCATGTGATAGCATCCTCCACCCAAAGAAGGACAACTAATTGAAGGGTGGAAAAACTGCAACATATAATAGAATTATTTACATTTAGGGACATTTGTAAAGCAGAATAGACACTTTTAGTTGAGGATTAAAGAATAGAGAAATGGAATGATCAAACTATGGAAGCATTTAAGGATGTGGAGGACATTTTGCAAATCAGATTAGAAAACTAACATAGTAAGGGACAGTAGCAATAGAGAAGGAAATCTATCTGAACACCGGGAAGACTTATACTCCAAAAGCAAGGATCTGGTAAATTCTTTCCTTCCTGAAGAAAGCAGAAGTAACATTTTGAGGAAATGACACTCCAGATGCAACCTTAATATACAAGGATAATACAAATAACAATAGCTTACATTTGTTGAGCCCTTAACATCATTTTTTGGGTGTTCACTATGTGTCAAGCATTACTTCCTTTAATGATCTCACAACCTATGAAACTATCCCCATTTCACAGATGAGGAAACTGAGCGTTAAAGAAGTTAATGAGTGCAAGGTTACTTAGCTAGCAATAAAGTACCTGAGAATCCAACACAGATCTACCTGACTCTGAAGCCCATATTGTTAACCAGGCCTCTTAAGATTGGTGAAAAGTAACCATGCCATTTTAAAGACCATATAGTTAAGAAAGAGAAGTCTAGGAAGAATCAGCCTCATACATTAAGCCTTAGGAAAGTGGGTATGATAAAATAAACAGAAAAGAGAGGATAATCCTGTGGCTAATGACTCCAGAAGATGGAACATGTCAAGGGAGTTGGAAGATTATTTTAAAATAACATTTTTATTAATACAGTCGTAAGTCATTCAAGCTGCTGTGCATCTGTGCATGAACATGCCAAAAATAATACATGGAAGTTAACAGTTTGGCTGCTCAGGGCACTCAGATGTTATAAACATGAGCACAAATGATGGAACATAAGGCCTCCAAAGACCAAGGTCAGAAGAAGCCGAGATTTCAAGAAGCTTAAGGACAGCAAAGATTTTTGTTTCAGTCGTGTTCAGAGCAGGAAGAACCAGAAAAAGTCTAGGCTAACTGCTTGAGGAAGATGGTGTAATATTACAAACAGGACTGAAAAGCTGGAAACCAACATGGGATCATTAAGAATAAGTCTCATCAAACTCTCATTTGCTTTTTTGATGGGATTACCAAACAGGTAATGTACCGTAGCTTGATCTGAGCAAAATATCTTACCAAAGCTCTCATGGGTAATACTTTCATGGGCAAGATGGGGAAGCCTAAGCTGACTTCCTAACTCACTGAGCAGCTAAGCCCATAGAGTATAAGTGGACTATGCCGGTCTGAAGGCCAAGCATGCCTCGATGTTCTGTACTCTTAACACCTGAAGATGAAATTTGATCTAAGAGTGCACGTTATCACATTCACAGATAACCTGATGCCTGGTAGACGCCTGAATTGTTCAAAACAGACTCAAGTGGCAGAAATATCTGGCAGGCTGAGGCTAACAAGTTTGATGTATATCTATGTAAATAGCTTGGAACTAGTTAGTACAGGATGTGAGGGGTTTGACTTTACAGTATTTGCTTGGAAAGGACCTGGGAATATTAATTCACAGAACAAGAAATGGACAAGAACAGAACCTTCCAAAAGCCTGCAGTCTTTGGCTGTATTCATAAAAATATGGTGTCGAAATTAAAGAAGAAAGTATTTTCACTGCATCTGTAGTGCCCCATTCCCTATTTGGAGAAATGTTTTTCAATTCAAAAAGCCAAATTATAAAATGATCTTTAACGGATAAAAGGAATTGTTGATAGCAAAAGTCAACTCTGGGATCTTAGGATCAGAAAACATATTACAGAAAAAATGTAAATAATTAGCTTTGAAAAAAAAGTAGGAATTCTAATACTGAAAAAGCTGAGTTCCTTGGAGACTCACTCTATCACGTTGCCCTGGGTGTAGGCTCTGTTGTATTTATCATCATCTGAAATCATCCTGCTTCTTTATTGTCTATTTCCCCTTCATATTTTTCTTTTCTTTGGGCCGCATCATGTGGCATACGGAATCTTAGTTCCCCAACCAGGGATCAAACCCATGTCCCCTGCATTGGAAGCGTAGACTCTTAACTGCTGGACCGCCAGGGAAGTCCCAATGGTTCACTATTTTATCTACAGCACCTAGAACAGTGCCTGACACATAGTAGATATCAAGGGAAAGAATGGGATTAACTCTACACAAGTCACAGACAGCCTCCCTTGGGTCCGGTGGATGGGGACAAACCGGTATCTGGGGCCCACCTTTCCCCAGCAGGGGATATGGGGACGGGCAGTTCTTTAGAAAAGGCTCTGGGGATAAAACCCCTAAACATCTCACTATATGCAGAGGGACATGTAGCTTGAGCTGACAGTTTTTGCTGACCCCTCTGAGGCTTCAGGCATGTCTAGACATGTCCAGGGAAACGGTGGGACATGCTGGGTAGAAGTCAAATTTGCACAGAGTCTAAAGAGCCCTCTGGGAGAAACAAACAAACAAATAAACAATCTCAGGCTGTGCCCCCTGGGTGACTTTCAAGCGGTCTGGGAGGGTCTGGTGATTTGGTGGAGTAGTCAGTTAAACGTTTACTTTCTGATGAAGATGTGGAGAAACTGGATTCCTCCCACATTGCTAGTGGTAACAGACAATGGTCCCACAACTCTAGAAAATTATGTGGCAACTTCTTATAACACGAAACCTGCAACTACCATACAGGCTAGCAATTGCACTGCTGGGCATTTGTCCCAGAGAAATGAAATTTTATATTCACATAAAAACCTATAAAGAACAGTTTTATTCATAATAATCAAAACCTGGAAACAACTCAGATGTCCTTCAGTAGGTGACTAGATAAACAAACTATGGCACATCTGCACCATGGAATACTGCTCAGCCATAAAAAGGAATGAACTATTGATAAAAGAACTTCAGTGAATCTCCAGATAATTAGGGACTTACACTGAGTGAAGAAAAGTCAATTCCCAAAAGGCACACGCTGTATGATTCTATTTATATAATATTCTCAAAATGAAAAAATTATAGGAATGGAGAACAGATTGCCTGAGATCAGGGATGGGGGAAGGAGGTGGGGTTGGCTATGCCAGAGTGATATGAGGGATTCTTGTAGTGGTGGATGTGGAAATTTTCTGTGTCTGGCTGTGTTGATGTCAATTCTGACTGTGATATTGTACCATCATTTTAAGATGGGGGAAACTAAGTAGATGGTACACAGGATCTCTCCATATTATTTATTACAACTGCAAATGAATCTACAATCATCTCAGAATAAAAATTTAATGAAAACAAAGTTTACTTGCAAGTTGGGAAGGTGAGATGGTAGGGAGGTATGTAAGAGGGGAGTGAACAAGCCAGATAAGTCTCCCAGGAAAGAACTCATCCTAGATAAACAAAGAACTTGGTGCTATGACCTTGACCTTCCAGAGGGTAAGATCCAACAGAGTAGGAATTGCATCCACCTTATTTGTCACTGGATCACTTGTGCCCACAACTACAAGCCTGACATATCAGAGGGCTTATGACTAGCATTCCCATCTATTCAAATAAGAGCACTTAGGTATTGAAGAATGATGGGCTACCCAAATCTGCTTGAGTCTTCAGTTTTGAACAACAAAGGTTTAACTGAAAATGTACTTCACTCCATTTGGTTCCTAAGTTCAGACTGACTGATAGACAGCCCTGTTGTGGAGACACCCAGTGGAATCCAGTAGAGCTCTGTGGCTGTTAAATGCACCTGTCCCAAGGTCCCCCCGGATACATAAAAACTGACAAAGCTGCTCAGTTAACCCCTGTATCACACTGCAGTCATAACAACACTGCTTTGGGAGTCTCTGACAAAGCATGACTCCACAAAGAGGGAGGTCCCCTACACTGCCACAGAGCACCAGATATCCTTGACCTCCTGAGGACTTGAAATTAGCAGAGACTGGTGGGTCTGATGAAGTTGCAGGAAAGAGCACAGCTCCAGAGAGGCAACGACAGTGCTGGGGTGGGTCCTGATCAGTGGCCTAGGGTGCTGTGACCTTCATGGGGTCCAGCCAGAACTGGAACAGTCACCGGCAGCAAAACTTCTGTGAGTGGGCTTCTTGCTGAACGCATGTGAGAAACCTCTTAGGGACTCCCAGAACTTAGGGACCCCGGAACTAATCAAGGGGGAATTTGCAGGAGACTGAACTCCTGCATACACAGGTAAGAGGCAGAAGCAGGTAACTTGGACTATAGACTTTAAAAAAAATTGAAATAACCTTATATCATATTGGTCCTGATTTTCATGAGGGAGCTGGATTTGGGATCAGAAGACCTCAACCACAAGCTTCAGTTTTAATTTCTTAAACTGGTATCCTAATGTCTGCTCTGCCGCTTGATAAGGCTGTTATTCTGAGAATTATATGAAATGATATATATGAGACAGCTTATAACATTGTCAAGCACTGTATGCATGCAATATTTTTTTTTTTTATTTTTTGTGTGGTACGCGGGCCTCTCGCTGTTGTGGCCTCTCCCGTTGCGGAGCACTGGCTCTGGACGCGCAGGCTCAGTGGCCATGGCCCACGGGCCCAGCCCCTCCGCAGCATGTGGGATCCTCCCGGACCGGGGCATGAACCCGTGTCCCCTGCATCGGCAGGTGGACTCTCAACCACTGCGCCACCAGGGAAGCCCATGCAATATTTGGCATCATTATTTTAAGAATGATTTGTCATCTCCACTGTAACTTTCTGTCATCTCATCTCTAGAAGCTGCATAATTTCTTAGCCCCCTTTTTGTGCCCCCTATAAAATACCGTGGTATTTCAGGTCCTTGTGACTTAAGACTATTTGAAGTGTGTGTCTGTGGCGGTCTTTGTCTGACATCATTTAAAAGTTGTCCTGGGACCAGAATCTCCTGCAGTTCCCTGCACCCCTGCCCAGGGCTCTGCTGAAGGTGTGGTCATGGGTGTTGGCTGAATGTTAAGGCAGAGGATCCAATTACCCAAAGGCTAGGAATTTGAAAATGTGTTCCAGGATGGGGCTTCTAATTGTCTAGTTTACAACATTTTACAAGACCCAAAACCTGAAAATTAAGGGATAGTAGTGAATCCTGGAAACGAGGGAGGCGAGAGCCAGGAAGTCAGACTCCCTGTGCCTGCCCCCCGCTCAGTGGAACCCACAGCTCTGGGAAAGATTTAGTTCCAAGGAAAAGTGGAAAATGCACTGATTCAGAGTCATGGATTGACTCAGCCACTTAAAGCTGTGTGACTCTGGCTTCAAAAGCTACTCTTTTGAAACAGGGATAATACCTGCTCTGCATATCTTGATCAATGGGAGCTTTTTTAAAAAAATAAAATAAAAAAACCTGTTGTGAATTGTAAAGCATGCAAATGCAAAGATTTGTATAGCCCCGGGTCCCCAGACCCCCAAAAAGGAAAGGTCAGCTATAACTGGCTACTGGGATGAACCTTCCACTTAGAGATAGAAACTCTCATCAGTCCTTCAGCTGAAAAAAAGGTCTTGTTTGTTTCTGGATCAAGAGACCTTTCAGACACACATTGGAAGCCATAAGCTTTTGTTTTTGCACATAAGCTTCTAAATTGAGTGAAGGAAAATTATTACAACCCATGAAGATATAGATCATTTCATGGAATTAAAAGAAGCATCAATTAAAGGCAAACCCCAGTGTTTCAGATGCTGGGAAGAGGATGAGAGTAGTGCAGTCCATGCAAGGCCAGGCATGTGAGTGAACCATGGCAACCAGAAGCAGGGGCAGAAAAGAGCTGAGAATAGAATGCAAAGAATCCAGCTCTCCAGGTAGCCCGGCTTAGCTGCAGGCTGGAGTTTCTTCATTCATTTATTCATGTGTTCATTCTCTGAGCATCTGCAATATGCTCCATGCGAGAGGTACAGACCTGAATAAGGCAAGGTCTCTGAAACTGAGGCATTCCCAGCAAGAAGGTGTTGCTGCAGAGAAGTCTTGTGAGAAACAGGGAGAGAGCCGCCCGGAAGGTGAGTGTACACATATGCCCCAGGCTGGCCGAACCCTCTGCTTATGTGCTTCTCCAGCTGCCAGCTAGAATGTGTCCCACAAAGGAATCTGAATGTCCCAGGGCCTGCAATGACTCACCTGGATGCAAGAGCAGACAGTTACTTTTGCAAACAAGCAGATTTGGGGTTCTTAAATCATTATTACTTGAGAAACAGGCCACTGGATCTTTGAGGCAGGGTCCCCCAACATATTAAGAAATCTAGCATCGTGACCCCTTCCCAAGGTGGAAAGCAGACACCATCGTGGACTTCTAAGGCCCAGGCAGAATTAGACATTTTCTCTTCTGGGCTCCCACAGCCCTGGGCCCACAGCTCTTTTCAGCATTTCTTACAGTGCATGGTAGCCATCTTCACTGCACCAAGAGCTCCACCAGAGAAGGAACAGTAGGGTGCAGTGGTTAGGCACCTGATCTAGGTGGCAGAAAGATCTAGGTTCACACCCTGATTGGGTCCCTTAAAGACTGTGTGATTGGGCTTCCCTGGTGGCGCAGTGGTTGCACGTCCGCCTGCCGATGCAGGGGAACCGGGTTCGCGCCCCGGTCTGGGAGGATCCCACATGCCGCGGAGCGGCTGGGCCCGTGAGCCATGGCCGCTGAGCCTGCGCGTCCGGAGCCTGTGCTCCGCAACGGGAGAGGCCACAACAGAGGGAGGCCCGCATACCACAAAAAAAAAAAAAAAAAAAAAGACTGTGTGATTTTGCTGGGACAGTGCAATTAGATAACATCTTTAAACGTTCAGACCTATAGTATAACCAATATTTGGTAGCTGTTATTATTTAAATATTATTTAATATATACAAATACTATATTAATGTGTATAATATATAATATATTGTATATTTATGACAAGATAACATAATAATAATATATTAATATTAATAACACATACAAATAATAATAGTTGTATCCATCAGAATTCAGGGCAAGAAATAGAAATTGCTTTATTTATATTAAATAGGATTTAATTTAATAATTGGAAATGGAGTTTATAAAGGAATAATGTGCTTGCAAAGTTAGTAGAAGGGTTGAAGAAGCCGATTCTAGGCTGGGGCTTCAGAAACAGCTTCCAAAACAACACAGAAATGACCAGTCAGGGGAGTTACCTCCTCTGGGGCACCTCGGGAGCTGTGCTAGAATCCTGAAGCTGGGGCTACCTTTGCTACAGTCCCTGCCTCTCAATGCCCAAGAAGCTGGAAAATGGACTCCAGAGCACCACTGCAGAAAACCCTCACATTTCCACAACTTTGGTTGCCAGCAAAAACGGCTAAAAGGGGGTCAACCTAAATAAACCTCAGAGACAATAATCAAGCAAAAAGCTTGATTATTTAGGATCAAAGAATTGCAATTCGGGCACACAGATTTCGGTAACAACCCAGTGTCCCTAGTGGGGACACTGAGTAAAGTTCAGGGGCTTTTAAAGGCAAAGAAGGGCAGAAGATCTAAATAGACATTTCTCCAAAGAAGACATACAGGTGGCCAAAAGGCACATGAAAAGATGCTCAACATCGCTAATTATTAGAAATGCAAATCAAAACTACAGTGAGGTGTCACCTCACTCCAGTCAGAATGGCCATCATCAAAAAGTTTACAAATAATAAATGCTGGAGAGGGTGTGGTGAAAAAGGAACCCTCCTACACTGTTGGTGGGAATATAAGTTGGTATAGCCACTATGGAGAACAGTATGGAGAACAGAATAGAATAGAACAGAATAGCCAAGACATGGAAGAATCTAAATGTCCATCGACAGATGAAAGGATAAAGAAGATGGGGTGTGTGTGTGTGTGTGTGTGTGTGTATACATATATATGCAATGGATTATTATTCAGCCATAAAAAAGAATGAAATAATGCCATTTGCAGCAACATGGAATGACCTAAAGATTATCATACTAAGTGAAGTAAGCCAGACAAAGACAAATATCACATGGTATTGCTTATATGTGGAATCTAAAAAAAAAAAGATACAAAAGAACTTATATATGAAACAGAACTAGACCAACAGACATAGAAAACAAACATGGTTACCAAAGGGGAAAGGGAGAGGGGTGATAAATTAGGAGTTTGGGATTAACATATACACACTAAAATAGATAACCAACAAGGGCCTTCTGTATAGCACCAGGAACTATACTCAGTATTTTATAATAACCTAAAAGGGAAAAGAATCTGAAAAAAAAAAAATATATATATATATATATATTTATTTATTTATTTATTTTTATATTTTGTGCTGTATACATGAAACTAACACAATATTGTAAATCAACTATACTTCAATAAAAAAATTTTTTAAGAAACAAGTATTAGAAGCTGGATATTCAAAGCAAAAAATAAATAAATAAAAACAAAATAAAGGCAAAGATGGGAGGTCTGCATTACAAAGTCTTAATTGGAGTTGGAGGTGGAAGCTAGTCTTGGCTAATCATGATTTCATGCTAAGGCTATCACTAGAGGAAGGTAAAAAGTTTGTGACAGTTTTCAGGTGTTCTTATAGAGTCCTTGGAATTGTTGTGGTTTCAGTTCAGACCTTCATGGTTCCACCCAGTGAGGACATGCGTAAGGTTCACCTCCTTAATAACCTCCCAGCTCCATTTTAAGACCCCTTGACATAAGTGACTCCATTTTATTTCACATGTCACAAAAGGGAGCAGATTATGCCTTGCACTTCTTATGCTGAGTGCATCTACATGATGGAAGACAGTATGCATCTAGAACTCTGACTGCAAAGACATCCAAAAAACATGGTGCTCGGCTTCCCAACGTCTCCCTCTACCTGGGAGGCTGGAATGAAGGTCTGTGAGCCAGTCCACACAAGAGCTAACATGTGTGGACTATCGCATTCCAGGCACTCTTCTATGTACTTCATGCCAGGTTAACCTCACAGCCATCCAGTGAAGTATGTACTTATTTCACAAATAAGGCAGCAGAGCCTTAAGGAAGTTGCTTTGTCAAAGGTCACAGATTAAGAGGTGAGAATGGGAGGTAAACAGGTTCTATATTATTCTAGAGCCCTCGCTCTTAACTACCATATTATTCTACCCATCACTGTATCTTGCATGCCTAACCCAGCATGTGGCCACACCTACTCAATGAACATTAGAGGAATTAATTATCAGGGATTTAAACAGAGAATTAAACCTAGATACTGTGGCCTCAGTCTTCTTCCCCTTCTGGGTCTGATCCAGGTCAGGAAGGCAGAAGGCCGATGATGATGAGAGAGACACAGAAGAGGTGCCCATGTGGTGGAGGGAGGTGGAGCTGTGTGTGCAAGTCCCGCAGAGAACTGAAGCCAGAATGCAGCGGAAAGGCCATTTGGTGGATTTGAGTGCTTCTAGGATCAGAGGATGTCGCGATGGAAGGGCCTAATAACAATGACTGATTCACCCAAGAGATTTTTCTTTTTGCCTTTTTTTTTCTTTTAATAGAGAATGAAAGTATGATCTTAGAGGAAAAACAGACCCCCAGGAATTCAAGCAGCCTGGTGCCTGTGGTAATTGCTTCCTGAGGGTCCTGTCTCTGCTGATAACTGCAGACACCTGTCCTCTGCAGAAGCAGTTGGCATATCACACACCCAGGCACACGACTGTGCAGGCTTGTAAACACCTGCAATAGGACATGCTTTCTCCACTCTCTGCAGACACAAACCACAGTCCATGTGAGTGCCTAGGAAGTCTCTATTCTGGCACAGATGCTGAGGTCTGAGAGAAGGGCCCAGGACCAAGACCTGTGGGACTGAAGTCCCCATACAGGAGTGAGCACACACACAGGCACAGAAACACAGACATACACACACAGAGGGACACAAACATACACACCACATATCACACACAGAAACATACGCCCCACAAATATACACACATATATACACACAGATGTACACAACACACACACAGACATACACATACATATCACACACACCTCCACACACAGATTCACCACATACACACACAGACACATACACACTACAAACCACACATACAAACACACAGAGACACACATACACACCACACCCATCACAAAACCCTCCACACACTTCACCACACACAAACACAGAGACATTCACATACACACACACACACACCACGTACACACACACACACACACAAATATATATGCCACAAACATATACACGCAAATACACATACCATACCACACACATGAACATATACCACACATACACACCGAGACACACACACACACAGCAGACACATACTATCACATATAATACATACATCCCAAACATACACACCCACAAACATACACAGTGAACACTTAATACCACATACATATACACAGGCATGAATTTTCTTCTCGATAAGTGCCTCACTATGGTTTAGCCATATTACAAAAGGTTTAAGGTAATGTTTATGTGGACTATGAGAGTGGGAGGTATGTATACAAAACAGTACCAGAAATGAAAAAAGCAGCAAAAAAGGTATATACACAAAGATGAAATCCAGTGATATGCATGCATTATACTTATAGGAACAGGAAGGCAACGGAAGCAATGCAAATAATTGATGCTTATTTAGTAACCTTCAGATCATTTTCTGCGAATGGATTTAGTTGAACAGTAAAATTTTTGCAGTAACTACTCTTTAGCCTGATACATTCAGTATGTAGCCCCTGACTTCTTTCCACGGGGCAGGGTCTGCTCCACCTCTAGCTCACCTCCTTCCATTCTGAATGTACCTGTTTTTAGGGGGACAGCTACACAGAGCCCCTGCAATGTTTGGTTGATGACAGAGCTTGCCACCCACTCCCTCTTGTCCTTCCTAGCTCCCTCCCTGCCCCAGCGTTCTTGCCTCAGAGTACATACAGGGAAGTTCAAGGGTTTGTTGCTGACCATAGTGAGACACCGTCTTCCCCCAGAGCTACAATTTTTCTCTGCGTGCCTAGGGGGCGCTCAGGCCCAGGAACTGAAAATGTCAGAAGTTCCCTTTAGCATTTCAAAGACCCAGTAGGGAAGGGCTGGAAATCAAAAGTTAGGGGACAGCTGATGAGAATGATGGCTGAGGGTTGTGGAGGAGGAAAGGGTGGGCTAGTTGTAAATATACCTCCAAGACCCATTGTCTCATTGAAGTTCAAATCTAAAAGGAATCTTACAGACCATCAGGTCTAATCCCTACATTTCTCCAAAGCAGAATCCAAGGCCAGAAGAGTGAGTGACATGTTCAAAGTTAAAACTAATTAGAAGCAACTCTATAATAACAAATGTAGAATTTCTCTCTGTTGGAGCAAATGGTTACCATTTTTTATCTTCCTGTTCCACAGTATTGTTTCATTGTTCAGTGTATGGGCCAAGATATTATTCTGGATATGAGATTTTATTAGAGAAGCTAATTGATTAAATATACTTTATTTAAGACTTTCCATTTTATTAGATGAATGTAGAAGAATATTGTATAAAATGCACAAATCAGCTGCTTCATGCAAACATGTCCTGCTTTAATATAGTTCAAAATACAAAAATCCAAAAGTAAGGTGTGATTGCTTCATTACAAAATATATCATTTACTGGGGTTTTTATTTTTTTTGATAGGAAATTTCCGCTACATATTTCGACACTGAAGCTTTCCAGGGAAAAAGGGATGTAACTCAAGAAAAATGATGATGAATTTTTGTGTAGTTTTGGCATTCTATCCTGATAATTCTCAACTGTGTGTTTTTATTACATTTAACAAAACAACAAGAAATGGGGAAGATGTATGGATTAGTAATGGGAACCAGAGGTCTAATCCTACACTGGCCTCTAATCCCAAGGCCTTACATGAGTCTCTGAACCTTTGTGAGCTCCAGGTCCCCTTACAAAAGAACAGGCTGGGACCAGACAAGCTCTATGGGTTCTAATTAGGTTGCAAAGAAGAGTGGGAGTATGGTCAGACGAAAGAGTTAGACCTACTGGAGCTGGTTCATCTCCATCCTTAACTCTTTGAGCAAGTGACTTACCTTCTCCAGACTGCAGTTGTCTTTAGAGTATAAAGTGTGTGCTATCCACCATGGAGGGCTATTTGAATGTTAAATGAGAAAATACACACGAAGGGCTTAGACATTACCTGCCACATCATGGGTGCCCAGTAATTTTAGTTTTATCCCCACCTCCAACTTTGCCATTCTGTCGTTTGATAACCATATTAATTTTACAAAGAATTCATGGCATCTATCTGCCTTAGGGTAACATCTTAGGGATGCAGTAGTGGAGTACTTGACCTTGTGTTTCCACAAAATGCCTTTTGCTATCAGTGTGGGAGAGACGGAAGCCAGATGGATGGGGGAGGCCCTGCACCCACTCCCCTGCCTCCACTGCAGCTTTTTGGAGCAGATATTTGCCCCACTGTGTTTAGGCTTTATTTGTTTTGCCTTCTCTTCATTGAGTTTTGCTCATTTGCTTTTTACAGATGACTATTTTTTGAGATTCATTTTTTCACCTGACTCTTCCTTCATTCGTGCTATTATTTCCTGATTAGGTCATTTCCCCAAACTCCCCTCTCTTTCATCTGGCTAATCCTCCAGGGCTCAGCTTTCCTCATGGAAATTTTTTTGAACCATCGCCACCCTGTTATTTGCTTTCATAGCACCCTGTGCCTCTCCTTCCTCACACTTACCACAATTACAGTTACATAATTTGTGTCGTATTAGTCTGTCTCCCTTACCAAGCAAAAGCTCCAAGAAAGCAGCAATCTTTCCTATTTTATTCACTGATCTGCCCCCAACAATATAATGCTTAGCACACAGTAAACGGTTCCATGAATATGTGTTGAGTGACTGGGTGGATAAATGAATGAAAAATGAACGAATGAATGAATCCCCAAAGCCATCTGTCATGACCAGCTTATTAGTACAGTTCTGTCCCTTTTCTCCTTCCATATTTCATCTTCACCCTTTGCAGGATTTCTTCACAGCTTCTCCTACACTCTTAAGAAAGGAATTGATTTACAGCTGCCACAAAAAAATTCAGCCAGAAGTGCTGACAGATCAAGACTTTAGAGAAACTTTATCTTGCTCACGCTGAGCTTCACACATCCACAATAATCCCCCGTGTCCTTTAGTAGGGCACTTAAATCTACTTTGGGGTATCCATGGGATTATCTAGAGAAGCAGAAGGGCTAAAGAATTTTATTGATGACAGATCCCATTTTAGATTCCACCTTGACAATTTTTCCAGCCCAACAATTCGCTACTAAAGATTCTATACGCTCCATCTTGGGCCCCTGTTTTGTCTCTGGGATTTTCTGCTCTCGTCGGGTCCCCAGGTAATCAAATGAGCAGGTGAGCAGGTAGGAGCTCCACAAAAGGAAGAAAGGCATGTAAGTCAAATCAATATTTTCTCCTAATGACAACAGCCCTTAGAGCTAAGAGAACACTTGAGTCTTGGAAAGTGATGTCCAAAAGGGAGCAGAAAGGGAAGACAGAACAGTGGGAATGGCTTACACCACTCTTCTTATTTATGTCTTTATGTTTCTCTCCTTAATGGAATGGCAACACACAGGAGTAGTTTTCCTCTCCAGGTCCAGTCTGACTGAAGATTAGGTTGAACAACCACAGGCAGCTATGGAGGAAACATTTTCAACAATAATTTTCTGGAGCACTGCTATGTTTGTGTCAGCCCTCAAGCTTCCTGACAATATAGCTTTGTTCTCATTTCCTCCCCGATACCTGATCCAGCAGAGTGCCCTGCTCTCAACCTCCCAGAGGTAAATTGTCATTATGAGGGAAACAATAGGCCGAGCTGCGCTGTGGAGGGTATATATTCAAGGATGTCATGTTTAATTTCCCTGCTTCCATGAATAGTCTTCAAGATGAATAGCTTCAAGATTCCTGAGATTTCTGTTTCTTTTTTTGTTTGTTTCTTTTAATAGCATACAGGGTCCCCCACTGCAGCCTAAATGGTGCCCATTTCAGGGATTCAGACCTGCCTGAGTGTGTGTCACAGAAAGGTTGGCAAGAGTCACTTTGGAAGGGATTTATGTGGCAGGAGTGGGAATGGGTATCTCAGATATTAGCCAGTCTCGCCCTTGGCCCCAGAGAAAGAGAAGCTACAAGCTGAAGCTACAACAGCCAGTTTTCAACATTGGCGGAGATATAAAAAGCAGGATTCTGATGCTAGGGTAACTGAAAGTGGGAAGGAAGAGCATTCTGTTTGCTTCTGTGCTGAGGCTGCTGTGTTTTAGACATACTGAGGAGTGAGGTCTTCTGAGACTGTAACAGCTCCTTGGTCTACACAGCTTTGGGGACACGGGGTGAGGGCGGGGAGGGGGGCAGACAGCAACACCTGCACAGATATCAGCACTGTCATGGAAGGCACTGGCAGCTGTGGTGCTGAAGGGTCCTCAAGTGGCTTCTCAGGCTTTGAACGTCTGAAGAGTCCATGGCAGAAGAGGAAGCGCATGGCAGAGGATGTGGGAGCACATGGGCACGTGGAAAAGATCCCTGGGGGGGGCTTCCCTGGTGGCGCAGTGGTTGGGAATCTGCCTGCCAATTCAGGGGACGCGGGTTCGAGCCCTGGTCTGGGAAGATCCCACATGCCGCGGAGCGGCTAGGCCCGTGCGCCACAACTACTGATGAGCCTGCGTGTCTGGAGCCTGTGCTCTGCAACGGGAGAGGCCCGCGCACCGAGATGAAGAGTGGCCCCCGCTTGCCGCAGCTAGAGAAAGCCCTCTCACAGAAACGAAGACCCAACACAGCCAAAAATAAAAATAAAAATAAAAATAAATAATCGTGTTTAAAAAAAAAAAGATCCCTGGGGAGTCCCAAAAATAAATCTGGGGGGGGCTTCCCTGGTGGCGCAGTGGTTGAGAGCCCGCCTGCCGATGCAGGGGACATGGGTTCGTGCCCCGGTCCGGGAGGATCCCGCGTGCCGCGGAGCGTCTGGGCCCGTGAGCCGTGGCCGCTGAGCCTGCGCGTCCGGAGCCTGTGCTCCGCAACGGGAGAGGCCACAGCGGTGAGAGGCCCGCGTACAGCAAAAAAAAAAAAAAAAAAAAAATCTGGGGGAAGAGGGCATGGAGGGAGGAGCCAGTGAAACAGAAATTACTGTTATGAATATAACGCTTTTTTTTAAATTAAAGTATAGTTGATTTACAATATTATATTAGTTTCAGGTGTACAACATAGTGATTCAATATTTTTACAGATTATACTCCATTTAAAGTTATAAAATATTGGCTATACTTCCTGTGTGTACATCTTTGTATCTTATTTATTTTATACATAGTAGTTTGTACCTCTTAATCCCCTACCCCTAAATTGCCCCTCTCCGCTTCCCTCTCCCCACAGGTAACACTAGTTTGTACTCTATATCTATGCGTTTGTTTCTGTTTTGTTATATTCATTCGTTTCATTTTTTAGATTCCACATATAAGTGACAACAAAGAGTATTTGTTTTTGTCTGTGGGACTTATTTAGCCAAGCAAAATACCTCTAGGAACATCCATGTTGTTGCAAATGGCAAAATTTCATTCTTTTTATGGCTGAGTAGTATTCCTTTTTACGTATATACCACATCTTCTTTATCCATTCATATGTTTTGGGGGTTTTTTAAAAAATATTTTAATTAATTTATTTATTTTTGGCTGTGTTGGGCCTTCACTGCTGCACACGGGCTTTCTCTAGCTGTGGTGAGCGGGGGCTACTCTTTGTTGTGGTGCACAGGCTTCTCAGTGCGGTGGCTTCTCTTGTTGCGGAGCATGGGTTCTAGGTGCGTGGGCTTCGGTAGTTGTGGTGCACGGGCTTCAGTAGTTGTGGCTCTCGGGCTCTGGAGCACAGGCTCAGTAGTTGTGGTGCATGGGCTTAGCTGCTCCGTGGCATGTGGGATCTTCCCGGACCAGGGTTCGAACCCCGGTCCGCTACATTGGCTGGCAGATTCTTAACCACTGCGCCACCAGGGAAGCTCATATCCATTCATATGTTGATGGGCACTTAGGTTGCTTCTATATCTTGGCTATTGTAAATAATGCTGCTTTGAACATTGGGGTGCATATATCTTTTCAAATTAGTGTTTTCATTTTCCTTGGATATATACCCAGCCATGGAATTGGTAGATCATACGGTAGTTCTATTTTTAATTTTTTGAGGAACCTGCATACTGTTTTCCACAGTGGCTACAGAAATAACGATGCCAACCAAAATAAAAATAAGGACATTGGTCATGAAGATTATAATAAAAAGAGTAATTTCCCAAACTGTCCTTTTGTAAAACAAGACGAAGACCCACTGGGTCAAGTTACATGTGGAATGATAATAACGTAATAATAAAATAACAACTACCTTTCAAGTTATTAAAATAATCATTATTATCTCCATTTTACAGATGAAAAAGGATCTCAGGTAAATAGCTCACTAAGTTGGTATCAGAAACAGACAAAGATCCAAGTCACCTAGCTCCTGGACTAACACTCATCCCTCTACTGGGCTGCCAACATGTAGTTCTGCACTGGCGGCCTGGGCTTTCTCAGAAGCCCTCTGCGAGGGAATAAATCAACAGAACAGTAGACTTCTTTTTCTGATTGGCACATCCAGTAGGAATTTTCTTGCCCATTTACAGAACCCAAATCGAAGACATTGTAAAAAAATAACCTTACTTTTTATTGTCTAATTATTAGCAAACAAATTGGTATTAATACATGAAATGTGGATTTAATATAATGGTGTGTTTTAAAAGGTTCACGGGATTTTTGTGGAATATAGAGGCTCATGAGTTGTCATTTTAAAGTGGGCTTCGGTTTACTAGTTTCTGTAGATCTCTTTTCAATGGTTCTTTTAGGCCTCCCTCTCTCCACCCCATCCCCTGCCAAACGTACATTCTTCTGTGGGAATAGAAATCACCGGGTGCTAGGTTAGGTCAAGGTCTTCTTTGGTGTTTACCCACCAGGCTGCCCCCTCCTCAGAGCAATTGCATCTCTGAGCCTCAGGGAATAGAGCCCACGTGTCTTTTAAAGGCACCACCCCACCAAGTATTTCTCGTCTAAAGTAAAGGTTAAAGTTAACAGTTTTACTTTATTTTAAATGTTATCACTATGTTCTCATCGTTATTCTTGCAGGGTGACAAGCCAGTTTAATTTTGTAAGAATGTATGGCGACAAGGGCATTCTCCTCTGGGTCCCTCGGTCCTTTTTGACTAGGTTTTCCTGGATTTGGGGGTATTTTCTGGTAGCTACAGAACAAGAAGGGGACAAGCGGCAAGGCTTCTGTAGGCCAGTCTTTCTTTCCATGATAAAAAATGGTATTTGTGGGTTAAATAAGTTTCTTGGAAAATCTCTGCACAGTTTTTCATTCTCCCCTACCTGCTTGTGGACGAATTGCAATCTGAAATATTTAAGTTATATCACCAATCAAGTGTCTAATTGAAAAAAATATCCTCCTTCCCCTGCCCAAAGCTTGACCAGGCTGCTATAAATGCAAATGTAAGCGTACTTCCTACATATCCCTAAGTATGTTTACATTAGATCTGTATTAGTCTCAGCTAATCCTGGTACAGAAAATCACACAACCCTGTTCAGGCTTCTGAGAAGTCTGTGCCAGGAGGGGCCCTAACCCAAAGCTGGGGATAGAGTTTCAGGAGCTATTTGTTTTTGACGTGTTCTCTATGTGTGCTATGTACTCTCTGCCATGCGGGACCAGCAACACCTTAAAAGGAGAGAGTGGGCCTCCTAAACCTCTGAGGGATCCTCTGAGTTTGGGGAGGGCCCCAAAGAGGAGCCACGTCAGTCCTGGGACAAAGGGAGGCTCCCTCCAAAAGAATGGAGCTTATCTTTGGAAAATAACATTCCAACCTCTGTCTTACGAGGCTGGGTGAGACATCGGGGATCATTCCTGCTAGAATTATACTCCAGTACACTAGTCCATGTATATTCCAACCTCAGACCCCTTCTCTTGCCACAAAGTGAGTGACCATGGGCACTGCTTAGAGCTCTGTTCATTGGGAGGACTTTCTCTTGCCCCTGCCTTTTTCAAGGCCAAGCCTGAGTGAGACTGTCCTGCAGCTGTCATCAACATTCAACCATTCGGCTTTCACAGAAATACCAAGCCAATCCATTCATATGCAAGCTTGCGCTTTTTGACCCTCCTTCAGTTGGTTGTTAAGAATCACCCCGCACACCCCTGGGTGTGAGCTGAGGAAGAGGCGTGGATGCAACAGTGATGGGTGTGCGGTGCGGGGGAGCTCTGTTATGTAGCCTGCGTGTGCTCGATCCCAGATGAACCACTTCTCTTTTATGATGAATTATTCGGGGGCCCACTTGGCCTTATGACTTCATGGATATAACAGGATTCAGCTCAAGATGAATAGTCCTAGACTCATGGTCACTTGGTCTCACATGGTCAAGCATTTCTTTCAGGGCCCAGTACCACACCTGGAGTTGTTTTTTAAAAAGGCATATAATCATCTACTGCAAATTGCATGGCCTTGATCCATGTGACTCTCCTTCCAGGGCTTTCCACACATTCCAAATGGCACCTTTCCTTACCAGGGATGCCTCTAACACCACTGGGTCTGCTGGATCCTATGGTCCAAGTGGCAGAAATGCCTGTATTGCTGCCTGGACCTGCCACCGGGCCTTTGTCTGCTCTGAGCCTCACTCAAATCTGGCACCCTTTCATGTCCTCCATTCCTAGGAGTGGAATATGCTGCCTCCGGAACCCCAAAAGGCCCCCTGGGTGTTGTGCTTCCTTTTTTATAGTAGGAGGTATGTGATGCAATAATTTATATTTTATTTTGAAGGGGATTTCCCAGCACACTCCTAACTACTAGACCTCCAAAAATTCTACAGACGTGACAGGCACCTGAATCTACATAGGGTTTATGTTCTACTCTCTAAAGTGCACGTGTGCTAGCCATCTGTTGCTCATCCAGCCTGATTAACATAATATCATCAATATAATGGATCGATACTATAGAATGTCCAGACAGTAGAGCTCTCTTTGGACTTTGTTAGGACAGAAGTCAGGAGAATTAACATAGCCAGGATTCATCCATTAACATAACAGGATTCATCTAGGTTTTGCAGTGGCCAGACTGGTGACTCACATGGAGATATTCTAGGAACCACTGCTCCTGAATCCTTTGGACACTTAAGGATGACACTTATCTCTGCCATCCCCCTTGGGATGCAATAGTGGTTTTTAAAATTTTATTTACTATCTCGGGAAGAGGTAGTTTCATATACTTCCACTTGGCCTTCTCCACTATAATAACTCTTACCCCATAAGCTAAGGACCCAATGTGGGAGTTGGACCAAGTATGTCAATCCTAATTTTACACTTAAGGGTTAAGGAAGTGACAACAGGTGGGTCTGCACACTCAGTGGGCCTGCTCTAAGCAGAACTTTTGGCTAGGACTGTATTGAATATCTGACCTCAGGTGCCCTCCAGGAGGGCCACAATTATACTGCAGGTCTCTGCATAGCAATGTCAATTCAGACCCTGTGCCCAGGACACAGTTACTCAAATAAATAGCTATAGATCCTTTTGGAAAAGGACTAGAGAAATACCCTGTTCACTTGTCATGGTGTTGCAGGGTCCTCCAGATTGTTGCCTGGAGATCCAGCCACCTCATCAGACAGTGTGTTCCAGGTTTGAAAACTGGAATCCTATCTAGGGGCTGTGCAAAGAGTGGTGACTTAGTATTCGGATGACCACCCTCCTCTCATACACAATCTGCCAATCACCCATGCTAGATTTTTTCTGCTAATACAGTCTGAGTAATATCCCTGTCAACTTCCCATCTCTTTTCTCCTAGGAACCCCATGCTCTGTTAACTGTTGCCATAACTCTCTGTGGATCAGGCCTCCTTGGCTGCCACTCTGACCTCATCAGTCTTTTTAATAATTACAAACTTTTAACTTTGGCAGTTAAATGCTGTCTCCTGACCTTTATTATTTCAATGTCCCATCATCCCTACTGCTATGAGCAAGCCAAGGTCTGTAACAGTTTCTGCTACCATCAGCCCCTGGCCTTCAGAGGAGGGCCACTGTTTAACTTTCCTCTAGCATATCCCAATGGCCTTGTGGAATGGTGTGTCCTTCGGGCATTCCTCTGGAACATAAGCATTCAGTGGATCATCCAGCCAGACCTACTGTACTCACTGCCACATGACCAGCCCCATAGCCTTTTTGTAATTATTATTTATTTATTTGTTTATATATTTTGGCTGTGCCAGGTCTTAGTTGTGGCATGAGGGATCTTCACTGAGTCATGCGGGATCTTTTTTCAGTTGCAGCATGTGGGCTTCTCAGTTGCGGCATGCATGCGGGATCTAGTTCCCTACCAGGGATTGAACCTGGGCCCCTTACATTGAGAGCGTGGAGCTAAACCCCCTGGACCACCAGGGAAGTCCCCCGCCCACATAGCGTTTTGATCCCTTCCTCTACTATCTGCCACTACAATTCTAGCATTTCAATTTCTCTCAATGTGTACCATCACTTTTTCTTTATGCTTCTAGGAGCCATCCTAGTAGCAAGTTCACACTATCTCCTGGCTTCCTTGCCAGGGTGTTAAGTCTTGTATCTCAGGAGGCTTCCCTCAATCCTATAAACCCTTCCCTATCTGTATGTTTCAGCTCCCTTGATCAAACACCCACAGAACTTAATTATACATATGGTCCCTTGGCTTCTACCAGTATCTTCTGTTCAGTTTTTCCAACTCCTTTGAGGCATAGGCTCTCTCCTTCCTCATCAGGCCTGGTACATTTCCAGCTGTGCTATCCTGTGACTCAAACCTAAAGGCCACGAGGGAGGTTGGGATTGACATATACACGCTAATATTATAAAATAGATAACTAATAAGAACCTGCTGTATAGCACAGGGAACTCTCCTTCACTTTGCTGTACAGTAGAAACTAACACAACATTGTAAAACTATACCCCACCTTAAAAAATAATAATAACCCTAGGGATAATAGATGCTCATTAGAAAATATCTGGTCTGGGACTTCCCTGGTGACGCAGTAGTTAAGAATCCGCCTGCCAGTGCAGGAGACATGGGTTCTATCCCTGATCTGGGAAGATCCCACATGCCGCGGAGCAACTAAGCCTGTGCGCCACAACTACTGAGCCTGCGCTCTAGAGCCCGTGAGCCACAACTACTGAAGCCCACACGCCTAAAGCCCATGTTCCTCAACAAGAGAAGCCACAGCAAGGAGAAGGCTGCACACCACAACGAAGAGTAGCCCCAGCTCGCCACAACTGGAGAAAGCCCGCGTGCGGCAGTGAAGACCTAACACAGACAAAAACAAATAAAATTTTAAAAGACAAAAGAAAATACCTGGTCAGCCTGGAAAAAAATCTACGTGGCCAAAGTTTCTTGTGTGTTTTTATGTTCTGGGTGGTGTTGATGGTGGTAGGGAGAGTTGATACTTAGTATTTTCCCCAGGAGAGGTAGTGATAAAAACCCTGCATTCCCAACACCTGCCCAGCTGAAGTTGAGCAGCCCCTCTCATCTTAAATAAATGAGTCACTCCCAGGCTTTGGAAAAAGGTCTTTTGAATACACCTTTAATTTTATTGACTGTGTTATACATCTATTAAAGAAATGCTCACCTTTAGAACTTGATTGTAGATTTAAAAAGAGTGGTCAGAATGGCTCAGTCACCAAGTCAGCTATGGGAAGTGGGGAGCTGGGAGGAGAGCATGCATTTAGAAATAACCATATCTGAGCTTAGAAAGACATGTTAAGTGTTTTGAGCTTATGTAGCATCAATTGCATTTTATAAATCAGTTATGTGATACCTTCCATCCAAATTAGGAGCAGACTAGGAACCCTCTCATCCCAGCCACAACCAGGCTTGGGGGGACTTATCAGCATGGCCAGTGGGCGAGTCAGATGATAATCTTCACCTGATCATAATGGTGGGACCCCAGTCCTGGTCTCCTGACTGGCAGGCCCTGTTCCAGGCTGTAATTCACCCAGCCTCTGACAATACCCAGCTCTGCTCTTCACGTTTTCAGCCTAGAGAGGAGTTCCCCTTTAGGCAAGAGAAGTAGTAGAGGGGGGTTTTAGAATCCTAGGTTGGTGACGGTTGGTCCAGGGCCCATCTCTGATCTCTGGCCATATTTTGGCCTGTTTCTCTTTCTTCCTCCAGATTAGGTTGACCTGCCAACTTGCTTGAAGAAGTCATCCACTGGGTTCATTAGATGCTATTTCTAAGGAAGCCGCTGTGCCTGGCCTGGTGGTTTTGGTGTATGTAAGACAGAGGCAAACCATCCTAGAATTTCCAGTCTCTCAAGGTGTGCACCGCAGGATCAGATGTAAGCAAAAACAAAAGACAGGGTGTGGTAGCTGGTCATGTGCCTGGGTGGATTTGGATGGGTCAGAGCATTCAGCCTGGGGCCAGTCTTTCTGTGCTGGCTTTAACACAGTGCTTTCAGCAAACCCTGGCGGTGAAGCCTGGCCATTTCTAAGAATGGACCTTGCTGTATCAGGAGACAACACTTGCCAAAGATGTGGCAGAGAAAGCTTCTTTCTTTCTTTTCTTTCTTTCTCTCTCTTTCTGTCTGTCTGTCTTGTTCTCGCTCTCTCTCTCTCGTGATGTAACTTTTAGAAGTCTGGGGCCTGGGGCCAGTGTCTTCATCCCAGAGCTCACATTTGTGTGTGATCAGTTAGCTAAATCATCCGGAAAAGCACAAGAGCCGTCACAGGGCCCCGTCCTGAGTCTTCCACAGACGTCAGCTCTGATCTATGACCCAGCCTGCTTGCCCTTCCTCTTGGAAGCAGCTATCTTTTTTCCTCAAGAAAACAGAGCACCATGCCTCCCCTCTCACGTGACCGCCCCAGGACTCCACGGCAGCATCTTACCATGAGCCAGCACATTATAGTGCTTGCAGACAAAGCCTCGCTTTATGCCTTTCACTGCTGGTTCTAAGTGCTGGGCTCCCTGGGTGTTTAGAACCGTTAGAATCAAAAGTATCTCAACATACAGCACCATGGCCGCAGGCTTGGCTGGAGTCTAACGGTCGTGCCCTGCGGTTATTTTGCCAGTTATGGGTGAACCTCAAACAGTTAAGAACTGGGACTCAGTTCCAGTTACCTCCCCAGTAACTCGGATGCTTCTCTTTACCTCATGAGTCTGCAGAAGAAGACGGGCAAGTGTTCAAGAACAGACTGTCTCATGAGATTTCCTGTACTTCCTGCTGCTGCCCAGGCCACACATCCCCCAGAAAGTCTTTCTCATGATAGGTCAGCGCTTCTGCTGCCAGCTGTGGTAGAGGCCAGTTGTAAGGAGGAGCATGAAAAGGCAAAATAATGAAGAAGAAATGTACCCTCTATCTTTTTTCGGAGGGGGCGGGTACAGGGGAAGGAGGTGACGACTTGAAAAATTTACATGTAAGCTCATGTAAAGTTTGCAAGGAGGGCGTGGAGTGGGTTGGAAGTAGCCCAAGGCGCTGTGGAATTAGCCACATGGGCGTGCAACTCTCTCAATCAGACATCTAAGTGGTAGAGTACTGCAAGAACTAATACCCAAATTCTTTCCTTGCTTTCACCCAACTCCTCCTTCACGAGCTCCTTGCACAGCTCATTGAGTACAATTATCTGATATTCAAGAGGGAATCAGCAAGTTCAGGGCAATAGGGAACATTGACAGGATTGTGGTCATCACAGGCAGAAGGCCCCGATCAGCTTGGAGGGATAAGATGTTTGTAATGTCAGTGGTGTATCTCCATGCCCAGAAAAGTGCCTGGCACCTAATCAGCACTCAAGAAATATTTATGGAGTGAGTGAATGGAGGCAAATTTGACTCAGGTTAGCATTCGTTTTAGAGAAACATAGTTATTGTAAAGCAAAACAGATATGCTACTTTATTGCCTGTAGAATGATCTCAGGCCTTTGTCTTTGTCCCCTATCCTGGAGAGAATCTGTAAGAGACTCTTCCCTGCCCCACCCCCCATCATACACCCACTTTGAGTGCTTACCTTTTTTTTTTTAGATAATCTTTAACAGGGAAGAACGTGGTAGTTACCACAACATGACGAGATCCCTGGCCTGTGTATCTTCTCAAAACCTCAGGTCTGGTTTAACCAAGAGCTAGAGATGACCAAGGGCTGTGGTCAGCCTGGGATGGCTCTGCCACACCTGGAATCACCGCTGAGCGAAGGGCCTATGGAGACCACAACACTCTGAGAAGTCCACAGCAATTCCAGATAACTTTTGAGGGAAATTCCTGACATTCCCAGTTCTTTTTGTCCCTTTACTCCAGAGAGTTTATGGAATTAATGTACACTTTCTTGGAGCTGACTGCTGTGGCCTCTTAGGTATCTGGGATCTGAAATACATTTCCCATTTTCATCGGGACCCATCTTATATCTCTTGAGGTGGCCTCAGGTACAAATTCCTGGTGGCATCCCACCCTCTCTTTCTTCTTTCCTTCTTAGAGAGGTGGCTAATGAACAGTAGTCCCTTCCAAACCCATAGCCTCACGCTAAAATCCAAGGAGCAGAAAGTCAAAGACAGGGGCGACAGCCTCTAAGTTCAGCTGGATAGATAAAAATCCATCCCGTTCTGAAGACTCCATGAAGGAGATGTTGCTACCCCCTCCCTCCACCATTGTTTTTGTGTGTATGCACTGCCCACCCATCTTCATCCAAAACAAGACAGGAAGTGACTCACCCAAAAGATAACATAAACCAGAACTAGCTACAATAAGAAGTATTAGAAAGAAAAAGGACACACAAGAGCTGGGCACGAGATGGTACCATGAATTAATACGCAACTCAGGCTCCAAGGCACTCACCAAAGGTCACAAATCTGGCCCAAAGCTGTTAACAGGAGATGAGAACAGGAAGTGGGTTAAGATATCGGTTCATGGGACCCAGAGATACACACGACAGAGCAGCCCAGGTGTGTTTCTCAGCTCCAGCAACTTCCTCTTCACCTAGAAAGCCCAATGCCCAGGTCCTTCTGGGCCTTCAATCTCAGCAGCTTCCAACCCCCGCTTCCTCACCACACATCAGCCACCTGGTCTCCTTTTTGTTCCTTGAACACAACAAGGTCATTCCTGACTCGAGAACTTTGCTCCTGTTTTTCCTCTTTCCTCAGATCTTCACACATCTGACTTGTTCTTGTCATTCAGGCCTCAGCCTAAAGTCCCATCCTTGGAGAAGTGATTTCTAACTGCCCACTTGAAAGCGGCTCCTCTTCCCCTAAGCCCAAGGTGAGATTCCTTCACCCTGCTTGTTTTTTTCTCATAGCCCCTAGTCACTACATGAAAAATTTTAACTCACTTATTTGATAATATGTTTACTGTGTGTCTCTCCCATTACAGAAAATCATGAGCACAAGACCTGGCCTATACCTCTTAGGACAGAGTCTGGAACTTAGGAGGAGCCTCAGTGAATATTGGTTGAATAATTGAACAAAAGCTGATACTAAAACTAGGAAAAGCTTTTTCTGAAGGATCCTCATAAAAGGGACACAGAGCAATATGATGGGCATAGCCTTACCGCACTCACTGCAAGGAGTCTCCACAGACTCTTATTTAGTGTCAGGTCAGCTCGGAGCAGGGGACAAGGGGAACTTACCATGAATAGTTTTATCTGCACTTCCATCCAGTTCCCCTTTCTGTCTGACTGCATTCTTGCTTGCTGCAACCAAAGGCCGTTATGCCATCCTCAATAGATTCAGATGAAAATTTGCCGCCATTGTCTGTCTCAAAAAAAAAAAATCATTTTTATAGATGTGAAAAATTCCACCAATTTGCATTATTTGGAAGGAAACTCTGTGAATTAATTAAAAGGTGGTATTTTGGAATATATTTGGTTTTGTTGCTGCTGTTTCGGGGTTTTTTTTGGCCACACCGTGGCATGCAGGATCTTAGTTCCCCAGCCATGATCCAACCCATGCCCCCTGCAATGGAGGCACGGAGTCTTAACCATTGGACCGCCAGGGAAATCCCTGGAATATATTTGAAATAAATTATTTATTATTATTGAATAGACACATTGGCACAGTTGCTAATACAAAGGACTAGGCACCTTTACGAACTCCATTTTACAGAAAGTTATAAAAAGCAAAGTTTGAATTTGTCATGAGCTGGAAACTATTTACACAGAATTTACATTGTACTAGGTATCATAAATACTCTGGTGATGATTTAAAGTATACAGGAGGATGTGCACAGATTATATACAAATACTACCCCATTTTATGTAAGGGACTTGAGCATCCTTGGATATTGGTATGAGTGGGGTCCTGGAACCAATCCTCTGTGGATAATGAGGAATGACTGTAATAGAGTTCAGTAGTAATACCAGAGTTTAAATAACAAAATAAACTGGAAATTTTCATATAAGAATGTAATGCAATCTTGGACTTCCCTGGTGACACGGTGGTTAAGAACCCGCCTGCCAATGCAGGGGACACGGGTTCGAGCCCTGGTCGGGGAAGATCCCACATGCCGCGGAGCAAATAAGCCTGTGTACCACAACTACTGAGCCTGCGTGCCACAACTACTGAAGCTCATGCACGCCTAGAGCCCATGTTCTGCAACAAGAGAAGCCACTGCAATGAGAAGCCCGCGCACTGCAATGAAGAGTAGCCCCCACTTGCCACAACTAGAGAAAGCCCATGCGCAGCAACGAAGACCCAATGCAGCCAAAAATAAATTAATTAATAAATTAATTAAAAGAATGTAATGCAGTCTTAAGGATTTTCTAGAGACTTAGTGGACAGTGTCTGCTAACTGCAACATGGCCATGGAAGGGTATGCTTTTGTAGATTTCCTGGACCTAGCAGATACAGCAAGTCTTGAGTATCCATGAAGTCAAAGATGAAAGCCCAAAGGGGACCATCTGGGGAAGTCTAAAGACAAGGATAACCAGTAGTACCTGGTCGGGGAAGATCCCACATGCCGCGGAGCAAATAAGCCTGTGTACCACAACTACTGAGCCTGCGTGCCACAACTACTGAAGCTCATGCACGCCTAGAGCCCATGTTCTGCAACAAGAGAAGCCACTGCAATGAGAAGCCCGCGCACTGCAATGAAGAGTAGCCCCCACTTGCCACAACTAGAGAAAGCCCATGCGCAGCAACGAAGACCCAATGCAGCCAAAAATAAATTAATTAATAAATTAATTAAAAGAATGTAATGCAGTCTTAAGGATTTTCTAGAGACTTAGTGGACAGTGTCTGCTAACTGCAACATGGCCATGGAAGGGTATGCTTTTGTAGATTTCCTGGACCTAGCAGATACAGCAAGTCTTGAGTATCCATGAAGTCAAAGATGAAAGCCCAAAGGGGACCATCTGGGGAAGTCTAAAGACAAGGATAACCAGTAGTAGCAACATAGCTGGACTGAGAATGATGCTATTCTAACACAGCATAGAAAATATAGACATGATGAGGAATTATTTTCAGTTATCTGGAAATCTACTGTAAGCCTCATTCTTTTTCTTAAAAGGAACTGCTATTCTAGACTTAATTTTGATCAACAAGTAAAAAGTCATCAGGATTGCAGAGATGAGGGAAAATTTAGGGGAAAATAACCATGAAGAGGCAAACAAGTAAATGGTGAGTTGCATATTCCCAACTTCTGGAGAGCAAATTAAAGTTCAGAGAAAAAGGAACACTGGTCCCATGGTCAGAAATTGATTTAACAAAATGGACTGAACACACACAAAATTGACTGATAATTACTAGGCACTCTATGGCTAGAATACAGCATTGGATAAAGCAAAGTTCCTGTCCTCATGGAACTTGCAGTATAGTCAGGGGAGAGAGGAATAAAATATAAATATATAAATAAGTATATAATTTAAAAGTAGTTTGAGCAAGCTCTTTGGAGAAATGGCTGATTCTAGAACTAGGGCAAGAAATATACAAAATAAGCTTGAAACATCTTATAGTGTCAGGAAGTAAGGAAGTGCTCAAAAACAAAAAACAAAAAAACCCACACTAATGGGGGTATATCAAAGGGACACAGAAGCAAACTGAAAGCGTTCCCAATGGCTAGAACTGGAATAAATTGAGCAAAAAAACAAAGCAGTACTGAATTATAACCCAAGGTGTAAAATGAATATCTCTGACTTCACACTGATATAAATAAATGATTCAACAAACAAATAAATGGAGAAGAGGTGACTCTTCCATGAAGAAGAATTACTAATAATTTATGTAAATAATCCTTCCTCAAAGAGGTGGACCATAACTCCCACCCCATAAGTGTGGGCTCCGCATCGTGTCTTCCTCCAAAGGTACAAGGCAGAATAGCAGAGTGTGCACTCTCCAGCCGGCCTGCCCATGTCTCATCCTGGCTCCTCCACATAATAGCTGTGTGCCCTTGGGGAAGTGACTTAACCTCTCTGTGTCAGAAATTCCTCATCTATACGATGTAGATCATACTAGAAACTGCCTCAGAGGGTTGTTGTGAGGATTAAATGAGTTAGTACATTTAAAGCACTAACATTCTTGGCATACAATAAGTGCTGTATATGTAAATAAGTATTTAGCCACTGGAGGTGTTGAGCAGAGTAGTGTTAATGGCTCAGTTTAGTTCTTTAAGGGATCTCTCTGTGTTTTCTGTGGAGAATAGACTCTAGGGTGGCTGAGAGGTCAGTTAGGACTGAGAGGTCAGTTAGGAGGCCACAGTGGTGGCCAGAGTGATGGCGGCTTAGACCAAGGTGGTCATAGTGCGTGTGAAAAGAAACAGCTTCAAGACAAATTTTTAAAGTAAAATTGATAGGATTTGCTAATGAATTGGATATAGGGTATAAGTGAAGGAGAGGAGCAACAATGTCTCCAAGAATTTTAGTTTGAGTAATTGAGTGAGTGGTGGTACCATTTTACTGATGTAGGATGCTGAGAGAGGAGGGTTGGTTTTCTGTTTTGTTTTTGTTTTTGTTTTGTTTTTGTTGGTTGGTTAGTTGGTTGGTTTTTTGTCAGGGGAGGTATTAAGAAATGTTAAGAGAGGAAAGTGAAGTGAGAAGTTCTAAAAAATTCAACTCTGACAATATAAATTATTCCAATACAGGAGAAAGAGGATGGCATCTGAAGAAACTTACGTAGTTACAGTGTTTGTTATCTGATGAACTTAGATTTTTTACGTCAAAAATATAGCTAGAATGGCAAAGAACTATGCCCACATGTTGCACCAATATCAGTTTCCTGGTTTTGATATTATAGTTAAGTAAGTAGGAACCATTGGGTGAAACTAGAGGAATGGTACTTGGGATCTCTTTGTACTATCTTTGCAATTTCCTGAGAATCTATCATTATTTCAAAATAAAAATTTTTTAAATTACTCTTGTTTAAGAGAAAGAAATAACAGCAGATATTTTAGAGGTTTTAGTTGACTACAAGATATTATGAATCAATACTGTGATGTGGCTGACAAACTAATGTTGATGTGGCTAGGATTAATAGCAGTAAAAAAAATCCCAAAAAGGAACTGTAGAAGTACCACTTTATTTTGCCCAGGTCAATCCACATGCGAAGTGGTAAATTCAATTCTTGGTGCCACGCTCGCAGATTAACAAGCACATTGAATGACAACTAGACAAAATACCCAGAATAGGGCAGCCCTGTCATATAAGAAATAGTTGAAGGAAGCTAAGATATTTACCCAAGAAAATTGCAGACTTCCATGAGACATAACAGCTGTCTTCAAATACTTGACAGACTGTCATTTGATAATCAAATTTAGAAGAGCCTTTGACATCCCTTTAGCCACAATAAACTTACACTTTCTCTTCACAAAATGCCAGAAGTATTTTTAAAGAACACTTAGAGAAACCATTTTAGCTGTGTTAAAATTTCTGATTTTTTGGCAAGATGGCGGAAGAGTAAGACGCGGAGCTCACCTTCCTCCTCACAGATACATCAGAAATATAGCTACACGGGGAACTTCTCCTATAGAACACCCACCGAACGCTGGCAGAAGACCTCAGACCTCACAAAAGGCAAGAAACTCCCCGCGTACCTGGGTGAGGAGAGCGCAACAGGGTGCGGAGGGCAAAGCGGAGAGATTCCCGCACAGAGGATTGGGGCCGACCGGCACTCACCAGCCCGAGAGGCTTGTCTGCTCACCCGCCGGAGCGGGCGGGGGCTGGGAGCTGAG
>NC_041217.1:25762020-25762366 GCF_002837175.3 Physeter macrocephalus
AGCAGCCTCAGAAGCAGCGGATTAAAGCTCCACAATCAACTTGAAGTGCCCTGCATCTGTGGAAAACCTGAATAGACAGCGAAATATCTCAAGTTGAGGAGGTGGACTTTGGGAGCAAGATATACTATTATTTTCCCCTTTTTTCTTTTTGTGAGTGTGTGTGTGTGTGTGCTGCTGTGTGAGATTTTGTCTGTATAGCTTTGTTTTCACCATTTGTCCTAGGGTTAGACCGACCCGTTTTTTTTTGTTTGTTTTTTGGGTTTTTTTTAATAGAAATTTTTCTTCTTAATAATGAATTTTTATTTTAATAACTATACTTTATCCTACTTTATTTTGTCTTCTCCCT
>NC_041217.1:25766533-25834241 GCF_002837175.3 Physeter macrocephalus
CCACATCTTCTTTATCCATTCATCTGTTCATTGCAGCTCTATTTACAATAGGCAGGACATGGAAGCAACCTAAGTGTCCATCAACAGATGAATGGATAAAGAAGATGTGGCACATATATACAATGGAATATTACTCAGCCATAAAAAGAAATGAAACTGAGTTATTTGTAATGAGGTGGATAGACCTGGAGTCTGTCATACAGAGTGAAGTAAGTCAGAAGGAGAAAAACAAATACCGTATGCTAAGACATATATATGGAATCTAAGAAAAAAAAAATGTCATGAAGAGATTAGTGGTAGGATGGGAATAAAACACAGACCTACTAGAGCATGGACTTGAGGACATGGGGAGGGGGAAGGGTAAGCTGTGACGAAGTGAGAGAGTGGCAGGGACATATATACACTACCAAATGTAAATTAGATAGCTAGTGGGAAGCTGCCGCATAGCACAGGGAGATCACCTCTGTGCTTTGCGGCCACCGAGAGGGGTGGGATAAGGAGGGTGGGAGGGAGGGAGACGCAAGAGGGAAGAAATATGGGAACATATGTATATGTATAACTGATTCACTTTGTTGTAAAGGAGAAACTAACACACTATTTTAAAACAGTTATACTCCAATAAAGATGTTAAAAAAAAATTTCTGATTTTTTTGAAAACAACTGAAACTGAATAAACCTGGAACATCAAAATGTTCTCCCAACTGAATCTTAACTGTTATTTCATTCGGTTTGAAACTGTTACTAATTTTAAGGAGTCTCTACTTTATTACCACCACCTTCAACCATTTCTTCCTGCAACTGTCTCAAGAGCTATTAAGATATAAGTCTGGGCTTCCCTGGTGGCGCAGTGGTTGAGAGTCCGCCTGCCGATGCAGGGGATGAGGGTTCGTGCCCCGGTCTGGAAAGATCCCACATGCCACGGAGCGGCTGGGCCCGTGGGCCCGTGGGCCGTGGCCGCTGAGCCTGCACGTCCGGAGCCTGTGCTCTGCAACGGGAGAGGCCACAACAGTGAGAGGTCCGTGTACCGCCAAAAAAAAAAAAAAAAAGATATAAAGCCTATGACTCAGAGGTCTGTCAGCTTTTCAGATGGAACCAAGAAGTTTTATATTAAATATTTGCTTTGACTAGCAAAGATGGGAGTACAGCACTTTTCCTATTTCTCCTGATCTATGGATGGAAAGGAAGACGGATTTAATACTGTAAAGTTAATATTGCTACCTCTTAATATTATTTTATCTTATACACTGCAATGAAGTTTAGACAGAAATTTAAAAGGAAATAAATCACTTGGCAGTTTGCTATAATAAAAGGCTATAAACAGTATGATAATAAAACCCAATGAAAAGAATCTTACAGATACTGATTTTCATATCCTGATTGTGATGGAGGCATTAATTGAGCTGTCTTACTATTCTGTGCCTATTCAGTGTGCTGATGAATTTTTCTAATTCTGAGCCAACAGAGAGCATGAGATGAATATACTGCTTTGGTCAAAAAAAGTCAAACAAAAATGCTGAACATCATCATGCACCAGAAACAAAACAAAGAACATTATTCTTCCTTCGAACAAAATTAAATTCTTGTTGCACCTAGAATGGAGAGTGTTTGTAGTTCTGGCTGGTGACTGTCTTAGACTCTCGTGCCATTTGCATCATCATTGGGAAGAGGCAATGAGCAAAATAAACAAGTGAAGATATAACTTGTTAGATGAGATCAGTGTTATAGAGAAAAATAAACTAAGAAAGGAAATTAGAAGATGCTGAGATAAAGGCCTAAAAATGAGAGAGTAAGATAAGCAAAACTCAGAGAGAAGAGCAGTTCAGGAAAAGTCCTGGGACTGTGCCTGGCACATCCTGAAGCAGAGTTAACAGCATGAGAAGTCACAGAGAACCTCGCAGGCCACTGTAAGAATTTTGGCTTCTACTCTTGAGTGAGAAGGGAATCTGTTGGGGGATCTGGGTGGAAGAGTGACCTGATCTAAACTACAGTTTTATAGGAGGGCTCTGACTGCTGTGTTGAGAATAGACTGGAAGGGCTGGGAAAAGAGGTCATAGGGGGAAGCAGAGCAGTCTGGAGGCTGTTATCATGATCTAGATAAGGACTAATGATGGCTTGGAGTGGGGTGACAGTGGTTGAAGTGGGGAGAAGTGATTGGGTTCTGGGTTCCATTTTGAAGGTCCAGTCAACAGGATTTGCCAACTGTTTTTTTGTGGGATGTGAGAGGAAGAGGAGAGTCAAGGAAGGATGAAGTTGCCATTAACTGAGAAGAGGAAGACTGTGGAAGAGCAAGTTTGGGAGATGGAAGACGTCAGAATCTCATTTGGGGGATGCTTGGCTGGGTGTACCTTTAGATATCCGATTGGAGATAACAAGCAGGCAGTTGGATATATGAGGCTAGAAAGCAGGGGATAGGTTGGTACTAGAGGTATAAATTGGGAATGGTCAGTATTTAGATGAGATGTATAATCACTAGACTAGATGAAGACACTGAGGGCAAGTGTAGAGAGAAGGGAGACGAGGCCCACTGCCTGAGCTGTGGAGCCTGGCGGCATTCAGCATCAGAGAACGAGAAGGAACAGGAGGAAGGGAGGGGGGAAACCTGGAGGATGTGGGTCCTTTGTTGTCCTTGCTGCTCTCCCTCCATCTCTCATTCTCCTTCTTTGCTCTCCACCTCTCTCAGCCTCACCTCCCTCAGCCTCACTCTTAGGTAAACAAAGACATTTTCTGTCAAAGTGCATGAGCCAGAACAGATATTTCCCAGGTAAACACTATCCTTTTAATTGGGTGATTTTTTTAAAAGGCACATAGATCGCTCTTAGGTACATTAGTTACAGCATATGGATCAGCCAGAACATCAAGTTACCCAGCTCTGTGGGTTCCATGGACCCGCCTGCCAAATGGTATGGAAGATATTCTCATTAGTGTTGCTGTTGGTATTGTTCAGGGGGGCTTTGACCCTTGCCACACCCCTCCCTCCTTCCTTCTCCCACTCCACCCCCTGATCCAGAGGCCAATGAATGCTCACATCATTTCACTTTGGTCCAGCTGCCAGGCTGGGGAACACATGTTGTATTGTTAACACCAAGAAGAAAACAAACAGCCCCATTCCTCTGTGTTCTCCCGCCTCCCCCTCCATCCCCATTTTAGTCCACTGGTGAAAATGGGCAAACAATGTTGGGGAGAGGAGAGGATGGGGCTCCAGTGAGTAATGCCATCCTCCCCAGCCAAGGCTGAGCCTTGGCCGTAGGCGAGTGTTCTCCCAGGCCCTGTTTACAGCAAACACGAGTCCTATCAGCTGAGTGGCTGGCTCGTGGCTGGTGACGTGATGATGCTCACACTGAGCAGAGCATTGAGAGAAAGAAGACAATGACCCTCTTCTGCATGTGGCCCCAGTAATGCATCTAACTGCATTTGATGAGCAAGAGCTTGACCACAAGACAATCCCAAGGGAAGAAGGAAATGATTTCTTGGCTGAGGTCTTTCTCTGTTTGCTCATTTCTTCTTTAGAAACGTTTAAGAGATGGAGGGGGCTGGATGTTCATTTCTTTTCTGGAGACCAGAGGTTTAGACTCTTCTGATTTTTTTTTTTTTTCATTTCTCATGCAGACCCTTTCCTCAGGTTCAGGGACATGGAGGGGTGCAGGGGGTGGAGTAACCATGGACAATCCAGGGCCAAGGCTAGAAGTGAAATAGCGCATGGAGTTGAGGAGGCCAAGTGAGGGGAAGCAGGGTGTGCAGGGCCATGGCAAGTAGTTGGAACTTCCCTTGAAGGTACTAAGTGGCAATGAAAAGATTTTACACAGGAGAGTGACATACAGGAAGCAGATATTTCCTCTGTGAAGAAGGTACATCGTCTGTGAAGGACAGATGGGAAGGAAGAGCTAATTAAGAGGCTGCCGTAGCAAGCCGGGTAGCAGACAGCAAAAGCCCCAACATTCCATTAGAGTTGGCTCAATTGTTGTTAATGAGACAAAATCAACAGGGCTTAGGAACAAATTGGGTGTGGAGAGGGGTTGGGTGAGCATGATCAGGGTTATAGTAAGAACTTACGTACTGGTTCTCAGCCCTGAAAAATTTATGCCCAATCAGCCTCCTGTGTATACATCATTCAAAATAAAATAGGTGTATGGAATTCCAAAAAGTTTCTGTTTTATTCTAGGATGGCTACTTTGATACTGTTTGAAAGCACTAAACTCTTTCCAAATAATTCTTTGGCATCCTGGTTTTGTTTTCTTGGTGTTTCACGCACGTGCCTTTTCATGCTTATTGGACAAGCCAGCACTGGGAGGGAGTTGTGAAATTCATGTGTGAGCCACTAGGTGGATGGCATGCCTTTCACCAAGTACAGGGATGCAGGAAGAGGATATTCAGGGGCAGAGTAGAGATGAGCTCAGTCTTGGACGTGTGAGTTTGAAGTATCAACAAAGACAGACACTGACAGAAGGCAGCTGATTAGATGAGTCTGGAGCGGAGATGGTAGAACTGGGCCTCATCAGCACTCATGGGGTGGAGGTGGGAGAGAGTCATAGGAGAGGATAAGGTCATTCGGGGTGAATGTGTGGAGGGAGAAGGGAGAGGGCCTGGAATAAAACCTGCAGAAAACTGGCATTTTGGGAATTGGGCAGGAAAGGAATCTGATGAGGAGTATCTAGGAAGATGCAAGAAAATTCAGGAGGCAGTAGAGCCCCCAAAGTGTAAGGGGCAAAGGAGTTTTGAGAAGTAGGAAATAATCAACAGCATCAAATGCTATAGCCCGATTCAAGGCAGATTAGAGGATGAGAAGCACTGATTAGCATCACCGCATGTAATATCAAAGAGGTCACTTATTATTGAGAGTGATTCCTAAGGAGTGTGGAAGGATACAAATGAAATGATAAAATAGAGGTAGTGAGTTTACACTGTTAGTGGTAGCTATAGAATAATGGAAAGTTGAGGTTGAGAGAGGGTTTAATGTAAAGATGGCAGAGAACACATTAATACCTTATTTAAACCTGCCAGACAAATACATCAAGACTCACCAGATTCAGGGGGCAGGGTGGAGAGCTTTAATACATAAATGAGTTTTAGGGGAAGATTTTTCTTTGCACCACCTACAGGCTACAGAGAGTCAGCTGAGGTAAAATTTTTGCTTGGCTTGAATGTGGTATTCTGCAAAGTTGGACAGTCATTTATCAGGCACCTATTATGCATGCTGGCTAATTCATGAGCTGCTGTGGGGAGACTCAGAAACAATGAGCTCAAGAAGCTCATCACCCCCTGAAGAGAGAAAACTTATGTCAGAGGAAACAAACCTACAGTATGAAACATCCACTGTGTTTGTCCTACACGGTGTTTTTGTAAAATTGAACCATTATTTTAAAAGATCACATGAAAAGCTGGATATCTGGCTTCTCTCGAAAAACTGGAAGGTATATGACTTTTAACCTGCATTACTGCCAGGCAGCAGTTGACTGGAGTGAAGGTGTGACTGCCCATTACTGAGAGCACCCATTCTGCAGTTCACTCCGGTCCCCAGAATTCTCTATTAGCTGACTCATTGAGAAGATGTCATTTACATTATCTGCTAGCCCTTGGGAGTCATGTGTGCTCGTGACCACTTCTGAGGACAATCTAAGTCATGAATTACTATGTGCTAGAATGCATGAGGCTGATAGCTATGTTGCAGGTATTCAGGGAAAGGAGAAATCTGTAGAATTAAACAGTTAAGCAAACCTTCTCAAACTTGGTCTCGACAAGTAGATAGGATAAGGATAGGTGGTTGGATGGATAAATAATTAGATAGATGAAAGAGAGGAAAGCATTTCCCTTGGGTTCCAGGATGGACTTGATGCATTTTCATGGCATGCCATGGCTGGAATTGAGGGAGTACAGATCTGGCACTTTTCCTTTAAAATATGAAAACTTGTTTTCAGAGCAGGGAGAAGAAATTTCAACTTATTTAAAGACAGTGGTATCTGTAATTTCTCCATTCCCATATGACTGTCCTATTGTAGACAGCTTCCTAGTCAACAGCAGTGATCCTGTAGTGATATTGCAATAAGCTTCTCCCTTGAAAGTCAAACAGAAAGATCATAACATTAGGATTTTATATCTGAATAGTCTCACTCTTGCTTGCCACAGTTGCATCAATCCCAATTCCCTGGATAGTCATAGTATCCAAGTAATCTTTCTTTTCATCTTTTCCAGCTGATTGTTTGTGCCCACCGCCCAAAGAGGGTGCTCTTCAGGCTCAATGAGCTGCAGTTCCAACCTTGAATCCAGTTCCAAGATTTGGACAGCATTTGAAATGACCTCAAAGGGATAATAACTTATTAATCCCTTTGATGATTTCTAAAGTTCAAGAATGAAACAGTCACCCTAAATGAAAGGGAAAAGCACTGAACTTTTACCATACTAATTCATTGACCCCTGTTTCAATTCCACCCCTGTGGCCTTTGCACTGCATTTTCTGTCTTCTGAGTATGACCAGCTCTGTGTGAAAAAGCCCACTTGTCACCTGATGACTGTAAAATGTAGCCTACCAGTTGACAGACATCACTCTTAAATAAGAGCAGACAACCAGGAAACTTCAGATGCTTAAGGAAACTCTCCAACATGAAAAATGAAAATAATAACAAACAGTAATAAAGCAACTTGGAGGAAGCAGAGGCAATTCAGAAAACAGAAAACTACCGTGAGTACATGATTAGTATCTTCAGAGAGGTAAGGGAAAGTTTATATCCAAGCAACAAGCAGAAGATGCAAAACAACAGCAAAAGGAACCATGAAAATAAGAAAAAGTGCTTGAGAACTAAAGATACAATAAACTCAGTGGAAGATGTAAAAAATGAAATTGAAGGACTCTCCCAAAAGGTAAGAGAAAATGTGTACAGTGATGGATAAGAAGATCTTTTAAAAATAAGAGAATCCAAGGAGTTATTTTTCTGACCAATGATAGTTCCAGAAAGAAAAGAAAAAAAATTATAATAGAGAAGAAATTATCAAAGATATAATACAAGAAACTGAAGAATCCGAGGTCCCAGACTGAAAGGGCCCATCAAGTGCACAACATAATGAATTTTAAAAGACTCACACTAATGTATAAAATCATAGAATTTCAACATACTAGGGATAAACAAAAGCTTCTACAGAGAAAAGTAAGTTACAGACAAAGAAATGAGATATAAGAATAGTAGTAAACTTCTCAACATCAGCACTAGACTAAGCTAGTAGGCAAAAAAATTTTTGACGGAAAATTATTTTCAACTATTCCCAACTAAAAGTCTTAATTAAATGTGAGCATATAATAGACATTTTCATATAAGCACGATTTCAAAACATTGCCGATGTACGCTTTCTCAGGAATTCTTAGTGAATGTGCCCCACCAAAATGAAGATGTAAACTGAGAAGAAGGCATGGGATCCAGGAAATAGGAGATGCAACAGAAGAGAAAGATAAAGGAAATTCTCAGGATGACTATGAAGGGAATTTCCATGTGGTCAGGTTTTCAGTGAGCCTGGAGAGCCCAAAGAGGAGTCGGAGGACAGAGCCTCCTGGAGGAAGAGCTACAGAAAAAAATGAAGCTGGACATATAGCAAGCTTCAAGACAAATGCAAAATTATCTCCATCCTCCACTGACACCTGGTTTGACCACATGGAAATTTATATAGAGCGGATGTTGAATGGTGTAGGGGAATTTAGCCATAGATACCAAGATACTTGAAGAAGGAGGAGGAGAAGAAGAAGAAGAGGAAGAGGAAGTGGAGGAGAAGGAGGAGGACGAGGCCGAGGAGGATGAGGAGGAGGAGAAGGGAGTAGGTTATCGTGAATTACCTGAAAAAGCAAAAGGTTGAAATCATAGTCCTTGGGCTTGGCATGCAAAATCTTTCAGTGACAGTAATAATGTAAGCCCTGAATATTGTTTTAAATTCTCTGTTGGAGGAATAGGAATTGGAAGCATTAAAGAAAAAAAGAGGGTATGAGAAATCTAATACCTCATTTACAGTAAAAATTTAAAAATAATGTCAAATCATTAATCAAGTGACAGCAGGATGTGTATATTATTTAAAAATATGGAAGTACATATCACAAGAAAGAACTGGAAGATGAATGTAATTGCCTCTAGGGAGCAGGATGTGGGGGAAGGTGGTCAGGAGGCCACTGGGCTGCTGGGTTGATAAGTACCTTTAGCACATTTGACTTGTTCCAACTCAGGGCCTATGTCGCTTCGATTAAATTTTAAATTAATTTACTCTCCGAAATATATAGTAGCCCCCAGACAATTTTAGAATAACTGTACCTACCAAGGTGAATGCTGGAAAAATAACAACTCACTTAGATGCGTCGTTTGTACATCTGGCATCTTATCAAGCAGTTACCAGCCTGGAGTTACAGCTCCTTACCTCCGTCACCCGTTCAGACAAACCCTCGCCTGGTAGGCTCAGGCAACAGCAGCTTCTGCCAGTCCTTATTTCGGGAAGAAGGAAAGGGATGAGTTAGACAAAAATAGGTGTCTGTGTGGGAAGAGATATTTTTACCTTGATCTTTAAGCCAGATACGTGTACATCTACTATGACAGAAGCCTGAATGTTGAACAGTGTTGAAGCCAACAGCTAGTTCTCAGCCTCATTCAGAGAGATCTACACAAAGCTATAGAAAAACAGAATGAAATTTGTCAAGTTGCTGAGATTTATAATATCCCCTTCCAGCAAAAACTTTCAGCTAATTAGTCAGAAAAAAAAACATCCTACCCAGAAGTGATAGAATGCTTTACACTGAAAGGTAAGTGTTAGAAAGGACCTTAGAAATCATCCAGTTCAACTGTCCCCGGAGAACCAGAGAGGCAAAGAGATTGCCCAAAGCTACCCAGCTTACTCATATCAGAACTGGATCTAGAACCCTGGATGGGACTCCATACTGCCAACCTCAGAGTTTGACCTGTAGCCTTCAGATAGATAAATAGATACAGATTTGAGAGCAAGATCAGGATCTGGACACAGTTGTAGTTCTGAGACTTGTGATCCTTCCACCACTCCAGACTGCCTCACAAAGCAACAACAGTAAAAGGGGAGCTATAAAATCCAACAAGTCAGAGGCTTACCTCTCCCTGAGCTGCCAACCTTTAGGGTTTAGATGGTCCATGAATTCAACAATGACTTATTGAGCACCTACTATGTCCTGAGGGATTTCCAGAGAGAGGTGTCTAGTGGACAGGTGGATGTTGGGGTCTGAGGTGAGAGATTTCAGAGTCATCGACAAGTTAGGTGGTGATCACTGTCACACTGAAGAATGAGATTGCCTCGGGAGAATGAGTACACTGAAAAGAGAAGATGCCCAAGACAAGATCCTAAGGAACACCAGCCTTAGGACAGGAAGAGTAAAGGAGAATACAAGGAGTGCCTGGAACCTATACCTGTCTCTGAGTAACCATCTTATACGTCTTGAACTCATTGTTTGTTTTTCTCCTGAGTGTTAAACATGTGTCATAAGTATCTTTAACCAATTCTTGAAGTTATAGAAGGAAGGAAGTGGGAGGATTTAAGGGTGAGGAAAGGCATTCAAACTTCTCCAGGTTCATCCTGGAGAAGTTGGTGGAACCAGTTTTGGACTTCCTGTGGAAAAGTAAGCTGCTGCCCACTCTGACCCCATCCTAGCACTCTTGCCACTAGCAGGCGCCCCAGGGAAACCTGGGGAGGACAGGTGTTTCCTGGAAGGGTCAGTGGAAGGCCATCTACCCCTCTGCCAAATGAACCTGGTCCAGGTCAGAGCATGTGCTGCTCAGAGCCATGTGGTATAAAGGTCGGGTAAACATGCACTTGCTCTGTGATGAGGAAAACGACCAAGGAGACTGGACATGACCAAAAAAGGTTATCATATGCTAAAAGCAAAGGGAAAGAGGCAATGACATGCATCTTTCACCTAGTTAAGTGTATTTCTCAGGGCAATGTCATTTTAGAAAAAATAGAAATTCTAAGTAGGAAAGTGTTGAGTTGGCCTAGAAGGGGTTGTTGGTTGATTGTTAGTTTTTGTTTGTTTGTTTGTTTGTTTGTTTTTGATTGTTAGTTTTTGATTGATCCAAGATCCAGTAGGTTTTATGAGCAAGGAGTTCCAGATCTCCTCCCCCATGTCCTAATTACACTAGGCCCTCCCTAGAGGCTCTCACTGGCTGGGATTTCATACCCAAAGGGAGTAGAGAAGAGCTGGAAAGCACTGTAGTGGAGAAGAAAGAGCCCAGGCTTTGGAGCTACGCAACCTAAGTTTGAACCCTGACTTTAATAATTAATCAATGTGACCTTGTGAGAGTTATGTAAACCCCATGCGTCTTGCTTTCTTCATCTTTAAAATGGGGAAGATGCTTACCTCAAAGGATCTAATGAGATAGTGTTTACAAAAAGGTCCCAGTGGGTACTCAACAAGTGCTCTCTCACCTCCTACTTCCTTCTGTTCATCTTCCCCTTGAAAGCCACCCCTGAGTGGACAAGATAACACTTAATAATCTTGGCTTTCCTCCAACTGCTTGCAAATTAGACACATTGCCCAAGCTGACAATGATCTCAGCATTTTCTCTGTGGACCATTAGTAGGAATTCTACCATCATGTCACCAAGATATTGCACCCTGAGCATTGCATGCGTCAATCATTGGGTATGAGCTGACATGCTTTTGTAACTCTCAGCTGTTCACCCAGTTCTTTGAGAAAACATTGCATTTCTATCTGTCATTAGAGGTAGTGGAAGCTTGATGAGGTTCCTGGTCTTCTGTCATCTTTTAATCCCCAGGAAGGCTCAAGTGTGTCAGTTAAAGACAACCCCTCCCACCCTCCACCCCAGCCCCAACCCCCACTTACTGTGATGTATACTGGTCAGCACTGATGAGACTTCCCTGTTTTGCTGCTGTGATTCACCAGCCATGGGTACTATCTTTTCTGGTCTCTCTCCCTGGCATATAAGTGTTTCCTCATTTGTATTTCTTTCCCTGTAGTTCATGCCCTCAAGCATCTCCGGCAACCTGGATAAATTTAGCTCTTCTCAGGGACTTTTGCTGACTTGGTTCCATGACTGTTGAATGTTTGGCTGCTCCCCAGAAAGAGTTTGGGGCTGGCTCCCCTCACTTGGAGGTCTCATCTTGTTCTGGTGACTACTGCGTCACTGCGTAATTGGTCATTTGAGTCACCTCAGGCCAACCAGTTTGAGAACCAACAAGTTTGTGTTCTTGGAAGCTGAAGTCCTTCATTCCCGCTTATGACCCTCTGACCCCTTGGTACACCTTCCTTGTTTTTTTTTTCTTGCCCTGAACAGCCTGTGGCTACTGCTCTTATCTATCATGGTCACTTCCCATTAGGGCTAAGAAGGCAACTAATAAAGGCTTCTTGACTCTCTTCTCCAGGAGCAGGGCCTCAGGTCCCATTACCAGGATCCAGCAGAGTGAAGTGTACTTAGCAGATGCTCATTTAATGTTTACTAATTTGACTTGTTCAAACTAAACATCAGAGAGGTTAAAGTCAGACTCCCTTGGTCAGCAACTAAATGAAAGAGAAATGCACGCAAAGGCCATTATGTTTTTAGACACCCTCATTTTCAAGGATCCAAAATAAGGCTCATGGGTCATGTTGAGTAGGTTTGTGTTGGACTTTGAAGGATGGGAAAGATTTGAATAGATACAGAGGAAAGGGAAGGACTTATTAGGAGAAAAGAACAGCACAAACATAGAAGACATAGACCAGAGGGGAAAACTGGCACAAGATGCATGTATGTAATGTGACTTGGGGGTGTCTGTAAAGAGCTAGTCTTATTCCAGTGAAAATATGTATAAGGGGAAGAGGAAGGAAAAAATGATAGTCACCCTTTGCTGGGCCTTGAGAGCTTGGCTGTGACCTAATCAACCAACCAGCTACAGACTCCCCCTACCTCCCAACGTCCTTGTTCCTTATAGGAACAACTAGGTTTGGCCTCTTTCCGGTCCCATATTCACCCACACCCCAGTTTACCTGCCGTTGTTTCATGGAAAACCAAGTTTAAAAGTGTCTGTAGAGCCAAAGTAATTTACTCCAGAGACCGCTCATGTGCATGCCCCATAGTGGGGCTGTCTAGCAGTGTCTGGGGTGGCAAACACTCATCTGAGGACTCTAGCCCTTGTTGGTGATCAGGGCTACCAAAGGCTACAACTTCAGGAGGCAGTGAGATGAAGGAACAGCTGTGCCCTGCATAAAGAACCCACACACTCCTGATTGGCCATTGTTCTGGCATGTGAGTGGGACCAGTGACCCAGATGTCACTGTTGCCATCCTGGCTGATCCGCAAAGAAGTGAATCAGGGCTATTTTAAGAATCTGTTCAACTGGTCACATGGAGAAATTGCTATTAAAAAACAGCTATTTACCAGGAAAGCAAAGCTCCTGAAAAACAAAAGGTTAGTATACTCTCCCCAGTAACTCTTTAAACCAAAGTAAACACTGGTGCAGGCCACGTTTGCTCTGTAGTTCTGCTGTCTGCCCTTGGTCATCTGATTCCCAAGGTTCCTGGTTGATCTCCTCCTCTGGAACAAGCTGAGAAAGGCAGCTGGGAATATCAAAGGACAGGGGTTTCTGGAGGGTAAGAGGGTTAGGGTCACATAGCAGTTCTCTTGTTAAATGATTGGTTGATTTTTCCAGGAAAGTCAAGGGGCTTGACCAGGCAAAACTCAAAAGAATCTGGAAGGTCTAAGACCCTTTATCATAAAAGTGTCCCCTCCACTTGTATTTGAGGATTCTGTACTAATGTATGGGAAGTATATCAAATATAGTCCATAGAGATATTGCTCAAACTAGAGGACCAAACCATCAAGGCAACACCAAGAGCATTAAGATCAACATTGAAGAGATGACAAATGCGCTGATTATGGTGCCCGTGCGGTGGCTGGGACTTCCTACAAGCCGTCACAACCGTATGACCTCAGCTTCTCGATGGGTATCCCTAAGCCTTCCTTTCCTCTCAGCTTCTAAGGTGTGTTACCACTCTGAGTCATGTCAAGTTAGGAAATCCTTATGTGACCTGTCCTACAAAACTTACAATCTTGCTTTGTGCACAGTGTGACACATATATCCAACAGAGAAAATACGATAAGGCAATATATAAATACTAGAGAATAAGTGGCATAAAAAATACAAGTTGTGGCTGGGGACAGATCAGTGTACATCTGGTGGGCAGATCAGATAGTACACACAATGAAAAAGACATTGTCTATAATGGAAATTGAAGTCCCTAGCCTGACTTCCAGTGCTTTCCATAATCTGACCTCCACCTGCATCTCAGCCTTACCTCCCAGGGCTCCTCTTCTACAATCCAACCAGACTGCATCCTAAGTTCACCTTGCTCCACGGGTGGTTTTCTACCATGTAGCACAATTCTTCCTTTCCTCTGCTTCACCAAATGCTAACCATGTTTGAGGTCTGGCTCACATTTCTTCTGTTCCTTGACACCATTCCAGCCACCCAACCCCCCAGCCCTCAGTGACCTCACACTGCCCTTTGTCCACCTGTACTTCTCTCACAGTGCTCACTGTCTGGACGTTTATTCATTCATCAATCACAGACAGCTTAGGATGGCTCTCAGCTAGTTATCTCAGACTATTACCTGACTTTGACTCTTTGTATATCATCCTCCCAGCTGTATTATTCTCTCTTTGAGAGCTTGCATCTTGGATATCCTGCATCACCTAGTACAGGACGTAACACATAGTAGGTGGTCGATAATTTGTAAAATGAATGACAGTACAGACAACCTTTTGATACACAACTACATTTCCTAATTTATTCCACCTGAGGGGGTAAACAAAGGGGCTACATTTAATGAAGGTCTATCATGTGCACTTGTTTGGCATTTTCTGAACATCATATCATTTAAACTTCACATCAGTCTGAGAGGTAAGAATAACACCTTCAGTTTATACATTATGAAAATAAGGATCAAAGATGTGAGATAATTTGTTCAATGTCAGTCAGCGATAGTGAGCTAGAGTCGAGAGGCAAACTCTGGTGAGCCTGACTTAGAATACCACACTCTTTCAATGGTCCTGAACTGCCTTCCACCTGAATATCCACGGGAAGGTTGCTGAGTTTCCTCCTGTGGGTCTCATGCCTTACCCATGACTTTCACTTCATCACTCCATGCATTCCCTCTCCCTTCAAGCTACCTCCCAAGAGTTGCTTCTCCTGGAACCCATTCCATGCTTTCATATTTCCATGTAACTCCCTTAGCCCGGAAAATGTCCTTCCATCTTTTCTACCTGTGAAACCTTACGTATCCTTGATGGTCCACCTGAAATGAATATCGTCTCCATGAAATTTTCTGTAATCCTGCATGATAATTAAATTACATGCCCTTACGTCTGAGTCCCCACAACCCACTGCCCCTTCCACAGTTCAGAACTCACTTTATTCTGCTTCAAATTCCAATCATTTGTTTACCTTCCTGCTTTTTCTCCTAAGCTGTAACGCAAGGGCAGGGAATGCATCCTCTTCATCTCTGTAACTCAAGTCTTACGTGACGGCAGCCCGGTCTCCCAAGAGCCTTTGATGGTAAAGGCAGCTGATGGTGCGGAGCATGGATTCAGCAGCATCACACACACCTTCCGTGATTCTGCCCAGGTAATGAGCCATTGGATACCAATCAGAGCCAAGAATAAGAAGCTCTAAGCAGATTTCCCACATTTCCCACATCTGTCCCCAACGCTCAACCTTGAGGGGTTTCACCTTGAGGCTGTATAGTCCCCAGTGCTCAGTGATTCAAGAATGGTTCTACCTCCCTTCTTAATCTGGTCTAAGGTCTAACTTGTTACTAAGATAATTAATGCCACAGGGAGAGGCTGTCATAACAGCTTTTCCTGTGTTTTAAAGTGCTATAGACGGATTTCCCTGGTGGTCCAGTGGTTAAGACTCCGTCTTTCCACTGCAGGGGGCATGGGTTTGATGCCTAGTCAAGGAACTAAGATCCCTCATGCTGTGAGGCAAAAATAAAATAAAATAAAGTGCTATGGAAAAGAAATGGCAGGATATATTCTTTTTAACCTCACCTTTAGCAATAAGGTGTGAACTCTAAGTTTGAAAAATGAACAAATGAATAAATAAATGGTGAACATGCCAGACTCTAAATGAAGATATTTGACATTTGTTTGGTCTTCCTTATAGAGTTGCAGCCCCTCCCCATGGCTCTAGAACACATTCCATCTAAAGATGGAGATTGGGTTTCCTCCTGAAGAACAGGCAGCCATAAAGGGATGTTAGTTCAGGAGCCAACCCAGTGAATACGACCGGCATGGTATCTGGAGCCCAGAAATCTGTACACAGCCTCTGACTCCATATGACTCATCCAAACAACAAAGATCTCTAGAAGCAATCACTAGGGCAGGGGCTTAGGGAACACATTTTCTGTGGTATGCTATCCCTTGAAGGCACAGCTTGAAAATTTTAATTCTCTGTTCCTAGTTTCTAGCACAAAGCCTACAACATAATTAACACTTAATACATTTGTAAATGGATTCTATCCTTGCTTTTCGTTCTCTCCTTTTATCCTGCAACTTTCTCTTTTTCCTCCTTTCCCATCTCCTTTCTGTCCATTAGGACTTGTTGAGGTCCTAATAACTGGAAATAATTAAGGCCTTAATCACCTTCCCCTTGTCCACCTTCCCCTAACCTCCAGGCAATACATGGATGTTCTTTATGAAAAATTAAATATTGGATTCCCTTGTTTTTGGATACCTGAGCATGATAGTTGGCTTCTTGGTGATCAAGCCCTGCTCCTATTCCTTCACCTTTACTCTCAGTTTTCCTCTCGCTTCTTTCCAACCTCCAGTGGTGTCGAAAGCTGCATAAACGAGCTGCTGACCCTCCATGCTGAGAAACTTGGCCCTCAGAACCATTCCTTGGGAAATCTCACTTGCTGCTTGTGTCAGGTTTCTTGCAGATGGGTTCACAGCTGCTGTTGGCCATAATTCCCACCTATACCCCCATTCTCCTACCCTCTGCTCGCCCCACCAAATCCAACATATTACCAAGAACTGTGCCCTAGGGGACTGGACACATAGGCTGTGCTGGCGGCCTTTAGGGCTGTGCTGGCCACCATCTCTACAGCAAGGATGCTTCTGGAGTGTGTGACAGATTAAGGGCAGCCCAGGGAAGGAGGAAAATAAACCACGAAGTGGAGAATGTCAGCACTCCCAGGAAAACAGATAAAACTCCCTGTCCGATCCATTTTTATTTGTGCAGAGTTCATGTTGAATCATTTTGCTTGCTTGAGCTTCAAAACATACACCCACATAGTTTTGAGCCCTGGTCCCAGCACAGTCCATCCCAGATGAAGTTCTCTGGTCAAGGAGTGGGGCCTTCAAGAGGGGGAATGAGCAGCTATAAACAATCCCTGTGTGCTTACCTCCCACCCCCGGGCTTCCACCCCACCCCAAGCCTACAGATCCCATCTGGAGAGTCTGCCCCTCATAGTGAGGAGTATTTGATCCACCTGACTTCCTGATAAACGTTCAGACAGAAGTGTGTGTGTGTAGTGTTGAGTGGGGATGTTAATGTCTTCAATAATAATTCAAAATGAATTCCTGCATATGAACACTGTCTAGTCTTGGAAGGCAAATATCTCTTCATTAAATGTCAATCGTTGCTTTAGAAGAATTTTTAATGGGGAAATACTAAAAAAAAAAAAGCCAATAGGAAAAAAAAAAGAAGGCTTTCAAATGGTAGATACCATATATTATAGGTGGAGATAGAGACAAAGATATGCATTGAGCAAAGAGTAGAAGGAAATACATCAAAATGCCCAGAGAAGTTTTCCCAGTGTTGTGAATTATGGGTGATTTTGCTTCCTATTTGTCTTTATGTTTCTGTGCTGTCCGAGTTTTTTTACTATGAGCAAATGTGACTCTAGTAATGGTGTATGGGATGAATTTTTAAATTTGTTTTTAATGTAGATCGCCTTGCCTTGACCCGATCCCATCAAGAAGCCTCGCTGAAAGCTGAGTGACCTGAGTACAAAGGCTTCAGATCTTCCTACCTCACGGCCCAGCCCTCCTTCCTGTTGTCCAGCACAGCATCCGGCAAAGGCCATTACCCTTATCTAAGGGCAGATGGTGAGTTGAAAACCACACAACAGAGGTAGTTCAGGCACACAGGTCTGTAGGAACCAAGTTCACACGTAAGCCAAAAGGTCACCAATGGCTCCACAGCTGTGCCCCTACCCCCAGCGCACCCCGAGAGCTTGCTCCCAAAAGATTCATTAGCAAAATGGGAAAGGGAGGAGAGCAAGAGTAGGAGGGGAATGAGGCAAAGGAGCCAAGAAGGGGATTTCTAATACAGAATTGAAACTGCCCTGTTCAGGGGCTGGCAGATTTCCAAGGACCTCTAAGGATGCGAAGAGAAGGACTGGGAGAAAACCAGGGACAGGAGGCATGGTTCACATCAGCTCAGACACACTCCACCTCCTGCTCTGGCTCCAACCCCCTCTACTCATGGTCAGACGTCTTAAATTCCCTTTTGTGTTCCTTTTATCTTCCTCACCCAAACTCTAGCTCCCACCCCCACCCCCAACTTAATTCCATCACCCCCTGACAATCTGAGCTTGTTTCTCCAGGGCTTGCAGCTCCTGCTGTGAGGGTGACAACCACACCCAGTTCTTGCAGAGGGAAGTAGCTTGTGAGGTCAGGGAGGAAGTGGGTGGGGGGGGGGGCTGGGTGGGGAGGAGGGAAAAAGCTTGGAGTAGACTTTTCAGCAGTGTGGAGAGGGCAGCTGAGGACACCCAGCTCCACACCACCCCCATTACACTGTTAGTGCGGCCCACCCTTGAGCTGCCCTCAGTGTTGGGTTCCAAGTGGGTGGGTGTCCAAGGAAGAGAAACTATGGAAGCAGAAGGCAGGAAAGTGCAGGCACTGCTGGGTGATGCCCACCTTTGCCCTCACCTGGCAGGGCCCACTGGAAGCAGTGGCAATAGGTTGACATCTGTTCTATAGATACTAATGCCAGATAGATTGCTTGACAGCAGTTTAACATGCACACCTAAGATGGTGTGTGTGGGTGTGCGCGTGTGTGTGTGGAGCGGGGGTTAGTGGAAGGTAGTGGGAAGCAATGAAGGGAGGGTCCCTCTGGAGACTGAGATGATTTCAGCATTCCTCCAAATTTCTGGGGGAAAGAACTAGATAACAAGTTCAGAAAAGTCATTAAGTCTTGGGGGATTCGGAGCCACTCTTCCCACGGTCATCTTTGTCCCCCATTTTTTCTTTTGGAAACCCGACCTCTTTTTGATAAAATATATCTGTGTTCTTGAAAAACATAAGCCTTCACATATGGTTTCCACAGCACTGACACTTTGCCACAGGAGGCAGTCTGATGCAGTGGTCAGAACACATACCTCGGAACCAGACAGACCTTCAAAAGCCTGACTCTGACAGTTAATGGGCTGGGTGACCAGTCTGAGTCCCTTTAAAGTAGGGATGATCCTAGTTCCTTCCTCCTGGAATTTTTGTAAGAAATAAATGAGAGAGCATATGAAGCGCAGAGCCCAGCTCTTGGTGAGGCTACTATGGTCCTATGATAAAGTCAGCACTCTCCATGTGGCTTTGCTCCCAATAAAGCTACTCCGGGTAGTATAGAGTGGACTAAGCACCAGAGCAGTAGTAGTAAACTGTGGCCTCTGGGCCACATCCTGCCTGATGCCTACTTTTGTATGGCCTGAGAGATAAGAATGGTTTTTCCATGTTTAAATGGTTGGGAAAAAAATCAAAAGAAGAAGACTATTTTACAACACGTGAACGGTGTATGAAATTCACATTACAGTGTTCATGAGTAAAGTTTTTCGGGAACACAGTCACGATCATTTAGTATGTATCTTCTATAGCTGCTTTTGCAAAGGACCCACAAAGCCTAAAATACAAAAAAGTTGGTCAGCCGTGCATTAGAGGATCAGTAGCCCAATTCCAGCCGTGCTTCCCACCTCCCAACTGGAGATAATACCTTCCCCTCTGTCACCACAAAAATGCCCACCAGCGTACATACACACCATTTGGCTCATTCACCATGTTGTTGTTAACACCAGCTGGCCTACATGCTGGAAAGTGTAAGACAGGACCTGGCAATAAAGCATTACTGGTATTTTCTGAGCAAGCGCTTGGGGGTGGTGCAATCCCAGTCACCCCTACTGAAAGACTCAATGTGTTCTTTGTTCTCCTAGCCCTTGATCTTTCACTCTTATTACTATTTCTCATGCCTGCTGTGTCCATTAGCTCTGGCTCAGCTGGGAAAATATGAGTTGGGCTTTGTCTATACCTTTAATCCGTTTACTGGAAAGAGGTCAGAAACAAAAAAGGGAAGAAGCATTAAAACATATACATTGTTGAGTGCTTATTATAGGCCAGGCACTTGGGGATTATAGTGGTGAATAAGGAAAGATCCCTGAAAGGAAGAGAGAAACAATAAGGCAAATAGTTATGAAACAATGCAGTAGCTGCTATAATAGAGGCATGTACAAAGTACCGAGGGAGCAAAGAAAATGATTTCATCTCTTGGGATATTGAAGAGGAGCATCAGGAAAAGTCACAGGGAGGTGACAGCTTTGAAGAGTGGAGAAGAGTTTGTTAGGTGTGAAGAAAGGATGAAGTCGTGAGGGTACAGGAGAACAGCAAGGGCAAAAGCAGAGGCAGGGCACCAAGGTCATGTTCAATAGTGGGGGTGACCCATGGGAAATAAGCTGGCACTAGAGTGCAGATGACCCTATGTACCATAGTCGGGGGTAACACTTTATTCTAGATGGGTAGCCTTCAGAGACTTCAGAGACTTAAAAGAGGGGAGCGAGATCATTAGATGTGCTCTTTAAAAGTGATTATTGCTGGGCTTCCCTGGTGGCGCAGTGGTCGAGAGTCCGCCTGCCGATGCAGGGGACGTGGGTTCGTGCCCCGGTCCGGGAAGATCCCACATGCCGCGGAGCGGCTGGGCCCGTGAGCCATGGCCGCTGAGCCTGCACGTCCGGAGACTGTGCTCCGCAACGGGAGAGGCCATAGCAGTGAGAGGCCCACGTCCCAAAAAAAAAAAAAAAAAAAATTGATTATTGGTAGCAACAGGGAGAGATGCACTAGTATAGAGAGATCCTGGGTTAAGAACAAGTCATGAGTTGTTAATCAACTATACTCCAATATAATTAAAAAGTTTAAAAACAAAACAAAACAAGTCATGGGTGTTGGAGACGTGTGGCAGGAAGAAAGATCTTGGATGTAGTGGTAACAGGAATTCATGACATATTGAGCTCTTATGTGAGGTAGAGAAAGGAGTTGAAGAACAAATCCCGGGATTCTGGAGTGGTACCTAGACAGATATTAATGCCATTAACTGAAACAGAAGATGCTGGAGTTCTACTTGGGATGTGGGTGATCCTTGGGCGTAGTTAACTTGTGGAAGATGGCATGATTTTAGTTCATCCAGGTGAAGAAATCCAGTAGGTGATCATTGACACTCTAAGTCGAGAGCCCAGAAGATGTAGGGGCTATAAATAAACGTTTAAGAATCATCGGGGCTTCCCTGGTGGCGCAGTGGTTGAGAATCTGCCTGCTAATGCGGGGGACACGGGTTCGAGCCCTGGTCTGGGAGGATCCCACATGCCGTGGAGCAAATAGGCCAGTGAGCCACAACTACTGAGCCTGCGTGTCTGGAGCCTGTGCTCCGCAACAAGAGAGGCCGCGACAGAGAGAGGCCTGCGCACCGTGATGAGGAGTGGCCCCCGCTTGCCACAACTAGAGGAAGCCCTTGCACAGAAACGAAGACCCAACACAGCCAAAAAATAAATAAATAAACAAGTGTGGTGTTTAAAAAAAGAATCATCAGTCAGGACTTCCCTGGTGGTGCAGTGGTTAAGAACCCTCCTGCCAATACAGGGGACACGGGTTCGAGCCCTGGTCTGGGAAGATCCCACATTGCCATGGAGCAACTTAGCCTGTGCGCCACAACTACTGAGCCTACGCTCTAGAGCCTGAGAGCCACAGCTACTGCGCCCGCGTGCCACAACTACTGAAGCCTGCGCACCTAGAGCCCGTGCTCCACAACAAGAGAAACCACCGCAATGAGAAACCCTCGCACCGCACCGAAGAGTAGCCCTGCTCACCACAACTAGAGAAAGCCCATGCGCAGCGACGAAGACCCAACGCAGCCCGAAAGAAAGAAAGAATCATCAGTCAATGATGTATGAAATAGAGGACATTATTCAGCAAATATGAAAGGAAAAAAAATTACAATTAGAACCCTGGGGGGTACTAGCATTAAATGGGGTGCAAAGCTAGAGAAACCAATCAGAGATGGGAAAATAAAAGGAGAACCTGGAATGAAGAACATCACCAAAGCCATGGAGAAGAGAACTGTGAAAGTTTCTCTTGCACAGAGGAAGAGCAAAAACTCCTCAAATAATGGGATCCCATGGCCCCACTTGGAATCCTGTGAAACACTAAGCGTCACCACAGAGAGTTATACAAATCAATCTGTCTGTTTCCAGAACTCAGTGCACAGGATTTGAAAAGCAGAGGTATTTTTTAGGAGAGATAATTGGTTTTGCATGAGCACCAAAAAGAACTGCTGGGTTTGCAAAAAAAACGTAGTCATTGACGAGCTGGACAGGAGCAGTTTCCATAAAGCAGTAGAACAGAAAGCAAATTCCTGTGGGTGCAATTGTCCGTGGGTCTGAAGAAGTAAGGATGAGGAGCATAGAGTGGACTTTCAAGAAGTGATATTTCGGTAACTTTTTTTTTTCCTCTCAAAAAACAATTGTCTGTCCTGGAAAATCCCTCTGCTTTCCCATTTACTAACCCTGGGCACTGTGTTCTGGATATAGACCAAGTGACTTTTACAACTCTCCTAGGTGACGTTTATCCTTTCACAGAATTCCAAGTGGGCCTTACGGAAACACTATTTGAGGGATTTTTGCTTTTGCCTCAAAAGTATTTCTAGATAAAATCAATGAAAAGGATTAAAAAGTCTTGCTGTGTGTGAACCTACAAGGATAGGTTCCTCTGTAAAGGGTTCTGCCATGAGTCCATGCAAGAAGTCAGCCCTCCTTTCTCTCCAGCTTATGGCATGGTATTGATACAAGTGAAGAAGGAAAAGGGGGCCAGCTGTACTCTTAAGCTTCACTTCTAACCCAAGGTCCCTTTTTCACTTTAGTCTGAGACCAACAAAGAGCAGAGAATAGAGGGTGGTAAGAGACCAGGCCCCTGGAGAGCTGCTATCTAGTTCCAGCTGTACTTCTTATCCACAGAACGTACCAAAAGGAGAGCGTTGTCCCTTTTCTAGTCTGATTTTCCTAAAATATAAATATTAAATTTATAAATATCAGTTTGCTTAAAACCTGGAGTGGCTTCACCTTGCCCTAGGATTAAGTCCCATATTTTAAACAGGGCAAACAGGGCCCTCCACATCTAATGACTCCCAGATAACTCCTCAAATTCTCCTTTCCAACCCACTGGGCTTTTTTTTCTTCCAAAGCATGCTGCTCTGTATTCTTGTAACTTTGGAATACGCCAATCCTCTACCCAAACGACCTCCATTTTCCCACTTTATCTAGCAAGCTTAAACTCATCTCAGGTAATGTGTCAGGCGCCTCACAAAACTCTTTGCAATCCCTGAGGCTAGGTTAGACCTCCTAGATCAGACGATATGTCCCTTTCCTAGCACTTCCATGCCTACGCTTGCTTAAGGTCAGTCTCTCCTCCTAGAAGATTAGGCGCCCATCAGGGCAGAGCGGGTCTGACTTTTCACTACTATGATCCTAGTACTAGGCACAAAAAAGTGAATGGTGTGCTCTTTTGTTCACTTATTCATTCATTTATTCACTGAACATGTAAGTAGCAGATCACATAATACATGGAAAACTTTTTGAAAAGTATAATGCAAGAAGCAAGTATTTGGAATGTTCTATGCAGAAAATTGCAAAGTCAATTTCAATTCAGTCAACACTTCTGAAAAAAACTCAAAATATTCTCCATAGTATAGCCTTTATAATCAAAGGACGATGCTATTATTATTATACATACTTCAAACAAGTCTTATATCTTCTTGCTTTTATAATCAAAGGCTAATATTATTATTACTGTATGTGATCTCAGACAAATCATTATACCTTACTTCCAGAGGGATGTTAGATGTCCTCCAACTCTAGTCCTTGTATTTTCTGGTGCATTTAAATATCCCAGCCCTCATAGAGTCCTGCCAATATCTGAATATCTGAATGAATCCATCAGTAAATATTACGACTGAGCAACCTGTATTCTTCAACACACAACTATAATCAAAGTAATATTCTTTCAACTTCTGTTGTCAATGAATGGTAAAAATCACAACTCAAATATTTTATTAACTAACATTTTTTCTTAACTTTTTAAATTAATTGACTAATTAATTAATTATTTTTGGCTGTGTTGGGTCTTCGTTGCTGCGCGCGGGCTTCCTCTCTAGTTGCGGTGAGCAGGGGCTACCCTTCTTTGCAGTGTGTGGGCTTCTCATTGTGGTGGCTTCTCTTTGTTGCAGAGCACAGGCTCTAGGCGTGCGGGCTTCAGTAGTTGTGGCTCGCGGACTCAGTAGTTGTGGCACGCAGGCTCTAGAGCGCAGGCTCAGTAGTTGTGGCGCACGGGCTTAGTTGCTTCGCGGCATGTGGGATCTTCCTGGACCAGGGCTCGAACCCGTGTCCCCTGCATTGGCAGGCGGATTCTTAACCACTGCATCACCAAGGAAGTCCCTTAACTTTTATATTGAAGTAAAATGCCCAAATCTTTGAGTGACACTGGATCAATTTTTACAAACATATACAACCTTAAAGCTGCCACACAGATCAAGCAAGAGCATATTCTCTACACCCAGAGGCCTCCCTCTGTGCCTTTCTAATCAACCCCTGCTCCCACCCCCACCAAAGGTAACCAATATCCTGACTTCTTTCACCACAGATTAGGTTTCCTTGTTCTTGAACTTCATATAAATGCAATCATACAGTATGTCCTCTTTTATGTCTGTATATGTTTGCTCAATATTATGTGGCTGAGATTCATATATGTTTTTGCATGCAATAATAGTTTGCTGGGTTTTTTTTCATTTCTGTATAATGTTCCATTGACTATATATGCTACATGCATTTGTCCATTCTACAGTACTATTGACAGACATGTCGGTTGTTTCCAATATGAGGCTTTGATGAACAAAACTGCTGTGAGCACTTTTCTGTTTGGATGCACGTATGTCTGAGTTTCCGTTGGGTCCAAACCTAGGTGTGAAATTGTTAAATCATAGGGTTAGCTTATGTTCAACTTCAGTAAAAGTTTTCCAGTGTGATTGTACTAATTTACTGTGTAAGTTTACCCACCCACCAGTACAGCAAGAACGTTGCAGTTGCTCCACATCCTCTCTAATACTTGGTATTGTACTTTTTCATTTTATATATATATATAGATAGATAGATAGATAGATAGATATATACCATTCTAGTATAGATATACCTCTTTACAGTTTTCATTTGTATTCCCCTGGTGAATAATGATGTCAAGCATCTTTTCACAAGCTTGTTAACCATCGGAACATTCTCTAATATAGCTTCTAGAAGAAGACATATAATATTGCCATGACCTTGCGACAGGCAAAGACTTCTCAAACAGAACACCAAAAAAAGACTATCCATAAAGGAAAACAGTGATAATGTAGACTCCCTTAAAATTTAAATATTCTGTTCATAAAAGGACACCATTAAAATAATGAAAAAGTAAGCCACTGAATGAGAAAAGATATTTGCAATCATAGCCAGAATTCTTAAAGAACTGTTGGAAATCAGTAAGAATGAAAACAGACAACTCAATGCAAAAGTGAGCAAAAGACTTGAATTAAGTCTTCTTTGTTGTGAAATGTTACAAACGTTAAAATATTTTGGACTGTACTTTTTTCTTTTGTGTAATTATGGTCCTTAATAAAGACCATTCATTCAAGGCAATTTCATTGTTTTATATCTTCTCATGATCTTTACATAAATAAAATCACAAATCAGAATTTAAACAATTCTTTTGTGCCATAGTTTGTCCTATATTGGTTTTGAAAATTTGGTTACAATGATTACTTCATCTAGTGCAGCTCCCCACCCACCCTGAGTCCTTATCTGATAAATGAGCTCTCTATTTTCAGGACTTCCAAATGCTCAACAAAAACATGGAAAAGAATGATTGCCCCTCTGCCTTACAAGATCAGGTTCAGATAACTCTCTCCAAGCCTCCAGGCCCTTAGGGAAAGTGTACAACCTCATCTTTTTTCATCTCTCTTGGGACTGCCTCAGAAAGTTGGATTTCCCCTCCAAGCTACCTACAAACTCCCCTTCTCCCCATACACCGCCACTACCACCACATTCTTTGAAAATCTTAAAAGCGCCAGGAATGGACAGAGAAGGCAGTATAAGTAGGAAGGGATCTCTACAGGGAAGGAGGTGGACCAGTGGGAAAGACTAGGGTAGGCGCCAAAGCTCTCGTATCTACAGAAATAACATCTCCCTGCAGTCCCTTGGGGGCTGGACCACAGCCCAGGGTTAAGAAATCTCTATAAGTAAATGCAAATATCCCCTCCCCCTTTTCTTCTCATCTTACTCAATTTTTAAAAAGAAAAAAAATATATTGAATTGAGAATCTGAAGTGGCAAAGCCAACATTGAAAACAGGAGAAGGATATAAAACCCAAATATCTACTGAACACCTACCAGATGCCAGGCAGTATAATAGATATTAAATAAATCATTGCCCTCAAGCCACTCAGAGTCTAGTATGGATGAGCAATTATAACAGGTAGAATAACAGTGACATTTATTTAGTGCTTACACTATACAAAGAATTTTAATATATGCTTTGATATATAATATATAATAATATATTTAACATAAAATACTATATTCTGATATATAATATATTTAACACATGTTGTAATACACTTATTTTAATAAACTTTATTTATTTATATATATATATTTTTGGCTGTGTTGTGTCTCTGTTGCTGTGCGTGGGCTTTCTCTAGTTGTGGTGAGCGGGGGCTACTCTTCATTGCGGTGCACGGGCTTCTCATTGCAGTGGCTTCTTTTGTTGCGGAACACACACTCTAGGCACGTGAGCTCAGTAGTTGTGGCTCGCGGGCTCTAGAGCACAGGCTCAGTAGTTGTGGCACACAGGCTTATTTGCTCCGTGGCATGTGGGATCTTCCCAGACCAGGGCTCAAACCCGTGTCTCCTGCATTGGCAGGCAGATTCTTAACCACTATGCAACCAGGGAAGCCCCATGTAATACATTTTAATGTTTTAAATATCTTGAATCTTCAGAGCACATTTATGAGAAATGACATTTTCACCCCCTTTTATAGATTAGTAAATTGAGGAATCAAGAGTTTGAATAACTTGCATAAGCTCAAGTGGTTAGGAAGAAGGCAGACTAAGAGTTGAATCTAACACAATTAGAAGGCAATAGAAACAAGTGCATAGATAGTAAAGAATATATAAATTATGCTGGGGGCACCAAAGAGGGGCTTTTAGACCAGCCAGGGGAAGTCAGGCAAGGCTTCCTGGAGGAGGTGATATGTACACCATCCTGAAGGTTAGTTGTGGGATTAGGAAGTCAGGCAAGGGGAAAGCATTCCAGGCACAATTATAGCACCTGGGAAGATACAGAAGGGTGGGATAGCAGACCATGCAGTGTGACTGAGTCACAGGTGGAAGACGGAGCTAAAGGGGGTGGGCAGAACCCTCACCAGGAAGGGTTTGTGTGTCAGCAAAGTCAATGAGAATCCAGAGGAGGATTTTAAGTAGGAATGGATGAGGTCAAATTTGGATGGTGTTGAAGACAATTGCTGAGGGTGGGAGAGTGGTGGTAAGGAAGCAGGTGAGGAGGGCATGGGAAGCCAAGGGAAAGAACTATTATAGAAGTAAGAATATTTTGACTTTTTTCAGAACTGTACACACCACCCAGAAGTGTGGATTTCGTAGAGCAAGCAAGACCCAGCCCACCACCAGCTGTGGCTAAGGCAGCTTCATCCTAGTTCCTGACCCTGCAAACAGGCACAGAGGCCATCTCCCATCCTTGCCTCAACCCACCATATCCTTCACCCTGCACTCTGTTATAAGCTCCATGAGGTAAGGACATTTTAGCATCATGCACATGCAGCAAGAAGTATGACCAAGGGCCTAGGCTTTGGAGTCAAAGAATCCAGGGTGTGAATTTCAGCTAAACCATACCAGATATGTAGCCTCTTGGTTTCCTTGCTGTAGTGTGTGAATAATAACATAGAGACGATTAAGCACTAGTGGTCTTGTAGGTAAAGTCTGCTTTGTTAATTGTAGCCTTTATTGTTCTTATTATTATACAGATCCCTTATGATTTGGTCCCTACCTACTACTCCAGGTTCACCTCCTACCAAATATCCCTTTGCCATGTACTTTACATTCCTGTCAATATCACACTGCTCATGTGTTATCAGATATGCTATTTGGTTTCACATACTCATGCCTTTTACATACTATTCTCAATGCCTAAAAATACCATAACTCCCTTGCTTGTCATGTGACTTACATTTCCATTTGTCTTTCAAAACCCATCTCAGGCATCATCTCCTCAAGGAAGCCCTTCCTCATATTCCATCTCCCAGTTAGTCCCTCTACTGTGCTTTCTCTGTGTCTTGCATCTTTTTTTTTTTTTTTTTTAATTTTTTGGCTGCACCAGGTGGCATGCAGGATCTTAGTTCTCCAACCAGGAATTGAACCCATGCCCACTGCAGTGGAAGCTCGGAGTCTTAACCACCGGACCACCAGGGAAGTGTCTTGCATCTTAAATGTGTTTCTATTTTTTCACTTCCCTCTGATGATGTCTTACAGTATACTTCTCTGATTGTTTACCTGTCTGCAAGTGCCCAGTCCCTTGTGGGCAGGGGTTGTATCTTATTTATCTCTGTACCCTTTAGCACAGGGCCCAGTGTCTAGGATCTAGTAAGGAAGGGATCAATCCATTGAATGAATGATATGACAGGGAGCATAAGTCTAAATAGCCACAGGTTTTGGTAATGTCAGTCCCCAAGATAAGGATAACAGGAGAATAACTGGTTTAGGGGTTAAGTTCATCCAATGAAGATCTAGCAGGCAGTTTATCACATGTGACTACAAGTGAGATGAGCGATAAGGGCCTGATACAGTTTTGAGAGCCCAATCCATGTCTATAAGGTAGCTGAAGCTGTTATTTTGGTTATTGATGCCCAAGAACTATGAATAGAGTGAGAAAAGGAGAAAGCCAAGGACTCCTGAGGACTCCTTTTCATGTCAAAAGTCAGCCAAAGGAGGTGAAAGATATTAAAAGATGAGCAGCTGGAAATGAAGGAGGAGAACCAATGAAAAGAGGTGTCACAAAAAACCAAAGGAAGACAGAATTTCAAGTGATGTCAATACTCCACAGGTGGGGGCTTCCCTGGTGGCACAGTGGTTAAGAATTTGCCTACCAATGCAGGGGACATGGGTTCAAGCCCTGGTCCGTGGAGCAACTAAGCCCATGCGCCACAACTACTGAGCCTGCGTTCTAGAGCCTGCAAGCCACAGCTACTGAGCCCGTGTGCCACAACTACTGAAGCCCATTTGCCTAGAGCCCATGCTCCGCAACAAGAGAAGCCACCACAATGAGAAGCCCGTGCACTGCAACAAAGATTAGCCCCTGCTCACCACAACTAGAGAAAGCCCGAGCGCAACAACGAAGACCCAACGCAGCCAAAAATAAATATAAATAAATAAATTTATTTTAAAAAATACTCCACAGATGCAAGTGGATGTGGATTTGGCAAAATGGAGGTCATTGGGAAATTTAGTGGAAACAACTTCAGCAAATAGCAGAGGGATGGAGTGGTTGTGGTTGCAGATTACTAGGGAGAAGGGATAAAAGAAGGAAGTGGAAGATCCACCTGCCTGATCATTCAGTTGAAGCACTTTCTTACCTACTTAAAGATTTTCAGGCAATATTTGTGGTTTCTCAAAGGACAGTCAACAACTCTAGAAGTCCAACTCATAGTGCTAGCAAAGGCCTAACACACTGTAGGCACTCAATATTTGTGGAATGAATGAATTAATGAGTGGAACTGAAAGAAAGTAAGGGCAAAGTCTTAGTCCAACTCCACTTGGCCTGGGGGCTCTTTCAGCTTTTTTGTTCCCAGAACAAGGCAGTTCCTAGCTCTGTCTCAATCCTTCCCATCCTCTCCCACCCATTACCCTGTCAGGGTAGGGTGTCTGGCTTCAAAACTTTTAAAAATTTCCATACTTCGGTAAATTTTGTTGCATTGAATTATGACCCAGACTCCCCAGGATTAATCAGATAAACCCACCTAATCAGTTAACTATGAGTTTTTACTTCTCCCTAACTTGAAGTTTTAATCCCCTTTTGTCTCCAGAAGCCCTTAAAAGGAAAGCTGGAAAAAAATCAGTAGGGCTTTTCCTATCCCCACAGTTATTTCCCTTCCCCCACTCCACTCTGACTTTCCAAATTCTGCAACTCCTCCCACCATACAAGCAGGAAGATGTGCTTTTGAGGTGGGCCGATGAATGAGGAGACTTCTCTGCCAGCCCCTCCCCTTACGTGTTGGGGGAGAGCTGCACTAGGACTGGCTGAGACCAGGTTCAGTGACCTTCTGCCTTGTTAACTTGATTTATTGCTTGTGTCAGGATGATCCTGGGAAAATTGCTTGTGTCACCTCCTAGGCCTAAGGGAAGATCTCTGGCTGCTGAAACTGCTCACCCCATCCAGCCACCATCCCAGGTTACCCTCTTGTTCCCTAATCCCAGTTTGCCTTCCTTGGCTTGCTGCTAGGAGCTAAATGGCTCAGGCGATTTCTTCCGTTGATGGTGTTGTTGTTGGTATTGAGCTTTGTTTTGTCTTTCTCCTAATTTGGAACAGATGGAAGGAGGAAATGAAAAACATTTGACTTATCTTTGGTAAATTTCAAAGAGAGAGTAGAAGCAAATAACCATTCAGTAAACAAGTATTTAATGCACATTGAGGAGGGTTTTGGTGATCCAGATTAGTCCTGGCCAACAGAAGTATAATGTGAGTCATGAATGCTATTAAAATGTTTTAGTAGCCACATTATAAAGTTAAAAAAAAAAAGATAAAAAATAGCAATGCTAATTTTTATAACAGGGACTTCCCTGGTGGAGCAGTGGTTAAGACTCCACACTCCCAATGCAGGGGGCCCGGGGTTCGATCCCTGGTCAGGGAACTAGATACCACATGCATGCCACAACTAAGAGTTCATATGTCACAACTAAGGAGCCCTAGAGCCACAACTAAAAAGGGGCCCTTGAGCTGCAACTAAGGAGACCGCCTGCTGCAACTAAGACCCGGTGCAACCAAATAAATAAATATTAAAGAAAAAAAAAGTTAAAAAAAATTTTTATAATACATTTTATTTAAACTAGTATATCCAGAATATTATCATTTCAACATGTAATCAGTATAAACTTATCAATATGATATTTTCATACTAAATCTTCAAATTCTGACGTGTATTTTATACTTTAAGCAGATCTCGATTCAGACTAGCCACATCTCAAGCTCCCAGTAGCCACACGTGGGTCTAGTGGTTACCATACTAGACAGCACAGATCTAGATAGAAATCTCTCTTGCCGTCATACAAGTGGGAAAGTTAGAAAATAAATATGTAAAGAGATCAATAAAGAAGATGATTTTAGATTATGAGAAATGCTAGAAGTGAAATAATGGTGATGAGATAGCCACTGAGGGGTAGGGCTGGGGAGTATTGCTACTTTAGATGAAGTCATCGTGGGCCTCTCACGAGAAGCATTTGAGTGGGTACCTGCAAGGTAAAAATGGACCAGCCAGGTGAGGAAGTGAGCAGGAGAAGGCCAGGCAGAGAGCGCTGTCAGAGCAAAGGCCCCTAGGCATCAAATGCTTGGCAGGTAATGTTTTCGGTGTGGCTAGAGGGCAATGTCAGTGGGGGAGAGTGGAGTGAGAGGACTTGGAAGAGGTGAGCAAACCCCAGAGCACATGGGGCTTGTAGGCCTTGGAGGAGAGCTGGTTGTAATTCTAGCTGAGATGGGATTTAAGCAGGTAAGTAATATGATCTAATTTGCACTTATAAATGATTTCTCTATCATCTGCATGGAGAATTAATTAGAAATTAGCAAGAGAGATGCACAAAAACTAGTTGGAGGAGGTAATCTGGTTGACTAGGTGAGAGATGGCAGAAGCTCGGCTAGGGTGACGGCAGTGAGGATAAGCAGATAGAAGTGACTTCAGGACAAGCTTCGAAGGTGGGACTGCCAGACTTGCTAATAGACTGGTTATGAGGGGTGAAAAGGAGAGAAAAATCAAGAATGTCACCTATGACTGTCTTGAGCACATGGCTTCCTTCCCCTTCTCATCCCTAGCCCCGACCTCTGTTAACCCACATCCCCAGAATTTCCCATCTCCCTAAGACTTTAGCCAGAAAACTAGCTTTCCTGGGCTTTGAACAGGAATTTGTCTCCGGAATTTCAAGCCAGCATATGCATCTCTCCTCTCTGTTGGCTTGTGCTCATGTACTCCTGAAATCTTTAAGGAATTCCTGAGCTCCCATGCCAGGACTACATTCCTTCCCCCCCCAACCCCCCACGGCCATGCCTCAGGGCTTGCAGGATCTTAGCTCCTTGAGCAGGGATGGAACCCGGGCCCCCCCAGGCAGTGAAAGATCAGAGTCCTAACCACTGGACCACCAGGGAATTCCCAGGACTACCTTCCTGAGTGGAGTGTGTCTGTGCATTGTGGCCATGAAGTGCAGAGAAGACAGCCCCATTCAAATCACTCAGTATTAAGCAGGTGAACCAGCCTAAACTGGCATGTGAATTTGTCCTAACGATCGGAAAAAGGGTGGAAATTTCTTCTAGGGGTGAGTGTCAGCCAACAATGCATTCAAACTAAGGGGTCAGAAGGAATTCGCTGGCGGTCCAGTGGTAGAACTCTGAGCTTTCACTGCCTGCGGCCTGGGTTCAATGCCTGGTCTGGGAACTAAGATCCCTCAAGCCAAGCGAGTGCTGTGGCCAAAACAAAGAAAACAAACAAACAAACAAACAAAAAGGGTCAGAAAGGCAAGCCTATGTGCACAGCACTGAAGAACAGCTGTAATAACAAAAGATGCTGGTCTTGTTTAAGACATAAATAAGATCCTAAGGAACGAATTTCCTAACAGCACTTCCTTATTTACTCCAAGCAAATGTTAAGCCTTAGTACACTTGATATGGAATTCACAGAAGCATTTAAATCATGTCATGGCTTGAAAACTAAGGGAGAGTTTGGCTGCATATGTGTGGGTCAAGGAAATGAGGGGTGTTTACAGAAAGCTGGGTTAATAGGCACAACATAAAAAAGAGGGTGAACTGGATGGTGGCAAATGCCTGAGCCCTACCCTTGTTCCCCGCCGCCTGGGATGAGGCTAGTGGGAGGCATGCCACACAGCATCTACACCAAAATCGAACTAATAGCATTTTTGCTGCCCAGAAATAAGTACCCCCAACAGATGGCATTTCCCAGGAAAACTGAATAGGAGGCATAGTGGGCCTGAGCTTAAATCCTGGAATTGACTGAGTCACAATAGCTATGAAAAAAGAGTCCCTGTTCAGTTTATCTTTCAGGCTCTCTCCCCGGCCCCTCAACACACACACACACACACACACACACACACACACACACACACACACACACACACACACACACACACACACCCCTAGTCCAGGAACCAATGCTGCACGGACTTACGAGATGGGAGGACACTGTGCCTAATTATTTCAGTCTGTGCCATGACACTTTCTCAGCAATGGGCATAAATCCTGGGCCTGGCTCTCCAGAAATAGCCAATAGCTTCCTGGGAAGGAAGTCTGACTTTCTCTCCAGTTCAGGCCTATTTCCTTTTCTGACTCTTTTTTAAATATTTATTTATTTATTTGGCTGCCTTGGTTTTTTTTTTTTTTTTATAAATTTATTTACTTTATTTACTTTTATTTTTGGCTGCATTGGGTCTTCGTTGCTGTGCACAGGCTTTCTCTGGTTGCGGCGAGCGGAGGCTACTCTTTGTTGCGGTGCACAGGCTTCTCATTGTGGTGGCTTCTCTTGCTGCGGAGCATGGGCTCTAGGTGCGTGGGCTTCAGTAGTTGTGGCATGCGGGCTCTAGAGCGCAGGCTCAGTAGTTTTGGCGCACAGGCTTAGTTGCCCTGCGGCATGTGGTATCTTCCCAGGCCAGGGCTTGAACCCCTGTCCTCTGCATAGGCAGGCGGACTCTTAACCACTGCGCCACCAGGGAAGCCCTGCATTGGGTCTTAGTTGCGGCACACAGGATCTTCGTTGCGGCATGCAGGTGTCTCTCTAGTCGTGGCACACGGGCTCTAGAGCGCACGGGCTTGGTTGCCCTGTGGAATGTGGGATCTTAGTTCCCCAACCAGGGATGGAACCCAAGTCCCCTGCGTTGGAAGGCGGATTCTTAAGCACTGGACCACCAGGGAAGTCCCTCCTTTTCTGACTCTTTCCCATGCTTTTGCTGGGGGATTGAGGAGGGCGATATTGTCTAAGGGAGACCCCCAAAAGCTAACTCATTTCTAAGGCTAATAATACCATGACCTGAAGTCCATCCCCAGAGAGACTCTCAGGAAAAGGGAATGTCACTTCCCCACCAGATCCAAGATATGAATGGATGGGAGGGAGACATGGAGTAGAGGATGGAGGTATAAAGAAAGGAACAGAGAAACCATCAACGAGTTCAAACCAATTCAGACCCCCTTTGGACCGCTGATAGGACTTTAGGTACTGACCTGGTAACTTTAATCGTACATCATCATTAACTTTTCATTATACACCCTCCAGATGATATCCATAACCTTCCCCAACTTCTTTTTTTTTTTTAATTTCCTATGCTTGTGTTTTCAAAGTGTAATGACCATGCACTCCAGTTTCATTGACAGAGTCTGTTTTTCTTTTAATCAGAATTGGCCTTTCAGTTGATAGTGTGACACTTTCCCTAGAATTAGTAAGGACTGAACATTCTAATCAACTGACCCCCCGCCCCCAACAGTATTCTGATAATATTGTGTGCACATTCATGTGTAATCTGAGCCAGGCCCTTAGATCTAATCTAGTGCCTGGAGAACAGGGACCCAGAAATCAGGTGTCCTAGAGTTGGATTGCCGCTTTGCCATTGAGTTGTAACACTTTCAGCAGGTCACTCCTTTCTCCTGCCAACCCCCAAAGCTGAATTTAGGAAAACACCAATTCAAAAATAGCAACAATTCTGTGAGTTTGTTCAGGATTGGAAATGGGGGCAGGGGGGTTAACTCACTTGTACTTTTTTTTTTTCTTTTTGGCTGTACCACATGGTATGAGGAACTTCCCCAACCAGGGATCAAACCTGTGCCCCCCTGCAGTGGAAGGGCAGAGTCTTAACCACTGGACCACCAGGGAAGTCCAATTCACTTGCGTTTTTAAACAATAGACGTGCGCATGTGAAAATCCACTCAGCGGTGCACAAAAACCTGATCTGAGATAAAACTGTGAACAATATCCTCATTATGAGAATCCACAAAGTTTAAAAATTCACCAAAGCTTCTTGGTGGTTTGCGTTTCTGGGGCTTTCAGATCATTTAGTCTTGCACAAGCAGCAGTTGTAATCAGCAGGGAGATTCTGCAAGGGGAAAGTACGTGGCTGATCCTGGCCAAACAGACTTGTCTTTCATTTCTAGAGACCTGGAATTATCCTGCCTGCCTGGGAGGCAGGGAGGAATGAAGGGTTAATCTAATCAGCCTGGCTGCACAAAGGAACCCTGTTAATGTGGAGAAGAGTCAGGAGACTTAGGGGCTTAACTACTACCTTCAAATTACAACTGAGAAGTCAAACTGAGTCTGCTTCCAGTGGGGTTTGGCTTTCTCTGTTGAGGAAACCTCTATATTTGAGTCCAGAGAGAAAGACAAAGTCTAGCTAGACCAGTAGTTCTGAACCTGTTCAGGTGTTATTTCATGTTATTATTTGCTTATTATTTATCATTTGCCTCCCTCACTAGAATGTAAGTGCTATGAGAGTAGGGCTCACATCTATTATATTTCTATTATATTCTCTGGGCCTAGTAGAGTACCTCACACACAGTAGGCACTTGAAAAATATTTACTGAATGAAAGATTAGTGAATGCATTACTTAGCCTTTTTTAAGGTCCTGGACCCCTTTTTAAAAATTGGATGAAATTTATAACTCCTCTCTCCATTAAAAAAAATTATATATATAATTGAATCGTCCCATGCAAAGACTCTAGTTTCCAAAGGATATTCCTGCATCACCCATAACACTTGATATCCCTCAAAAGCAGATAAACAAAAGCTCTTTTGTCACTGCCTTCTCCAGAGGAGCAATTCTGAAGAGGACCAAGATTGAGACTAGGGTCTCCTGACTCCTGGGCTAAGATGTCTGAAAGTGGTCCTTGGATAGCCAAAGGATTCTGGGTCACCTCTGGACACAGACCAAGTAAAAAGAGACCCTCGGTGAAAGGGAACAAAATAATCCTAAGTTTGTGACTCAGAAAACTTGAGTTGAAACCCAGGTCTTGCCCCTTACTAGCTGTAGTATCATAGCCGTAACAGATCTCTCTGGGCCTTGGTTTTCTCATGTGAATTAAGAGGTGTGGCCTAGGCCCAACATCCCATAATACAATAACTTGTGAACCAGGCCAGTGAAGCAGCTGGCAGAGTTGCTATGTAGTTCAAACATCTGTCTCATGGCAGGGCTCCCTCATTCTGGGGAGAGCACAGTCCCTCCCTCTGGGGAGAGCACAGTCTCTCCTGCTGAAGCAGGAGAGATTCTATGTAAGACATTGGGAAGAACTCTAAACTACAGAAAGATTGTGAGACACTGAGTCAGGCATCTGGGGTGGGGGGTGGAATCTCCCTCTGAAGGCGTATCAGGATGGTGGCTGACACTCAGCTCTCCGAAGATCTACTCCCAGTACTGCCTGGAAAGGAGTCCTCAAGTCAGAATGTCTCCAAAATCTACCCAACCTTTTGATTCTTAGAGAAACCCTAGGCTTACCTTTGCCACAAATAAGATCTTAAGTGCAAAGTTCCTGACAATTTATTCTAATTTTTTAGAACAGAATATTGGTTCTCTTGAGGTGTTTTTCTTCTGGTCAGTTCTTAAAACAAAGAAGCCTGGTAGAAAGCGCCATGGGTTGAGGCCCTACCTGACAGTCCTTTCCACTTCCTATCTTGTTTAATCCTAGAGCAACCCTGCAAGGCACGTTTTTCCATACCAATTTTATAGATAAGAAAACTGAGACCCAGAGAAAGAAAGTAACTTGCTGTTACATAGAGAGGAAATAGAATTTAAATCCACGTCTGTCTGGCTTGGAAATAGTTTCTATGACACCTGGCTGCCAGTGGGCAGGAGCTAAGTGCTGGTTGGGCAACAGAGGGGTTTCCAGGCCTCAGGTAATGTTGCATACAAAGCACAGTTTCCTCCTTCTCCTCACTGAGGACCAGTGTGCACTCTGTATCTGGAGTCTTCTCTGTTTAACCTTCTCCTGAGTTACTAACTCTGAGTCTCCTCCTGAAAACAATGGACTTTCAGACCCCAGCACATAGTTGGAATGCAAAAATCTGAGAAAAAAGAAAAAAAAAAGAAAAAGAAGAAGAGACAGTGAATTTGTGAAAAGATGCTCAACCTCATTAGAAATCAGGGAAATAAATGCAAATTGAAATCACAGTGAGAGGGCACGTCTCACCCACTACAAAGGCAAAAGTTTAAAAGACTGTTGATGCCCCATGTGCAGTGAGGATACTGAACAAAGGGAACTAATGTATACCAATGGAAGAATAATATTTGTACCATCATGTTGGAAAACAATTGACCTTATCTTGCATTGCTAAACGTGCCTATAACCTTTGACTCAGCAATTGTTAACTAGAACATGTTACATATATTCTTCTGTATGTATCAACCATTTAATAATAAAAATATTTTAAAATAAATTAATCTATGATATACATAGACAATAAGGGACTATGGGACTGAGGGGGTTCACAGAAGCCTTGGATGAAGAGGTTCCCAGTAGAGAGGGGTCAGCCATGGAACAGAGCAACACAAAGCGTCCTACAGAGAAACTAAACTCACCATCCTGGTCTCATTCATTATGAATATGGATGCCAGATAAAGACACAGGATGCCCAGTAAATTTGAATTTCAGATAAACAAAGAATAGTTTTTTAGTGTGAAGCCTGTTCCATGTAATATTTGGGACGTACTTATACTAAAAATTTTTAAACTACAAAATTAATTATCTATCAGAAATTCAGGGCTTCCCTGGTGGCCCAGTGGTTAAGAATCCACCTGCCAACACAGGTGAGTTGGGTTCGTGCCCTGGTCCAGGAAGATCCCACATGCTACGGAGCAACTAAGCCCCTGAGCCACAACTACTGAGCCTGCATGCTGCAACTACTGAAGCCTGCGCGCCTAGAGCCCGTGCTCCACAACAAGAGAAGCCACCGCAATGAGAAGCCCGCACACTGCAACAAAGAGTAGCCCCACTCGCCACAACTAGAGAAAGCCTGCGTGCAGCAACGAAGACCCAACACAGCCAAAAATAAATAAATAAATAAATAAAATAGAAAAAAAATTAAAAGAAAATGAGAAACACTTGGCATTCTATATTTTTATTTGCTAAATCTGGCAACCCTAATAATGAACCTCTTACCACTTGTAAGGGAAATGTCTTCTGATCCATAAATCAAACCAATTTTTCAGCATATAAAGAGAACCTTTTCATAATGGTAGGACTTCCTTGCCAATGGGGAATAGAATAGGACTGTTAAGAGTTTGAAGCGTGAACCAGGCAAAACTGGATATGAGCCCTAGCTCGGCCACTTGCTAACTGTGATCTAGAGTAAGTTATTTACTCTTTCTATGTGTTGGTCTCTTGATCTGTGTAATGAAGCGCCTGCCTCATTAGGGCTGGTGTGAATATTAAATGAGGTAGGATGCATTGCATGTGCTCAGCAGGGTGTCAGACACAACATTATGTGCCCTCAATAATATGAATCGCTCTTATCCATGCACTGCGTCCCTTTAAAACTAAACATTAGGGACTTCCCTGGTGGCGCAGTGGTTAAGAATCCACATGCCAATGCAGAGGACACGGGTTTGAGCCCTGGTCCAGGAAGATCCCACATGCCACGGAGCAGCAAAGCCCGTGCGCCACAACTACTGAGCCCACATGCTGCAACTACTGAAGCCCGTGTGCCTAGAGCCCGTGCTCCGCAACAAGTGAAGCCACCGCAATGAGAAGCCCGCACACCACAACGAAGAGTAGCCCCCGCTCGCCGCAACTAGAGAAAGCCCGCACACAGCAACAAAGACCCGACACAACCAAAAAATAAATACTTAAAAATATAATAATAAATAAATAAACACTAGAACAGATTGATAGCATCCTGGTGGCCAAGACATCATTCTCATTTCTGGGATATTTAGGACAAAATCAGAGACAGGAGCTCCCCCCTACAACCCCCCACCCCTTCCACCAACTGACTCATTGTCTGAGAGGTGGAAGGCGGAAGAAAGGACTAGATGACCTACAAAGTCCTCCCAGCCCTAGCATTTAGTGGTGTCTATGTCCTGAGCAATCTTAGGTTCCTGATGGCCACCCTTCTTTGCAGCTGTAACTGAGAAACGTGTCAAGTTGTGTTCTACCTGGTATGAGTCAGCCCCAACATGGGGATTCACTTTGAGGCTCTAAACCACATATTCATACCCCTACTCTGGGAAATGCACTTTCCCAGGCTTTTTAATTCTTGTTCATATGTTGTTATTACTTTAGATCCAAAGAAAACAACATACATGATTAGATGAGGACTTGGCTGAGAGTTTAGAGACACAAACTTCAACACCCTCTATCATCTGCAAAACTATCTTGTCTCTGTGTCTTTTCCCCTTTCCTTGCTCTTATCCTCCCTACCCCCACATCACTCGATCTCTATACTCCACCTTAAAAATGATTTTTACTACTGTAGTCACAGGTATAATTAACAGTTCCCGTCATTGCATATTTTTTAAAGATTTTTAAAATTAATTTATTTATTTGGCTGCATTGGGTCTTAGGTGCAGCACATGGGCTCTTCATTGTGACATGTGGGATCTTTCATCATGGCACGAGGGCTTCTCTTTAGTTGTGACGCACAGGCTCCAGACTGCACAGGCTCAGTAGTTGTGGTCCGCGGGCCTAGTTGCCCCGCGGCATGTGGGATCTTAGTTCCCCAACCAGGGATTGAACCCGCATCCCCTGCATTGGAAGGCGGATTCTTAACCACTGGACCACCAGGGAAGTCCCCGTCATTGCATATTAACTTTAAGAATGTGGTTAACAAATAATTGATACTTGATAATATTGCCAATCATAAAAAAGTCTACATTTATCACACTGTCACAAGAATAAGGAATAAACTGTCTAGAACAAACACTGCCATGCTCTTCGTCAGTGGTTCCATAGCATCGAATGACATGAAACTATGAACAGGGAGATTCCCCCTTGAAGGAGGATTGAGATGGGTAGGTTTTGTTTCTGCTACAGACCTTGAATTACATGGTAGTCATCCTTTGTAGGAGACAACTTTTCACAGCATGGCTGAGAAGCCCAGCATTTAAACTCAGCCATCACCTCATGAGAGATGGAGTTACACAGGGGCTTCAAATGATGTCGGAGTCCTGGTGGGTTTTCCTGTGCCTGGGGTATTCCACACCTTGCTCCGGGTCCCTCTTTCTCCATCGTAGAACCCTCAAACATTGTAATTTTGGCAAACTTATTTTGACAGAGTGCTCAGAAATGCATCAAGCATGTTTTCAATACCTTTAGGTTTTAGGATAAGCAGCCTTTATTTGCAGGCTGGTCATCTCATCCCTATCTCAGCCCACCCTGTCCACCCACGAATATGACCAAGCTGACCAAGTCCTCAGCACGATCCAAAGGACGCTCCAGCCCAAAGTTTCCAAAAAGCATCATGTCATGGATGCCATGCTTCAGAGAGCTGCAGCAGAACTTGTGACATTGCCTAACAAACTCTATTCCCACTTCTAGCCTGGAGCAGTAGAAAGGGGCAGTGTTGTGATGAAGAGTCCTGTGCAAGAGCTCAACATTTGGCCTCCATCTTCTTTGACAGGATGGGTCAGGACAATGCCTGAGGTCCCTCCTTATTTTGACATTCTAGGCATCCACTGTATCATGGAAGAGGAAGCTCTCCCTTTACTCACAGATGCAGATTCTGATGGCTTTCTATTGTTACCTCTCTCAAATGAGCAATATTTTGTTATCCTTTCCTCTTTCATTGAGAGAAAGGAAAGAAGGAAGGAAGGAGAGAGGGAAGGGAGGAAGGAAGGAAGGAAAGAAGGGAGGGAGAGAGAGAAGGAGGGAGAGAAGGAAGAGAGAGAAAAGTTCTTGGAAACAAATTTATAAATCACAAAACAGAGCCATGCTTTTTAGGGTTGGTTGGTTGCCGGGGGTAGGGGGTACAGTGCTCCCCTGCAATTCAGGGGCTGGGTAAGTGGCATTACATCCTATAGCCACGACTCTTTGACCCCACTTGGTTATCACATCCCACTTGTTTATTCAAAGTGAAATGTGGAACCCAGACAACTTGCCATGTGGTGTCAGAGGTCTCCAACAGGTTAGGAGACAAGGCACCCCATTCTTCCCCACTCCTGCCCCCAAAAGATTTGGGCTTATCAGCCTCTGCTTCCTAATCTAAAAACACCATCTCCTAGCGGAGTTTCACTAGGATGACTAATGGAAACATCACCCATCAGCCCCAGATGGGTGCTTTGTTAAAAGAATAGAATAAGACACTGAGAAGTATTTGATTTAAGAAAAGGCAGAACAGTCCTTCCAAACACAGGAACATTTTAGTGTCCTTCCTCTTCCCACCAACAGTCAGAAGTGGAGAGCAGATTTTGCTGAGGGGTTTGGGGAAGGGTTTTCTCCTCGTTTCCATCACCACAGTTAAATAAACTGTCCCCAAACTGCAGTGACTACAGCAATGTTAATCATTACTGGAAAATGAAGACAAAATCACTTAGCCACGGGATCTAGGCAACCAGGGGTGCAACATTCAAATCCACTTAGTTCAAAAGGATTTCCAGAGGAAAATTCCACTTGCTGTTCCCCAGGCCAGCACTTTCCTGGCTGCCTATCACTTATTCCCAGAGCTTCCTCCTCCTCCTCCACCCACCCTAACTTCCCCATTAAAAAGCAGACCCTGTGCCCCACCCAGGCTGCAATTAATGTCATACCTTGGGGCAGCTTCACATCTGGAAGGAAAGAGAACTGAAATGGTCATTCTGGATACTTCCTCTCCTTCCTATCTAGGGATTGAGGCTGGAGGCAGCCTTGTGTGTGTGTGTGTGTGTGTGTGTGTGTGTGTGTGTGTATCAGATTGGTCTTGTACGCCTACATGAAGTTGCCATCCCAAACAAAACAAAATTCCTCCCTTTGAAGAAAGAAGGCATTCAAAAGCAGTGCTTCTCTAAGTATATGCCACAAAACATGTGTTATAAGCAAAAATGCTCTTTGGTCCTATTTCTAAAGACTGAGTTTAACAATCTTAAGTTGGTTTCTTGACCACAAGACTTCTCAGACATGTCCTGTGGATCTCTGAGAAGGGGATATGGCTTTCAGAATCCTCTCACTTCATCTGACTATGGAAGGCTTTTGTCATGGTGTGACTCTATGGAACAAATATTCTTCAGAATACACTTTGGGAAAAGCTGACTTTGGATGAAGATGAGAATTGCCCCCTTTTCCACTTTTTAACCTTTGGACTAGTCTTTTGGGATTGCTGGAGGGAGAACTCATTTAGAGCACAAATCACCACTGCAAGTCAAGAATACGATGGGTGTTCAGTTTGGGAGCCTACAAACCATGATTTAGCTCTGCTTGTTCTGGAAGCTGAGGAAGGAAAGATCTGTTTATCCACCATGGCTTCCTCATTGGAAAAGTAGCCTTTTACCTCCGAAGTCCAGGATCTCTGAGTAGAAAGAGACCCAACTATTGTCCTGGAGCCCCTTACCTTTTCCACGGTACCTTTGAGGTCAACTTGTCTTGATTTCTCCTCTCCCTCAACATGAACTCTCCCCTCCCAGGCTCCTCCTGTGACTGGTCAACAGATACATTTTAATGGGGTTCAGATGGGGGTGCACAGTGTCTCTCAAACTATGGTCCCCGGACCAGAAGCATCAGCAGCATTTGGAAACTTGTTGGAAACCCCTCAGCTCATTCAGATGTTCAGAATCAGAAACTTTGGGAGTGAAGGTCAAACAATCTTGTGTTAAAAAGCCTTTGCATGGATTCCCTTACATGCTGAAGTTTGAGAACCCCTGTCTTGAGGAATCCTCTTTTACATTTTCATTCACTCATTCTACAAATATTTGCTGAAGGCCTGGGCTAGAGTAATGTTCAAGACAGACAAGGTCCTTAACTAGAAGGAAAGGACATTAATGGGAGAACCAGCAATAAACAAATAAACCAGATAATTAAACACTGCTGTGAGTGTGATGAAGGAAATAATTAGGCTGGTAGGCAAATAAATGAGGGGGGTGACTTAGGTCAGCAAGGGCTTCTCTAAGTTGGTAACATCTAAGCTGAGATCTGCAGCATGAGGATGAGCCATCCTTTTAAGGAACCAGAAGAAGAACTATTCAGATAGCAGGGGCAGCAATGTCAAACCACCGAGGAAAGAAAGAGTGCAGGGTTTCAGAGGACAAGAAAGAAGGCAGAGAGGTAGAAATACACTAGGGGCTTGGCACGGTCGGCTGCAGTCAGATTGCAGTTAGATTTTCATGTAGGCTGGTTTCTGTTCTGGGTGCATTGCGAGAACCAAGGATGTGTTCAGCTATTGGTTTTGCTCCTGGGTCTGACCCTTAAAATAGACAAAAAGCCCAAAACATAGTATTTAATTTCAGATGGGTTTCTTCTAGGAACAAACTACTTTTCTTAGTTCTTGCTATGATGGGCCAAGGGTAAACAGCCTCTTTTAAGACTCACTGAAGCCGAACAGGCAATTTGATTATGAGCACAGTAAATCAGTAGGGGGAAAACCTTCCATGCTGTGTTTCAAAGCCACAAGAGGAAATTCAGATGGCACCCCTTCCCCTTCACCTCTCACTCTTAAACACGCATTTTTCAGCACATGGCACTCAGCCTGCCTTTGAACTTATAGCTTACAAATTTTTCTTTCAGGTAGAGTCCTGGGCTCTTCCTGCACTCTTCTGGTTGCCAGTTACAAACCCTTCTCCCTGCCATATAAGTCAGGGGCACACCAGCACTGTTCTCTGGGTGTGAGCATATGAGAATGCTTCCTAGAGCTGGGAGACCCTTAACATAAAGGAGACTCAGAAGACCTAGATGTTGTGTGATATCAGAACCAAGCCACTTACACTCCCAGAATTTTTGCAAAATGGCCTGCAGTGTATGTATGAGTTCGTTCATTCATTTGTCCAATTTTTTTTAAATGACTCTTATGTTCCGTGGACTATGAGAGTCACTGGGAGACAAAACGAATAAGGCACATCCACACCACACAGGAGCTACATTTTGGTTGGGAGACACGCAGTGACACTTGCTGGAGCTGACTCATGCGGACAAATGCTATACAAATGCTGGTGGTTACATTTTCAGGAATCTTAAGAGCCAGTTGTTGAACACAGCCATTATTTTTAAAATTATATAAACTTACCCTTAAGTAAATTATATTACAAACAAAAGTAGTACTCATCACTAATTACTCATTGCTTCGTTTTGGTCTTTTACTATTTACTACATTTCACTGTTATCTATGCTCCTGTGATGACTTACCTGTACTGTGTCTATGTGGTACAAGTATGTATAATGCTATGCTCCCATGCATCTCTTTCCAACTCTTCATTCAACATCACCCTAAAACCCTGAATTTTCCATGGTGGGAGAATTTACACCATGGAAATTGGCAAACACTACAAATCAGTGCTTGATTTCTTGTTTTGTTGACTGTCAGACCTGAGTGATGGAGAAAATGTTAAGAATGCAGATAAAAACTCAGTGTCAGATGTGTCTCATGTCTATCGCTACTACATTGTAAATGGCACAGAAAATTGAGGAAATATTCTTCCAGTACTCAAGAGTTATCATCCATTTCAGCAAAGTCATCAGCAAACGAACAAATGAAGTCCTAATGTCTTTATTATTTTACTTTTTCTTATTAATTAATGTAAGGCTGGCTATGCATTCAAGATTCTGCAGACAATAAAAAACATTCTGTGAGAATCAATTTGGCTACGTAGAATTCACATAAGGAGACTGAATATTTTATTATTATTTATAGATTATATGTTATATATCCTTTATATCAGTAAAATTTGTAATAAATTTATATGCAGGTAAATAGATGATAGACGGATAGATAGACGGAGAGATAGATAGATAGATAGGTAGATAATAGATAGATAGAAAGATAGATAGCCATGGAAATCCAGTTAGTAACCAGCTACCAGCACATGACTGGCTCAGACATTGCCAACATTTGTGCCAACATGATGTGACAAGAGCTGTGACAGTGTATGTGCAAGGGAAAGATATGTCAGGACAGAGAGGTGGGCAATAACTACTTGGAGCCTTTGGGGAAGGCATCATAGAGGAAGTGACTTAAGTTTTATCTTGAGGAAAGAATGAGAAGTTCTTAAATAAAATAAGGAAGGGAATTCCAGGGAAAGAAACCCCAAAGATTCTAGAACATAAAGTTTTGCCCAAATTTGATAACCTGTTCTGTTTGTTCTGTTATTGATTTTCATTTATTTATTTTTAAAGAATCTGTTTTATTTATTTATTTTTTTTTTGGTTGCATTGGGTCTTCGTTGCTGTGTGCAGGCTTTCTCTAGCTGCGGAGAGCGGGGGCTACTCTTCTCTGTGGTGCGCGGTCTTCTCGTTGTGGTGGTTTCTCTTGTTGCAGAGCATGGGCTGTAGGCACACGGGCCTCAGTAGTTGTGGCATGTGGGCTCAGCAGTTGTGGCTCGCGGGCTCTAGAGTGCAGGCTCATTTGTTGTGGTACACGGGCTTAGTTGCTCCGCGGCACATGGGATCTTCCCTGACCAGGGATCAAACCCATGTTCCCTGCATTGGCAGGCGAATTCTTAACCACTTCACCACCAGGGAAGTCCTGTTATTGATCTTTAAATCAGGGGAATCATAATGTAAATTCTTCTGTGACTTGGCTTTTTTCAATCAATACTATACTACTGAATTTCATTTATATTGATGCACAACAGTAGTTCATTTATTTTCACGGCTATATAGTGTGCCATTGTATGTGCTTAATGGTTTCTTTATTCTACCATTGATGTACGTTTGGGCTGCTTGTTTCAGGTCTTTGCCAGATAAAACAGTGCTGCTGTGAGCATCCTTATATGTTTCTTGTATACTTGCAAGAATGGAGTAACTCCCTAGAAGTGGGAATGTTGAGTCATAAAACATGAAGGCACATTTGCAACTTTGCTTGAGGATGTCTACTCTTCTTCCAAAGTGGTTGACCATCCTCAGTCAACTAGTTTTTATCATACTACACATCCTTGCTGACACTTGCTGTTGTCAGACTTTTTACTTTTTGCCCACCTGGTGGTTCTAAAATGGTTTTCCATTATCAGTTTAATTGCTCTTTCTTTGCTTCTAATGAGGTTAGTTATTTAGTAAATTTTCCTAATGGCCCAGCTGTTCTGGCCCTGGCATTTAAGGGGAAGAAAGGGAAATCAGTTACTCCATCCTTTCTCATTACAATAGAAATTGCATGACTCACTTTGTTATGCCCAGTTGATGTGTTTGCCTGTCACTGGGTATCAAAAATACCTTGAAGTCCTGGGGCTTCCCTGGTGGATCAGTGGTTAAGAATCCTCCTGACAATGCAGGGGACACGGGTTCAAGCCCTGGTCCGGGAAGATCCCACATGCTGCGGAGCAACAAAGCCTGTGCGCCACAACTACTGAGCCTGTGCTCTAGAGGCCATGAGCCACAACTACTGAAGCCCACTTGACTAGAGCCCGTGCTCTGCAACAAGAGAAGCCACCCCAATGAGAAGCCCGTGCACTGCAACGAAGAGTAGCCCCCGCTTGCCGCAACTAGAGAAAGCCCGCGCACAGCAACGAAGACGCACCGCAGCCAAAAAATAAAATAAATAAATTTTAAAAACCTTGAAGTCCTAACCTGATTTTTAAAAAATATTTATTTATTTATTTATTTATTTATTTATTATTGATTTATTTACCTGGTTGTGCCAGGTCTTAGTTGCAGCACACAGGATCTTTTGTTGCGGCATGCAGGGTCTAGTTCCCTGACCAGCAATTGAACCTTGGACCCCTGCATTGGGAGCTCAGAGACTTAGTCACTGGACAACCGGGGAAGTCCCCTGAACTTGGTTTTTAATCACACAGTGCTGATCCTATGGGAGTCTATTTAAATCAGGTATTTGGGGAATTAGGGAATTTCGTTAGATATGATAGGTCTATTTCACTGGGCTTTTAGACATTCTCTCTTTCCGAAGGGAGAGAGAAGTGGGTGGTGTCATTAATTCATTTAGCATTTTCAGTATGGATCAGGCCCTGGGAATAATTAAGAATTATTATCCTTACTTCCCTTCTTTTTTGGAACTTGCATTCTGGCAGCACAAACATAATTAACAGCCCACCCCAACTGCCCTTCCCATCTCTCTGAGTCTCTGGGCCCTTCATCCATTCAGCCAACATTAGCTCACACTCTGAGCCCCACACTCTGTGCAGCATGGGTGCCACCTGAGAGGAGGCATTGTCACCTTTGCTGCCCGCATAAACCCTGTCAGGCAGACTGGCTTCAAGGCTCCCTGAGGAACCATTAGTCCTTTAAGGGAGGAGTGAACTGAATTACGCCTTTAAACAGCCATGTTTCCTCAACTGCAGTTTACCTGCAGTCAGAATCGCTCTTCAGTGCCTGTTAAAAACGAACATTATGGGCTTCCCTGGTGGCGCAGTGGTTGAGAGTCCGCCTGCCAATGCAGGGGACACGGGTTCGAGCCCTGGTCTGGGAAGATCCCACAGGCCGCGGAGCAACTGGGCCCGTGAGCCACAACTACTGAGCCTGCGCGTCTGGAGCCTGTGCTCCGCAGCAACAGAGGCCGCGATAGTGAGAGGCCCGCGCACCGTGATGAAGAGTGGCCCCCGCTTGCCACAACTAGAGAAAGCCCTCGCACAGAAACGAAGACCCAACACAGCCATAAATAATAAATAAATAAATTTTTAAAAAAAAAACGAACATTCCTGCACTACTACTCAATGAGCTACTGATTTAGCAGGTCCAAGGAGCTATGCTTCTATAACCTCTTAGAGAATTCTGATGCCCACCCTGTGCTCCGCAGCAACAGAGGCCGTGATAGTGAGAGGCCCGCGCACCGTGATGAAGAGTGGCCCCCGCTTGCCACAACTAGAGAAAGCCCTCGCACAGAAACGAAGACCCAACACAGCCATAAATAATAAATAAATAAATTTTTAAAAAAAAAACGAACATTCCTGCACTACTACTCAATGAGCTACTGATTTAGCAGGTCCAAGGAGCTATGCTTCTATAACCTCTTAGAGAATTCTGATGCCCACTGAAGTTTGAAAACCACCGTCCCCCTAAAGTCACACAGCTAGAGAATGTTAGCACCAAAGGAACATAAAACTGCAGAGCAGCTTCCACGCTTAGCAGGTGGAGACCCTGGCGTTGTGGCACTCTGTCCAGTGTCCCTGGCTCTGAGAGGACGTGCCCAGAAAGGATGTGAAGCAGCGGCCCTGCTGTGCCACTGTGCTGAGGCTGGCTCACTCGGTCAGTTGGGGAACTTTTCTGCTGGGGTGCCCTGAGGGAGATGCACCGCATGACTGCTCCACATGCCCCTGGATATTTGTCCACAGAGAGAAGACACACGTGGAAACATTCCAGCCCCAAATGGCCCCTCTGGGTGGTAAATGGCATCAGTTCACAATCGCAGCATGCTTGGAGCCCCATGCTTGGGATCTCGCTGGACAGCAAAATAATAAACAAAATGGACAGCAGGCGACATGGACCAAAACACGGACAGGCTGGGAGAAGGGGCCTCCCAGAGGCCTGAGTTCCTGCTTGGAGGAGGGGAGAGTCCCTGTCTCTCAGAAGGTGCTCCATAAATGCCAGCTGAATGTTGCAAGCACGGTGACAGAGAACTGAAGCATTTGGGGACATGAGTCTGTGGGAGGAGAAGGGTCTGCCTATACAGACTGGATCATCATGTCCTCAGAGAGAGCTGAACTCAGCCCACCCTTCTTTCCACCACACTCTGGGACTTAAATTGTCCTCACACTGCTTTCCAGACACTGGCCAGTGGTGCCAACTCCAGGCTGTGATCAAGAAATGCGCGGCAAAGCCACAGAGGATGAAGGCGATTTAACTCCTATTAAACGTGATATCTGCATTGCACTATATAGTTTGTAGAGCATGTTTACTTTTGTTAGCTCAGAGCTCTGCCTGAAATGCTCTTCCCTGGTGGCAGGGCTGGCTCCTTCTCAGTTTGCAGGTGGAGGAGTCTTTTAAATAAATGTCACCTCCTCCCAGTGGCTCTCTATTTCATCATTCTATTTATCTCCCTCAGAGCATTTGTCACAATCAGTAATTGTCTTATTTACCTATTTCCTTCGTGCCTCCTCACTCTGGAATGCAGGCTCCAGGAGGGCAGCAACACAGCTATCTTGTTTAGCACCATATCCCAACACTAGAAGAGCCGGCACACAATTTTTATTAATGAACGAGTGACAGTTCTAAGGTGGGTGTCGCTCAGATGAATCCCTGGGGTACAGAGAGAAAAAGTGTGCTGCCTAACCCTGAACACCTGATTAGTGAAAAAACCTGTACTAGAATCTGGGGTCTCTCTGGCTCCTAGTCCAACAGTTAGCAGGATGCCAGCACCTGTCCCTGTCCTAGAAAGGAAAGAAAACTCAATTATATGCCTGCAGGAAAGGGAAATGCAGAAGAACTAGACCCAAGACCAAAATCAGCCAAAGTCTGTCCTCTCTATGACCAGTGTTCCCAGTGGATTTCCTCCTTTGTGCTTGGGACCTGGGGCAGAGGAGAGATAGAGTCTGGGTCCAGGCGAACCGCACCCAAGGGTGCATCCTCCTGCACCAACATTGCTGCCTGCCTGAGACTTGACAGACCTCAGAGGTGAGGGCTCAAGTCAGTGGGACTGCCTTAGCTCAGGCTGCTGTAACAAAATGCCACATACTCTGTGGCTGAAACAAAATAATTTTCTCACAGTTCTGGAGGCTAGAAGTTCAAGATCAGGGTGCCAGCATGGTGGGGTTCTGATGAGGACCCTCTTCCTGGCTCTCAGATGGCCACCTTCTTGCTGTGTCCTCACATGGCTGAGAAAGAGAGGGACTCTCAACCTTCATGACCTCATCTAAACTAATCACCTCCCAAAGGCTCACCTCTTTTTTTTGTTTGTTTGTTGGGGGTAGGAGTTTATTAATTTATTGATTTATTGTTGCTGTGTTGGGTCTTCGTTTCTGTGCGAGGGCTTTCTCTAGTTGTGGCGAGCGGGGGCCACTCTTCATCACGGTGCGCGGGCCTCTCACTATCGCGGCCTCTCTTGTTGCGGAGCACAGGCTCCAGACACACAGGCTCAGAAGTTGTGGCTCACGGGCCCAGTTGCTCCGCCGCATGTGGGATCCTCCCAGACCAGGGATCGAACCTGTGTCCCGTGCATTGGCAGGCAAACTCTCAACCACTGCGCCACCAGGGAAGCCCAAAGGCCCACCTCTTAACACCTCTTAACGTTGAGGGGTTAGGGCTTCACCATACGAATTTTGGAGGGACACAAACATTCATTTCTTAACAAGGACCCAGAAAGTGGCAGCCTCAGGGCAGAGGGGAACCAAATGTGCAGCTTCTGTGACCCTCAGCCAAAGGTGAGAGGGGGGGAAACAGGAAGTGGGCAGGGAGCTGGAGAACTCCACCCATGGGTTAGTGTGCTACAGCCCTCAGGTGGTTCCCATGGGTTTCCTGGGCTCAGCAGACACACTGGGAAGGAAGGCTGCAGGGCTGGACCCCATCAGCAGGCCTGTTTTCCACTGCAGCTTGCTAGCGTGCTGCCCCAGGGTGGGAAAGAGCGGGGCACCACCCCGTGCTGAGTCACCCAGTTCAGGGACCAAGAAACTTACATAACGAGTCGGATTCTGCGTGTTTGGACATCAGGCTGAAGCTCCAGGGGCAGGAAAGAAAGAGGCAAGGCGCAGGGCAGTGGAAGGTACGGGAGGTGGTAGTCCTGGGGACCCTGAGTCTATCTGTGCCAGGAAGTCGCTGGGGACCCAGGAGATCGTGAGGGGATACATGCCATGTCAGGATTGCTAGGGATAACAGACACAGATTAACGAGAACAAGAACAAGGACCTCTAGCTTTAAATTAGTCCGCACGATCTCCTTGAAGCCTGTTCTCCAGGGCTGGGGAATGTTAAGCCAGCCCAAAAAGAACACAGGTGGCAAATGAGAAACTTCATAAAAATGTGAACTCCTGAACTGTCTAAGATATGTCTTCAGGATATGGTTAGCGCCACAGACAGCAGTGTAGTGACACAGGACGATGTTTGTTGGGCAGGGAAACAGCCTGTGGGCTAGAAAAATGTGGGTGGGTGGCTGTTTGAACTTCACTGTGAAAGCAAACCTCCTTTCAGTCAGGCCCCTTTACAGATGAAAATAGAAGACTGGCTAGGGTAGGAGACATTCCTGAGAACTGGTAGAAAGGACATAGTTTCCTTTGTAAGAATATTTTTTCCACCCCAGCCCTTCAATCACTTTTGCTGATGCCATTCCTATTCTCTTCTTTCTTATTTGTTAATGGTTATATTAAATTTACGGTGTCAGAGCATATAGCTATTACATACACTATGCCCTACGCCTTTTAACTCTCATTTAATCTAATTCTACAAGTAACTATATATTTAATACTCACCAACAGTCCTTATATTAATTATTCCTAAGTCATTGTGGTTGTCTGAAGCACATTTTTTAGAAAATTCTTTAGGAAGGGCTCATGGGTACAATATTCCTTGAGCTCTTGCATGTTGATAGATTTGTCAGGGCCCTTTCTATTTTAAGGTAAATTTTGCTGGATTTAAAATCCTCAGTTCATATTTACTTTCCTTGAGTACCTTAAAAATGGTATTCCATTTGCTTCTGGCATAATGCATTGCTGTGAAAAAGTCTGATGATAAACGAATTTTCTTTCCCTTAGAAGTAACATGCTCATTTCACTTTCTTCACAATCTAAAAATTTTACTAAGGTATGTTTATTCTCCAGCACATTATATGCTCTTCCAATATGTAGTTTAAAATCTTTTTTTCTTTTTCTTTTTTTTTTTTTTTGCAATTTAGGCAAATTTTCTTAAGTTATAGTGTTTAGTATTTAGTTTCCTTGCTTTGGTTTTCTTCTTCAGGACTCCCATTACCTTTATTTTGTATCTTTTTGCCAATCTGAAATATTTGTAACATTCTCTCAAATCCTTATCTTCTTCATTACTTCTTTTTTTAAAATATACAAATTTATTTATTTATTTATTTTTGGCTGCTTTGGGTCTTCGTTGCTGAGTGCGGGCTTTCTCTAGTTGCGGCGAGCGGGGGCAACTCCTTGTTGCAGTGCAAGGGCTTCTCATTGCGGTGGCTTCTCTTGTTGCAGAGCACAGGCTCTAGGTGCGTGGGCTTCAGTAGTTGTGGCTCACGGGCTCAGCAGCTGTGGCTCGTGGGCTCTAGAGCGCAGGCTCAGTATTTGTGGCGCACGGGCTTAGTTGCTCCGCGGCATGTGGGATCTTCCCAGACCAGTGCACGAACCTGTGTCCCCTGCATTGGCAGGCAGATTCTTAACCACTGTGCCACAGGGAAGCCCCATTACTTTTTTTTTTTTTTTTTGCTTTGCTGTACGCGGGCCTCTCACTGCTGTGGCCTCTCCCGTTGCGGACCGCAGGCTCCGGACGCACAGGCTCAGCGGCCATGGCTCCGCGGCATGTGGGATCTTCCCAGACCGGGGCATGAACCGGTGTCCCCTGCATCGGCAGGCGGGCTCTCAACCACTGCGCCACCAGGGAAGGCCCCCATTACTTTTTGATATTTAAAAATGTTCTGCCTTTTTACTTTCTATTTCTGTTAAGGTTTTTTTTTTAATTTGCTTTCGTGGTCTTTCTATTATGATATTTATTTCAATTTTTTTTCTTTTTATTTCTAATTAGTTCTTGAGTTTTGTCACATCATTTCTGAGCTTATGTAATTTTGATTTCCGTTTCTCTAATTCAAATATAAGACATTTTATTAGCATCTTTTATTTCATTTTGAAAAAAAATATACTACTGCTTTGATTTTTTGCTTTTTGAGCATGCCTTTCTGGCATGATTTCATGATCCATATTCTGTTTTTCTTATAACAGTTTTGTATGGACTTCGGCAGGCGGGCTCTCAACCACTGCGCCACCAGGGAAGGCCCCCATTACTTTTTGATATTTAAAAATGTTCTGCCTTTTTACTTTCTATTTCTGTTAAGGTTTTTTTTTTAATTTGCTTTCGTGGTCTTTCTATTATGATATTTATTTCAATTTTTTTTCTTTTTATTTCTAATTAGTTCTTGAGTTTTGTCACATCATTTCTGAGCTTATGTAATTTTGATTTCCGTTTCTCTAATTCAAATATAAGACATTTTATTAGCATCTTTTATTTCATTTTGAAAAAAAATATACTACTGCTTTGATTTTTTGCTTTTTGAGCATGCCTTTCTGGCATGATTTCATGATCCATATTCTGTTTTTCTTATAACAGTTTTGTATGGACTTAAATTTGATACTTTTCTGTTGCTCATTTTTATGTGAATTAAATTTTCTAGAACTGTTAGAAGGAGACTTGATTCAGGTAGCTTCTCTAATTTCAAAGAACCTCCTCCTCTGTCGTTTTGGGTAATATTGAAAGCCAAACAAACCAAAACAAAATGAGCCATGGTGGCTTTTTTTCTGAAATGTCCTGGTTCTGTTTTCCTCTACCACTTTGCTTCTCTTTCTGCATCTCTGTTGTCCTATTTTGTTGTATTTTGAATCCACTCCCAGCAGTTTCTCCTCAAATAGGACTGTGTCCAGGAAGGGAGCCTGGAATGGGCAGTTTCAAAAGTTCAAAGGGACTGATGTGCTCCAGCCCTGACCTTAACCCAGGCCCTGAAGTCACCCACCAGCAGAATGCTCTTCTCAGACTGGCCTCCTGTGTCTTCCAGTGAATAACTGTTGGCTATTTTGTGATTCTCCTGTCCTCAGGTCCATGAAATCCCTTCCTTTCCTCGGCAGAGAAGCTGATACTATGCAGGTCTTGTGGCTTTTGGTGATTTGTTCTGTCCATTTCTTTTTTGGGGAGTTGTGAAAACACCTTGTCACCTAGTTTTTTGGGTTTTTTTAATTGGAGTATAGTTGCTTTACAATGTTGTGTTAGCTTCTGCTGTACAATGAAGTGAGTCAGCCATATGCATACGTATATCCCCTACCTCTTGGGCCTGCCTCCCACCCACCTCCACCCCTCAATCCTACCCATCTAGGTCAGCAGAGAGCACCAAGCTGAGTGCCACCTAGTTTTGAGCTAAATGATGCCCAAGGGTTTTTAGTTTTCATTCTAGTTTCTCTGTCTGTTTTTATGTGGAGATTCAGAAACATCCAAAAAGTATGCCACCACTGCTGCTGCCATCTTACCAGAATGATCCTTTTGAATCATGTCAGAACATGCCACTTCTCAAAAATCCTGAAATGATTTTCACTTAAAGTGAAAGCCAAGGTCTTTACAATGGCCCTCAAGACCCTGTAAGGTCAGTGCCTCCCCCCATACTCCTCACTTCTTTGAACCCTTCTTCTATTCTTCCCCTCTTTGCTGTCGCCCCTCCAGCTACGCTGGTTTCCTTGCTGTTCATTGAACAGGCCAGACATCTTCCATCTTTGCACCTTTGCTCTAGAAGTTAACTCTACTTTGATCACTCTTCCCTCAGATATAACCTAAGTTAACCACTTTCTTCAAGTCTTTGAAACCTCTTTCTCAATGACATCTAATCTGACCACCCTGGCTAATAGTGCAACCTCCCCACTGGCACTCCTGATCTCCTTTGCTCTGCTCTTTCTTTTTCCATAGCATTTAACATCTTCTAACATTAAACATTTTACTTATTTATGATACTTACTTGTTATTTATTATCTATATTCCCCTTGCTAGAATATAAAATCCATGAAAGCAGGAATGTTAAGTCTGATCTTTTCTCTTATGCCTGTCAAGTTCCCAGAACAATGTCTGACAAGTATAGTTGCTTAATAAATGCACAAATGAATAAATAAATGAAGCAGCCAAGGGTGTGGCTTGCTCTGAGCCAGCCACTAGAGAGCTGCTTTGGTGTGTGCTGGTCACCACCTCCATCACCCTTCTGCCCTGGCCCCTCTGGATGCCATGGTCCACAAGCTTATTGTCTGAATGAGTACCAGGAACAGCCAGGCAGAGCATCATGAATTCTCAGAAGGCAAGTAGTGTCAGAAACATTCTTTCTAGGACTTATGAGTTCAGCCCAAGCCAGAAATAGCATGCCAGCGCCCCATGTGCCTTCCAGCATTTCAGCACATCTTCTCTTTTTCCCACTGGAAGAGCAGAGGAGCCTGGAGGGCTGAAAACAGAGACAGCCCCAGGCCTTGAGAAGGAGCTCAAAGGTAGGGAAGATGAGAATTCATGACACTCTCCCCAGCCCCCGGGTGCCAGCCCAGGCCCGCTGTGTTTTGTTCGAAGGCCAGTAAGCGGAGTCAGTTGTGTCCTTGTCTCTTTGGATGGAATTCGTGACCATTATTTACGTGGTGTTCTCAGCTTACTCTCAGGGAACAGATGTCACGTGGCCCATCTTGTAGCTGTTCCAGCAAAACTAATGAAATCAGGACCAACCAAGCAAGCATGGGACTCAACAGTCTTCCCTTCTAAGCAAACCTAGTAGGTCTCAGGCAAGCAAGGCCTTCCTCTCTCCTCCCCTCAGGCCAAGGAAGCCTAAGGTGGAGGCCATTTTAACAGGAAACGTCTCTCCTAAACTCTAATTAGTCTTGGAAAATGCTCCCTGAGCTTGGATGCCTGAGGGATCGTTGTCCAATCAGGAAACTGCAAGCCTATTTGTCAGAGCCAAGAAAACAGGTAAAAGGCCAAAATTGAGGTCGTTTCCAACCCTAAGCTTAGGATCTCAGCTCTTTCCTTCACTTCCTATTTATTCAGTTCCTATTTGTACGGAAACTGCAAACACAGCAACCAAGATGAACTCTCATACTCTCTCCACGTTGTCACGGGTGGGATCATGTCAGAGTCTCCCCGGACCCTTCTCTGCCCTATCTCCAGGGCAGTACAAAACGCACGTTTTTGAAGCTCTTTTTTCTTTTCTTTTTTTCCTTTCTTATTCCCAGCCGGTGGATGAATATTCTTTAACCAGTAAAAACGAGCGGGCCCCACTTTCATTAACTAAGGGTGGACCAAGAATCCTCAGATCACAGGAACGTGAAACTCAGACCATCTCTCAAGGTTTCCAGAGATCCCCTGACCTAGGGCCAAATATTCAGGGGTCCCCACCGTCACCCCACAGCCACAAGTGTTCCCAACTCAGCTGAGAAAGGGATTTCTATGCAGATAGTATCTATGATATCTTACTTATTCCATGTAAGCCCCCCTGAGATAAATACCATTATGCCCTTATATACATGAGGAAACTGAGTTCAGTGAAGTTGAGTGGCTTATCCAAGGTCAGGTAGTTTGGAAAAGGCCCCGTCAATTTTTACTGCCTTATGACATTTCCTACCTAGCCTATACAAATGTGTTCTCTGTGTTCAAGGGTGTCAGGGACATTCACCTCTGAAAGGTTTCTGAAATGTTATGGAAATAGGACTTCCAAAATAGAGAGACCAGGGAATTCTGTGGTGGTCCAGTGGTTAGGACTCAGCGCTTTCACTGCTGTGGCCTAGGTTCCATCCCTGGTCAGGGAACTAAGATCCCACATGCCAGTCGGTGCAGCCAAAAAAATAAAAAAATTACAAACTAAATAGAGAGACCATGCATCCTGGTTTCCCCAGGAGGTTCTGATATCCCAGCGTTATTATTAATATTGTCCTCTTCTCAAAATTGTCTTAGTTTGGACAATGTTACATAGTCACCCTATCCAAGATAGACCAGGAGCAAAGGAATAGAAAAAACTACAAAAAGAATTGCTCAAGAGGTCACTGAGCAGTAGACATGGAAAAGGCCTCATTAGGGCTTTGATGTTCTCAGGGTCTGCCCCACCCCTGCTACTCCCGCTGGCTTTGCCTCAGATGCTCTCTTCCAAAATGCTCATATCCCTCCTTGCACAATGCCAGAGCTATGACCTACAGGACGGGAGGAAATAAGGCTGGAACATGCCAGAGGATTCTTATGACTCCAGATGACCCTTCCAGTGGATCCCTGCCTTACTGTGAGCAAACTAATTCTCCAGGCGGGAGACCCACATCCTTCTAACCCTAACAGATAAAGGACGCTCTCCTGTGGAGGAGAAATCTAAGAGACCACCAAGGTTTTGAATGTCCTGTTTGACCAAAGCTTTTACCCCACATGGGATCTCCCCCAGAGATTCTCCTTGATCACATAGTGAAATGACACATGGAAAGAGCAAATATTTAGAGATCAGACATTTGAGTTTGTATTCTAACTTGTCCACTTATGAGTTGGGTGACTTTGGGTACGTTTCTCAACTTTTCTGAGCTTCAGCTTTCTTTTTTTTTTTTTGGCTGTGTTGGGTCTTCTTTGCTGAGTGTATGCTTTCTTCAGTTGTGGTGAGCGGGGGCTACATTTTGTTGCGGTGCGCAGACTTCTAATTGTGGTGGCTTCTCTTGTTGTGGAACACTGGCTCTAGGCCAGTAGGCTTCAGTAGTTGCAGCACGTGAGCCTTAGAGCACGTGAGCTTCAGTAGTTGTGGCACTCGGGCTTAGTTGCTCCGCGGCATGTGGGATCTTCCTGGACCAGGGCTCGAACCCGTGTCCCCGGCATTGGCAGGCAAATTCTTAACCACTGCGCCACCAGGGAAGTCCCAGCTTCAGCTTTCTAATGCATCTGAAAAATGGGTGTAAGAATGCCTACTTTGCAACGTAATTACAAAATATCAGATGAGATTATGGTAAAATATCTGGCACATAAGAGACTCTTATTAATAGTAATGATGATGATGATGATAATGAATGTCATCTTTCACTGATAGCAACACAGCAACGCTGGTCACTGGGCATAGAAGGAGTATCCCAAAGGCATAATCTCCAAAAGAAATAAGCAATAAATGCTCCTCAAGCAGTCAGAAGATTTGAGGGGAAAGGGTTCAATTATTTAACTAATTCAAACTAAACTGAGATTTACTTGGTGATTAGCGTGTGCCAAGTAAGATAACAGATACTGGGCATTTCAGGGATACATATAAATGAGTTCATGCCCTTTAGCTGTTCACAATCAAGTGGAGGAGGTGACAGGTTAAGAGGGGACATGTGGAGAGTTCCCTGGTGGTCTAGTGGTTAAGATTAGGCGCTTTCACTGCTGTGGCCTGGGTTCAATCCCTGGTCAGGGAACTGAGATCCTGCAAGCCGCACAGCATGGCCAAAAAATAAATAAGTAAAGTCGCACAGTTTCATTAAAAAAAAAAAAGCGGGACATGTTTCCACACCTCACCATGATGTCAGGCAGAGTTTTAAAACACTGTCAGAGCAAAGAGGATGAGACTGGCCAGTGTGGCTTAGCAGGTGCAGGAACTCATAGAAAAGTAGGAAAGTGAACTGACCCTGACTAGCTAGGCAGGATTTCTAGGCATCTGACAGCATGTTTATAGTCTAGGCTGAGAAAATTTGGTTACATTCTTCCCTCTGCAAAGAAGACAAGTTGTTTCTCAAAAAGGAGGATAAAGGAGACGCCATACTCCTCTTCCGTTTTCTCATCTGAAGTCAGTATCCAATTCTAAAACTGAATACACATCTTGAGAGCCACCTAGACCACAACACAGAACTTTTGATGCAGAAATTAATCAAGACTTATATATAAATTCACATATAAAAAATGTTTCAACTTCATAGAGTTCACTTTGAGGCATTCAATGGAAAACAGCATTAAATCACAAAATAAATACACAAAATATGACTTATCAGAGGTAAAAAGATAAACAGTACTTGAGACATGTCACTGCTAAGAAATATTAACCAAGGTCACTGGCTGGAAAGAGGAATTAGAAAATTCATTTATTAGCCTTCTGCTTCTACTAATATTCTCAAACATTGTTTAAACTAGTTAAGTTAGAACTTTTGATTAAATAAACAAAGAAGTAATTAGCTCGGAATGGAAAATGAAAGAGAAGCATAATTAAGTTTACTTGGTTTTGTTTGGATATCAGCTAGTAGAGCACGGAGTGTTTTTACGTCTGCTACTGGCCATCTTGTCCAATTTTCCTCCATTTGCTCTAAGTCTGAAGCAATAGTTCTCAAGGTCGGGAAATTGCTCCCCAGGGGACATTTGGCAGTGTCTGGGACACTTGATTGTTAAAATGGAGGGGGGTGAGAAGTGCTATTGGCACGTAGTGCGTAGAGACCAGGGATGATGCGAATCATCCTGCAATTCACAGAACAATTGGATAAGCAAAAAAGTTATCCAATATGTCAGTAGTGCTGAGGCTGAGAAACTGGACAAAGTCTGGGTAAGTTGAGAAAGGCCTTGCAAAGAAAAAAGAGAAAATAAAATTCAGGAAATCCATAGCTTTCTTAATCATGAAATTGCGAGAAGAGTGTTAATATGACTTTAATACTTAAAATCAAAGATCCTACAGCATTTTGAGAAGAGCAGATTAGAAACCCCATAGTTGCTGTTCAGGTTCTGCAGTGATTCTATTTTACCAACTCCAAGTTGAAACCATGGTTTGATAAAAATTTTCCTTTTCTGAGTAGTGAATTTATGTGAACATTTTAAACAGTAAAATATATACTACATGTGTATGTATGTGTTTATCTATATCTGTATTTATATATATATATACACACATATATACATATGTAGATATAATTCCATTTATTAAAAAGAATTATACTATGGAAACAAATATCCATCAGTGAAGGACTGCTAAAATAAATTATGGTACATATCTTTATATCCGAGTATTTGTGTATCCATTAAAAATAATAAAGTTGAAAATAGAAATAGGATATGCTTTAGGATCCTACAACAAAAATTTTAAAAGAAGAGTAGATTTTAAAATTGGCAAATTATCAGTAATTGTTGAAGCTGGATGAAGGTTATATGAAAGGTTAAATTTTCTATATACTAAGTTTTAAATTTTCTATTAATAGAAAAAGTCAAAAGGAATCATTGGGAAGCACTCTATGTTTTCATATGGAAATATCTTCAAGATAGAATGTGAATAGAAAGAAGTGAGGAGCAGGATGGGGGACACAGTGGGGAAACATACATCTGTAAGGACTTAAATAAGGAAATTATGGAATGCTATCCAAAAAGGAATTAAAGTGGTTACGTGGGGGCATGGAGACAGAAGTCAGGAACTAAAAGGATGGGGGATAAGGATGGCAGTAAGACTTTTCAATGTATACCTTTTTGTACTTTTGAATTTTTGAGCCCTGTGAATGTATTACATATTCAAAAACTTAAATGTATGAAATAAGAGTTCATCAGATAGAAACGAATCTGTCCTCAAAAATTGGGGACATGTTGTTTCCATAGTTACATTCCAGCCTTGAAGAGAACTCAGACTACTTTCACAAAGATTATCTCATTTATCTTCACAAAAACCCTGAAAAATTAAAAACGGGCATGGGGGAGGGGGAAGCAGGAATCTTCAGTCTGATACAGGCTGGGCACGTCACATGAAACAGGAATTAGGTTTGTTCTCCCTGGATCTTAGAGAGAGAGAGAGAGAACATAAGACTCAACAGAATGTACTTTTAACAGGGAAAGCAGTCTAAGGGAGCCCTCAGAAGTAGCTAATTGCCTGCGTAATCTCCATATAAAATCTTGGTGGAGCATGCAATTTAACAGACATTTATTGAGCTTAGACTGTGCTAGACCCAAAGGTAGAACGGAGTTAAAGATGAACAAACCAAATTCTTAGATATGGCTATCTCTGCGGGGGAGGAGAGGGTTACTTGGCAATATCTGTAAAGATTTAAAATGCCTTGGACTTCCCTGGTGGCGCAGTGGATAAGGCTCCACGCTCCCAATGCAGGGGGTCCGGGTTTGATCACTGGTTCGATCCCACATGCATGCTGTAACTAAGAGTTTGCATACCGCAACTAACACCCAGTGCAACCAAATAAATAAATAAATATTTTTTTTAAAAAAAATGCCTGCATCCTAAAACCCAGAAATTTCATTTTATGGTGTCTACATGTACAAAAGAGGCATATGTTATAAGGATAATCTTTGCATCATTGTTCTGCAGTATCCTAAGTTGGAAATGACCTATATGTCAATTAATAGGGGATTGACTGGCTAAAGAAACTAGAGTATTATATATTCATAGTAGGAAATACCAGGAAGCAGTTTGGAAAAAGAGAATAAAAGACAACTTGAGAAAGCTACATGTAATAAAAGAATAGATAGCCAAAATTTATGGTTGAATTGGAAAGAAAAAAAAGTTGAAGAATTATCCATACAATATGAAACAAGTAAAATTGTTTTAAAATTTCTTATTTTCCATGGGCACATATACGTGTATGCAATATGCAGGAAAAGGTCTGAAGGGAAACCAAAAAGTGATAACAATATTCACTTCCAGGGACTGGGAAAAGGAATGGTGAAGGGATGCCTTTAGCCTTCTCTGTAATTTTCTAAATTTTTACAAGGCCAGTGAATTTATGGATCACTCATTTAGTTAAAATAGTTGCTTTCATACTTAAAAGCAGAGAAAAGGAGAAGGTAGCATCCTTTCTCAATAATGCTGGGAGATGCAAAAGCCATCTTTAGACCATGAGAAGAGCCACTTACTAAGGATGGTGGAACAAAAACATCTAAGGAGTTTGGTACCTTAATTACATCCTGGTATTGCTGCATAGCCTGGGCTGCTACCTATGACTTCTTGTTCTGTGAGAAAAATAAACCTTTTGGTTAAGCCCACAGTCAGGTTCCATGCTGACAAGTGTGGTCTAACAAACACACGGGACTCTGGAGAGGTTCGTTTTGGGGAAAGAATAGAGGTGCCTGAAAGGCATTAGCCTAGCATGGCTTTGAAAATGTAAAAGAATTTCTGCTCCGCTCCTAGGTTCCCTGGGACCACCAGGCCCAGAGCATGTGCCAGACACACTGGGCATCAGATAGATCCACAGCCCTCAAAGCCTCGGGGAAACATGGAATGAAGGGGGCGGGGGTGCACGAGCTTCAGATCCCCCTAAGCAAAAACACAGGGCAGAAGGACAGGCTGCTAGAGAGCTGAGTACCTGTAATTTGACTCCAGCGTTTAGGGCCATAGATCCCACTCTACATGTAGCAGCAGCAAGTGTGAGGGAAGAGCTGGCGCTTAGGCAGCTGTTTGTTTTGAACCTGCCTGGGCAGCTCCCTGAACATTTATTTCAAAAGCAGGCAAGGGAAGGGGACATTTCAGGGGTGGAAAAAAAGAGCTTAGGAGAAGGGAAAAGAAAGGCACGCACCCTTGAAATGGATTATATTCCCCAAGGCAATCTTGGTCTTTTCAGATGGGCCAACTCTCCCCTGATGGGATTTCCCAGAACCTGACCACACCCTAGACCTGGGCTCAGCCAAGTGTCGTCAGCCAGACTAGAGCACGACTAGACTGGAGGCTGTTTGAATGTCAAAAGGAGACCAAAGTGTCAGTCACTGACATGAAAGGGGAGGAGCCTTTTGAGAAGGAGTCAACTGGGTGGAGCTACTCAGAGAGGCCTGGGAAGATGGTGGTGTAGCCAGTTGGCCAGGCCGTATAGGCAGGTGGGGTTGGCCATTGTTTCCTAAAGTCTGGCAGTGAGGAAAGAAACAAATATGGTAGCAGCTTTAAAAACACGGTGGAGCTGAGGAAAGAAGGGAGGTCCAGGCAAGAGAGGTAGCCAGCGGGACCGAAGGGGCACACAGAGTGGGAATTTTATTTATTTATTTATTTATATTTTTTAAAAAGATTATTTATTTATTTTTGGCTGTGTTGGGTCTTCGTTTCTATGCGAGGGCTTTCTCTAGTTGCGGCGAGCGGGGGCCACTCTTCTTCGTGGTGCACGGGCCTCTCACTGTCGCAGCCTCTCTTGTTGCAGAGCAGAGGCTCCAGACGCGCAGGCTCAGTAGTTGTGGCTCACGGGCCCAGTTGCTCCGCGGCATGTGGGATCTTCCCAGACCAGGGCTCGAACCCATGTCCCCTGCATTGGCAGGCAGATTCTCAACCACTGCGCCACCAGGGAAGCCCCCAGAGTGGCAATTTTAGATCGTGGCAGGCTGCAGCCATGCCTGCACTGCCACCTCATCTCCTAGGGTGCCTCCTATCCTTTTGTTTGCTCTTAGGGTCCTTTAATCTTTTTTTGCTTTTAGGATCTCCCAGAGAATTTGAACTTCAGCTAGACAATCTTAAAAATGAAACATTTTTAATGTCCAAAGACATGTTATAATGGTAAATGCCAAGTGACAAGGGTACTGTGATCATTTAAAGGATGAGACACAGAGCCAGCTCTCAATAGAAACTTGAGAATATTTCCTAATGACTAAAGAGAGGTCAGCAAACTAAAACTTGAAAGTGAGAAAGGAATTTGGACCACCTAATCCAACTCCTTTACTTTATAAATGAGAAAACAGAAGGTCAGAGAGAGGAAGTGAGTAGCCCAAGTCACACAGCTAGTTTGGGTATTATAAAAGCAAACACAGAGCACATATACCAGGAACTTTACACTTTCCACCCACTAATTCATTTAATTTTTACATCAGCCCTATCAAGTGGATATTCTGAGGCAAAGTAATTCATCTGAGGCCACACAGAGAAAGTAAACTGCAGAGCTGGGATTTGAACCCACATAATCTGCCTCCAGAGAGTCTGTGCTCTTAAACACTTTTTATTCCCTTGCTTCCTCAGTAGCTTTTTCTCCACTCTCCCAAGCTACCTCCACCCCCCCACCCCCCCCACCCCCGCATCCCTCTACGTCCTCACCACTACTATTCCCCTCCCCTGCCTGCCCTCTCCTTGCAATATCAATAGGATGTCCTTGCCTTTCTCCTGTGTTCGTGTTTGGATCGAGGCAGGAGAGAAGGCTGGTTTCCTGTGGTGTGAAGAAAATGGCAGAGGAAGAGTAAAGGGCAGGTGGCCACCATGGAGGGCAGGCAGGGTCTGAGGCATGAACCAACGAGGATCAGGGCCTAAGCCTCTGCTGAGCTCCCCGGGTGAACTGGCCTCGTCTCCCTCTCTTATTTGGAACATAAAGTTGGAATGTGGGGTTCCTAGAGACTTGGTGAGGTGGGGATGATGAGCCCCAGGAAATGGTATGCAAAACTTTGATCATATGCATTTTTTCACATTACACCTCCTCCAGTACAAAAGCTGCTGTAGAATGAACCAGACTCTGCATATTGCCCTCTCCCACATCTCCTGGGATCCCAGGAGAGACAGCCATGATAGAGGCAAGAGCACTGGGGCTGGAATTAGGAAATTAGGGTTCAGATCCTGGCCACTTAACTAACTGTGTGGCCTTAAGGAAATCACATCACTTCTTGGAACCACAGTTTCTTTTTTCTTTTTTTTCTTTTTGGCTGCGTTGAGTCCAGCTGCTGAGCTCTAGAGTCTAGCAGACTCTCTAGTTGAGGCGAGCGGGGGCTACTCTTCATTGCAGTGCACAGGCTTCTTATTGCAGTGGCTTCTCTTGTGGCGGAGCACGGGCTCTAGGCTAGCAGGCTTCAGGAGTTGCAGCACGCGGGCTCAGTAGTTGTGGCTCAGGGGCTTAGTTGCTCCACGGCATGTGGGATCTTCCTGGACCCGTGCTCGAACCCGTGTCCCCTGCATTGGCAGGCGGGTTCTTAACCACTGTGCCACCAGGGAAATCCTGGAACCTCAGTTTCTTCATCTGTTGAGAATAACTTACCTCTCACCTAGAGGAGTTGTGAGAATCAGATGAACACTTGCAGTGAGCAAGTGCACCCAGCTCAAGCTTGGCATGTAGTTGGCCTTCATAGACTGTTGGTCACATCTGAATCTTGGGAGATGGGCAGCCCCAGCTCTCAGGGAAAACCTGAGCAAGATTCCTAGCTACAGGGTCTTAGTGGCAGCATGGCTGAAAGAGAGCTCTGGGCTATTTGATTTGAAGCTCTATTTGCTTAGCAAGCACACCCTTTTTTGTTTTGTTTTACTTAAAAATTCTATCTTGTCCTAACATAAACCTCCCTATTAAGAAATTAATTTTAAACATTTTCATTTTAAAGTCCTACATTCTCATTACTAAACATTTTAAAATGTAGGAAAATCAGCCATAGTTCTACCATTTAATTTTAACATTGAACATATTTTTTCCAGTTTTTTTCAATGTGTGCTTTTTTTTTGGTTTTGACTTTGGTAAGATGCTGATAAAAACTAATTAGGTTTTATTTTCTTCTCGGACAAAATTGTAAATACAAATATATATATGTATACCTATAATAAATATAATATAAATATATAATATATAAATATATAGAATATATATATGAGAGTGAGAGACAGAGAGAGAGACAGAAGTGGGATCTTCCTGGACCCGTGCTCGAACCCGTGTCCCCTGCATTGGCAGGCGGGTTCTTAACCACTGTGCCACCAGGGAAATCCTGGAACCTCAGTTTCTTCATCTGTTGAGAATAACTTACCTCTCACCTAGAGGAGTTGTGAGAATCAGATGAACACTTGCAGTGAGCAAGTGCACCCAGCTCAAGCTTGGCATGTAGTTGGCCTTCATAGACTGTTGGTCACATCTGAATCTTGGGAGATGGGCAGCCCCAGCTCTCAGGGAAAACCTGAGCAAGATTCCTAGCTACAGGGTCTTAGTGGCAGCATGGCTGAAAGAGAGCTCTGGGCTATTTGATTTGAAGCTCTATTTGCTTAGCAAGCACACCCTTTTTTGTTTTGTTTTACTTAAAAATTCTATCTTGTCCTAACATAAACCTCCCTATTAAGAAATTAATTTTAAACATTTTCATTTTAAAGTCCTACATTCTCATTACTAAACATTTTAAAATGTAGGAAAATCAGCCATAGTTCTACCATTTAATTTTAACATTGAACATATTTTTTCCAGTTTTTTTCAATGTGTGCTTTTTTTTTGGTTTTGACTTTGGTAAGATGCTGATAAAAACTAATTAGGTTTTATTTTCTTCTCGGACAAAATTGTAAATACAAATATATATATGTATACCTATAATAAATATAATATAAATATATAATATATAAATATATAGAATATATATATGAGAGTGAGAGACAGAGAGAGAGACAGAAACAGCAAGAGAGAGGGAGGGAGAGGGAGGTTTATTTTCAGGAACTGGCTCACAGGATCATGGAGGCTTGGCAAATCCAAAGGGGTGGAGATCGAGGGAAGAGTTGCAGTTTGAGTCACAGCAGAGCCCCTTCTTGCTCTGGGGACGTTACTCTTTGTCCCACTTCAACAGATTAGAGGAGGCCCACCCACATTATTAAGGGTAAACTGCTTTACTCAAAGTCCACCAATGTAAATCTCATCCAAAAACACCTTCACAGAAACCACGGGCAGGCACCATGGCCCAGGCTAGCTGATATATAAAGCTAACACTTTGGTACTTCCATGACCATGACCGTCCAGTGGTTTAAGACTCTGCGCTTCCACTGCAGGGGGTGCAGATTCGATCCCTGGTCAGGGAACTGAGATCCCACGTGCCACATAATGTGGTCAAAAATTAAAAAAAAAAAATTTAACACTTTGTAAAAGTTTTTTATAAATAAAAGTTCTGAGGGTCGAATGGAGCTCTGTGTAAGCTGCTTCTCATACCATAACGGTATTTGTGGAAATCATGCCAGGTGCTGAACCCTGGGCAAGTTTACTTAATTCTAGGAAGAGTTTTCTAGTAGGTGTGGTAGTATGCGTGGAGTGCTTTACTCTCTGGAATGAGCAAGCTCGCTGCTTTTGTTTAGATTGTATGATGAGGATAGGAGTTCGCGGTAGAGCGGATGGAAATTGTGGATGGAGGTGGTTAAATCACATGACTTTCCTTAGTGAGGTCACTTGGCTTGAAGGAACCAGGTGGGACAATGACATTCTGACAGCACCTCTTAAGGAGACAATGAAATGTTCTTGGGTGTTTCTCTAGATCATGTCCTCTGGAAAGCATGCAAGCCCAACCTACTGCTTTAACAAAGCTCCATCACCCTCAGGAGAGGGCTTGGGGCGGCCCAGGCAATAAAGGGAATTAAAACTCCGGCAAGGGTGAAAAAGACTTCAGGCCAAAGTCCCTTTCCCAAAGAATGGGAGGTGGAGCCATGAGCCCTGCTATTTCTATCTTCCCAGAGATTACCAGTCTGGCTGGAAGGTATCTCTGTCAAGAGAAATTTGCAGAGCTTGAGAGCCAGTAGGTCAGAAGGGTCTGAGGGAAGAATGGCCCCACCCCTGCCCCACCTCCCAACACACCCACCGCCAGTAGCCTCCATCATCAGCAACTTTAGTCATCCCCAGCCTAAGATAGAGGCTGCCCTGCAGCCTTAGCAGGAAAGGTCATTTGATTTAAATAGCTGTGGCATCCGCAGCAACTTTCCTGGCCTAAGAAAGGAAACCCAAGCCACAAGAGATGTTGAGCCCACAGCTCTACCTACTGTGGCAAGGACAGAAAGGGAGGCTAAGGAGCATTTGTTAGACATCGGCTGTGTTCCCTACTAGTGTGCTTTGGCGCATCCACAGAATGACCTTACTTAATCCAGAGGGCTGTGTATCATTATAAACATGTTGTAGGTGATGAAAAATCTCAGCAAGATTAAATGACTTGCCCAAAGGTAAGAGGATCAGACATCGCTCCTTCACTGACTTAGTGCTGTAGACTTATGGCCATGGGGCTGAAAAGTGTAGACTTTTTCTTCTGAAAGGATGATAAATGCATGATTTTTTTAAAACTCCAAACTGTAGAGAAAAGCAACCACAAACAATTCGCTCTTATCCTTGTCTCAAGGAAGTCACCATCAGTACTTGAAAATTTTACCAGGAATAGTTTATGAATTTAAGCTTATAATTGCACCTGGGAGTGTGTGTGTCTGCTTTTGGTGTGCTCCCACCTTTGCTTTTTCACTTAACAATATAGGTCCAATTTCCCTATCAGTACACATAGACCTCCTTCATTCTTCTTAACAGCTGCGTAATACCTATGAATGGGCCTTACTTATCTAACCACTTGGTTTCAATAGTTTGCTAATATAAACAATAGGGCAATGATCTTTCCTTACACATATTTATGCATATATGCAAGCATATATATTTCTAGAAGGATATTTGCTGTGTCAAAAGGATATGTGCATTGGAAAATAGTAATTTTTTTAAAGTTTTTTTAAAATATCTTTATTGGAGTATAATTGCTTTACAATGGTGTGTTAGTTTCTGCTTTATAACATAGTGAATCAGCCATACATATACATATGTT
>NC_041217.1:25834334-25841514 GCF_002837175.3 Physeter macrocephalus
ATTCTCTACATCTGCGTCTTTATTCCTGCCCTGCCACTAGGTTCATCAGTACTGTTTTTTAGATTCCATATATGTGTGTTAGCATACGGTATTTGTTTTTCTCTTTCTGACTTACTTGACTCTGTATGACAGACTCTAGGTCCATCCACCTCATTACAAATAACCCAATTTCATTCCTTTTTATGGCTGAGTAATATTCCATTGTGCATATGTGCCACATCTTTATCCATTCATCTGTTGATGGGCATTTAGGTTGCTTCCATGTCCTGGCTATTATAAATAGTGCTACAATAAACACTGTGGTACATGTATGGGAAATAGTAATTTAAATTGCCAGTTTGCCCTCCCAAAAGGATGTGCCAACTTCCACCTCCACTAACAACGTCTGAGAGACTGCTGGTGATCCCAACCTGCCATAAGACCCAGAACCTTTCCACATTGTATCTTACAGAACCAGTGCCCAGACCCAGGACTTCTGTTTTTAATTCTAGTATTTGTTTATTTTTCCTTTCATGCAAAATTGCCTTCCACATAGACATAGTCTAAAGAGGGTGGGAGAAAGTCAGAATTTAAATGAAACAGAAGGGATAGTGTCTCTACCTTTGGAGCTTAGCTCCTAGGAGTAAAGAAAGCAATACAAACTTTTGAACAAATCGCTAAACAACCGAAGGTCCAATGGCCAGCCCTCTTTCTGAGCCTCAGAAGTCCAGCGCTTGCATGGATCTACTTTATAGTACTACCTTGTCTCCACTGAATCTCTCCAAGGCCTTCCCTGGGCCTCACTGGGCTTGTCTGACTCTGAAGTTTTTACTGTGTGGGTCCATAAAGCTTTGCCTTCTTTCCCTACTGTCTGTGCTCCAAGGGTGAGGGCCCTTGTGTCCATTCTACTGGTTTGCAAGATACAGGTGCCCAGAGCATTCCCTGATTCATACCATAAAAATGGGAGGTGAACTATAGAAAAAAACTTTAAAGACATCTTAAGTAATTCTTAAAATGATTTTACTTGGGATGTAATTTTGTGAAAGTGAATGTCTTTAAAAATGCCACGTCCAGTGCATAGTAGCAGGAAAAACCTTGCTTAGCACTTCATGGATGTTAGCTCATTAATTGTAATGACTTTATATTGCTATGTTAATCCCATTCTACTAATGAAAAAAATAAGACAGAGAGAAAGTAAATTGCCAAGATCATATAGTAGGTAAGTAATGAGACCTAAAATTAACCTAGGCCTTCCATTGAATTCCATATCCCAAACTCTTTCTAGTAGTATCTCATATTGAAAATAATAATTATCACTCTAAGGAATACAGATAATCAACACACAAATAAATAGATTAGCATGACAATGTTATGCTAATTATGATACTTGTGATGAAAGAAATGTTAAGATGGATGTGCTAGAATAAAGCAGAGGACAGAGTAGAGGGTTTAGAGAGTATGGTTAGGGAAGGCTTTTCTGAGAAGGTGGCAGTTGAGCTGAGACTTAGGAAAACAGACAGCTCTGCTTGGAATTTGAGGAAGACCCTCTTCTGACTGAAGAAACAGCACACCCAGAGGTCACCATCTTGGTGTGTTCACAGAACAGAAAGCAGAATGGAGGGACCAAGCAGAGGGAGTGAGGGTGGGCTGGTCTAAGATGAAGCTGGAGAAGCAGGACAGGTCCAGATCAAAGCAAGACCTAAGAGTCAACAGAATGGAGCTTGAATTCCATAACAACAATGGGAAACCATTAAAAAGTGTTAGAAGAGATGAGACATAATCCAGGTTAGGTTTTTGAAAGATTTCCCTGGTTGCTGTTGGGAAATACATTCATCAGAGCTTAGAGTTGAAGGAGAAAGACCATTTGCATGGCTTCAGTGGAAGGACAAGTGAGAGATGATGGTGACTTGCCCTAGGAATGTAATGGTGGAGATACATAAAAATGGGAGGATTCACAATACATTTGTAAATAAAACATAGAGGATTTGTTGATAGACAAGATGGGGAAAGAACATGCCGTAAATGAAAAGGAAGAAGCAAGATCAATTGCTAGGTTTGGGGCAACAATGACTGCTACCAGAGAGAAGAGGAGGAAAAGTCTTAGAAATGGTGCCTGAAATAAAGAGCTCTTTATTGGACATACTTGAGTTTTAGATTCTTATTGATAACCAAGTGAGGTTCTCAAGTATGTAGTTGGATATAGAAGTCAAGAGCTCAAGGGAAAGATCTAGGCTGGAGGTAAAAGTTGGGACATGTAGTCTGAGGGTTACCAGGGGAGGGATATACATAAAAAAAAGAGTCTAGGATAGAGCCCTAGAAACTCTCCAAAATGTAGAGATTGGAGCCAGTCAAGGGAGGAGGAGGAACCAGTGAAAGAGATTGAAAAGGAAAGGCCAGGTGCGATGTAGGGGATGAGAAAGGGTTAAGAACTCACAGAAACATCTGGGAATCCAAGAGCTCCCGACTCATATCCAACTGGCCCTGAAGGGGAGCCTTGGTCAAGGCAATGAGATGGAAGGAATAAGTTAGGACTATATGTATAGAAAGTCTGCTGATCACAAGCCAGGCGTTCTAGCAAGCACAGTGGAGGGGTCAGATGTGGGGAAGGGAGGAATAAATTGGTCCACATTAGGGAATGTGTGGAACAGCATGGATATGAGAGACCCTGTGATAAAGGCTGAGGTTTGGAGCTCTGGCTGGAATGGGAAAAATAGGGATGGGGGCTTGATGGAATTCGTATTGGGTAATAAATTCAAAGTACTGTCCAGAATAGTCCTAATGTCTGAGTGAGGAGATTAGGCTTTGTAGCAACAAGCTCCCTTGCGCAGCTTGGGGTATTATGAGTCCTGCTTTACAAGTATAGAAAATTACCCTTGATGAGTTAGAGAAAATTGATGCCAGATGGAGAGTGAACTAGGTCCTTTGAGTCCAAAATCTGGGCTTGGCCCGACACTCCGAAGCTCAGAGGTATTTCCTAAACTTGACTTGAGAAGAGTCATCTGGAATGGTTCTTAAAAATATGTACTCCCTCTCTCCTTCCTCTGGAGATAATTATGTAGTTAGGTCTACGGTGGGGTCCCTGATTCTGAAAGTTTATAATTTGCCCCATTACTGCAGTTGTGGAAAGAAGATTGTGCTGGGAACACAGAACTCTTTGGTTAGTTTGGAATTTTACAGGACCATCTTTTATATGATTGTGATGTTTGAGAAAAAGGTAGAGGGGAAGTGAAAGGTTGGCTCTAGTTTAGTCTAATGTATCCCCAGCAATTAAAAACAAACAGCATACAAATAAGTCCTTTGCCTTTTGAAAGCAAGAATCATATGGTCAAGGAATACACTAGCTGTAGAGCAATTGTAGATCTATTAATCATTTTTCTGAGGGACCTCAGGGACATCACACTTAGTTTCCTTGCTCCTTTCTTTACTTGAACCTCCTGTCCACCTGCCTTTTAGGGATGTCCTCAAGGTTGCCTGTTAGCTCCTAGTATGTCCTTAGGTGTGAAGAGCTCAGGAAACTATGAGAATCATAGTGGAAAATTCAAGCTGTTTGTTTTTCTTCTTCATCCATCTGGTCATTTTAACCCTTGTTGCAGTTCTTTAAGAATACAATAGAGGGACTTCCCTGGCGGTCCAGTGGTTAAGACTCCCCTTCCAATGCAGGGGACGCGGGTTCAATCCCTGGCCTGGGAGCTAAGATCCCACATGCTGTGAGGCACAGCCAAAAAAGAAAAAAAAAAAAAAACCAAAAAACTATAGAGTTATTATCATTACACTTAGTCTTTTCATATCACAAAGGAAAAGTTAAATGGATTTGACATACAGGTATCCCCCACTTTTCAAAAGTTCACTTTAGGGACTTCCCTGGTGGCACAGTGGTTAAGAATCCTCCTGCTAATGCAGGGGACACGGGTTCAATCCCTGGTCCGGGAAGATCTCACATGCCGCGGAGCAACTAAGCACGTGTGCCACAAATACCAAGCCTGCACTCTAGAGCCCGTGAGCCACAACTACTGAGCCCGTATGCTGCAACTACTGAAGCCCGTGCGCCTAGAGCCCGTGCTCCGCAACAAGAGAAACCACAGCAATAAGAAGCCCACGAACTGTAACGAAGAGTAGCCCCCTCTCGCCGCAACTAGAGAAAGCCCACGCACAGCAACGAAGACCCAATGCAGCCAAAAATCAATCAATCAATCAATAAAAATTTCTAAAAAAAGTTCACTTTATTCCAGGTTCCTTTACACCTCTCCGATTTTAGGAAAGACCTACAGTAGTACCTGTTTTTGCTAACTGAAAGAAATCCGAAGAGGATTTTTGCTTTTACAAAAAAAGTCAAAAACTGAAAGTAGGGTTCAGTGTTTGTTGTGCCGGAGCCTCCTTTGGAGAACAGCACACACCCCACCCAAGCAGTGAGAGTGGCCCCGCCAAGCTCCTTCCTGGGAGCCACACTCAGCATCAAACCGCCATAACTCTGAACTGTCTGTGAGCGCCTGTGCTTGATCTCAATTTAGATGTGTCCTAAGGTGCTTGCTTCTGTGAGTTACACCATCTCGACTTCTTAGGAAAGGTTTCAGAGGAACACACCTAGGCAACCAAGAAGTCAAACTTAACCTGAGTTAGAAATGTTCCCTTTCTGAGACACGAAGGCAATAGAGCAGGAGCCAAGAACACAGGCTCTAAAATAAAACTGTGACCACATCACAAAAAGTTAAAACAAGAGAAAGGGCTCTGTTACTCTTGTAGCTAAAATTAATGTACGCCAGTGCCACATACTGCAAGTTACAAAGCACTTTCACATTCACTATGTCCGCGCAGCAGTAGTGGTGGGCATAGGACAGCTATCACTGCCATTTTAAGGATGACAGACCAGAGTCCCAGGAAGCTGTGGAACTAGACTGTGTGGGATCAGATCCTAACTATGCCTCTTACTTGTGTGTGGCCTTTAGCAAGTGACTTAATCTTTATGTGCCTCAACTTTCGTATCTGCAAAATGGGAATAATAATAGCAACAGCAGCTCATAGGATTGTTGTGCAGTTAAGTGAGTCAACAGCACCTAGCATGCAGTAATTACCAATAGGGAAAAAAAAAATCCTTTACCGATAGTCTTTTATTATAGAGATTTTTGTAAAGTTTATATTTTTTTAAATTTATTTTTATTTATTTGTTTATTTTTGGCTGCATTGGGTCTTCGTTGCTGCGCATGGGCTTTCTCTAGTTGCGGTGAGCAGGGGCTACTCTTCGTTGTGGTGTGCAGGCTTCTCATTGCAGTGGCTTCTCTTGTGGCGGAGGATGGGCTCTAGGCATGCGGGCTTCAGTAGTTGTGGCACACGGGCTTAGTTGCTCCGCAGCATATGGGATCTTCCCAGACCAGGGCTCGAATCTGTGTCCTCTGCATTGGCAGGCAGATTCTTAACCACTGCACCACCAGGGAAGTCCTGAGTTTATACTTTTTTTAAAGCACATGCTCAAAAGAGAAAGGAATATAAATGAGTAGCTCAGCTCCATTAAGAATTCATCCACATGGGAATTCCCTGGCTGTCCAATGGTTAAGACTCCGAGCTTCCACTGCAGGGGGCACGGTTCACTCCCTGATCAGGGAACTAAGATCCCACAAGCTGAGCGGCAGGGCCAAAACAAACAAACAAACAAACAAACAAAAAACCCTGAATTTATCCATGCATTCAACAACACTTACTGAGTATCTACTAGGAACTTGGATAGATATCAGAAAGAATGCCAAAGATAAGGTAGAGGGTTCTGAATTTACAACCATAAAATGTTATTTTACTTCATCTGAAGCCAATAGTAGTGATATTGAGGTGGCTTCAGCAATCTCATAATCTCCATCAGAATCTCTACTCAGCCATTCCAAATAGATTTACAAGCTAAGTAAAAAGTGTCCCTGTTCTCTAAACGCAGGGACAAGTCTCCAGGCTGCCCTGATGACCCAAGAGCTGCCCTGTGCCCCTCCTTTCAATGGAGCCCTCGCTGCACTGCGAGCTTGCATTGCTGGGTCCCTGGCCCTGCCCAGAGCTGGAAATAAATTCAGGAGAATTACCTGGTGCCCAGAACACAAGGAAAAGGTGACGAGTGGCTGCTGCTGGTGATGTCACTGCCCATGGTCCCCTGGAAGCAGGTGGCCTCCTCGCGACTCTGACCCAGCCTCTTCAGGTGAACCTGCCCCCTTCCTGTCACCTTCCTGGACCCCCAAAACAATATCAATGTCCCTTGTGTCTTGGGGAGTATTTCCTTTAAGTCTTCTCAGAGGCTCCCTTTCTTGGGGAGCCCTCTGTGCCCTCCCCCAGTAAGATTTAAAGTGTTTGAGCTTTCATTTAAGGACTACTGGGGAAGTAGTCTCCCCGGTAGCTTCAGATTTCCACCCAGCTTCAGATTTCCACCCAGCTTCGGTTTCCACCCAGCAACCCAACCTTCCCCTGAGGCAAAGAAACAAAAATCCCAGCTAACCGAGGGCCAAGCTGTGGGGTCAGCTGGGGGTGGGGGAGGGGAGGACTACGGGCTAAAGTGCTCTTGGAACCACCCTCAGTAACCTTAGCACAAGGGTAGACAGGATACTGTACACTGGGTGAACGCGGCCCTAATTTTTTAAAATACAAATTTTCGTAGTGAGACTGGCAAGCTTTTTATTTATTTATTTTAAATTTAAATCAATTAATTAATTTATTTTTGGCTGTGTTGGGTCCTCGTTGCTGTGTGCGGGCTTTCTCTAGTTGCGGTGAGCGGGGGCTACTCTTTGTTGCGGAGCATGGGCTCTAGGCCCGCAGGGCTTCAGTAGTTGTGGTTCGCGGGCTCTAGAGCGCAGGATCGGTAGTTGCAGCGCACGGGCTTAGTTGCTCCGCGGCATGTGGGATCTTCCCGGACCAGGGCTCGAACCCGTGTCCCCTGCATTGGCAGGCAGATTCTTAACCACTGCGTCACCAGGGAAGTCCTTGGCAAGCTTTTTAATACCAACAAAATTTTAGAAAAATCATGAAAACAAATTATGAAGTGGTAATCAGAAACAAAAGGCCTGATCATGACAAATAGGCTAAGAAAAAGTCATGACAACCTGGCCAGATATTTTTTTATTCTTTTCTTTTCTTTTTCTTTTTCTTTCTTTTTCTTTTTTTTTATAGTGTCACTAAAGTAGTAAATAAGTACAAATCTTTTCTGACAAAATTTGTCTTGATTTCCGTTAGACATTTG
>NC_041217.1:25842014-25851189 GCF_002837175.3 Physeter macrocephalus
TGAGTTTTTCAGGCAGAACAAGAGGCCTTGTCCCCCTTAGTCAGCCCCATACTTACTTAACCCAACCGAATTAGGGCCCAAATGAATCCAATGATTGCTCAGGGAGCCTTAAAAGAGTATGAGGGAAGAAAAAGCAGCAGAAAGTCCTTAAACTAACTGGTTCGCCCCCAGAAACCCAGACTATACTTTTAGAGAAGTTAGAAGTAGAATGGACTGTTTGAACCTGTTTGACTTTGCTGCGTCTGCTGCCCTTTGTTCTCTTTCTCCTTCTTCCCTAAATTGCTACCCGCCCCCATTCTCCACTCGCTCCTAAAAAGCATTAGAGCACTTGAACGGATGAACTCTTCTGTCTCCTGGTACACCCAGTATCAAAGCACACAGGGGATTCTGTTACATGTGCTTTGAAGTCAGGTTTGTCTCTCTTAGAATAGAGCAGCTGTGTCCAAGGGATGGGTGGAGTGGGAGAGAAATATCACAGGTAAAAATTTGGTTCCAAATCTGCAGAAATGAGTGGGGACTAAAAAAAAGCATTTCTTCAGTGTTGTTCTGCTACTTGAAATAAAGGCCTTGTCTTGGGTGGGCTTTACCTGTGAGTTCTCTCAATTTCTTTCTCTCTCTTTTAAAGGACCCATTCTCACTCTGCAGGTTGTAAGCCCTTAATCTAGCGATCTGAGCGTGCCTTCCCAGGGCCTGTGTGGTTGGTTGCCTTGCACTCATTGGAGACAAGATTTGGGGTAAGGCTCAAACGTACCCAAACCTTCAACCAGAACATGTAGTTTGGGAAATGGAGTTTTTCCAACATTTGAATGATTTCAGTAGGCATTGAACAAAACCCTTAACTTAGGCTAAAGAGACATAGCTGAGACTCAGGCTTGAGGAACACCCTGGAAACCCAACCCAGAATTACAAATTTTTTTTTTTTTTAATAAACCAACGCCAGTTCTTTCCAAAAGAATAGACCATTGTATATCTTAAAGCAAAACAAAAATAAAACAAAAGAAAAAGAAACAGCCTTGGAAGTTGATGTCATTACTCTTAAAGCACATTTTGGGGAAAAGCTGCAATTGACCAAGCCTTCAAATTTCACAGTACACAATTAAAGAAGGAAAGACCAGGTTTTACGTCAATTTGGTATATAACACTGAACCCAGAGGAATTGTTCTTTATCTCTTTTCTGATTGTTTGATATTCTTAAGCTCAGGTTAGGAAATTAGAAATTCAAGTCTCAGCTATTTTTTTTTTTTTTTTTGTCTGATTTGAGTTTTGTTGAAGGCCCCTGGAAACCATTCAAATATAGAGAACACTTCATTTCCCAGCCTACACCTTATGATTGAAGGTTTGGGTCTGAACCCTACCTCAAATCTTGTCTCTAATAGGAAACCACTTGGAGAGTTGGGAGGAATTAAGTTCATCTTAGCTAACGACATGGTAAAATAAGTGCTACTGAGAAGATTACAGCTGTACAATTCTAGAATGAACCTTCAAATCATTCTAGCTGACCAGTGAGGAAGCTGAGGACTTGCTCACTTGCAGTAACTAGCTGGACTCACCTTAGTGCAGTATTTCACAGGCTAATATGTTTCCAAGGTGCAATTCCCTTGAGAGCCTTTTTCTGTTTCCCTTCCTTCAGCCTTCTCAGGCTGTGGATGATACACTTCTGGGCCGCCACCTCTAAACTCCGAAATCCCTACTGTACCCACTAAGGAAAGTACCCAGTCCAGGAACCAACTAGTTTACCTCTGAATCCTGCATTGTGGCTTACCCAGTGCCTTACATACAGTGGTGGACATTCAATATATTCTTTGTGAATAACTAGATTACCAGGGGAAAAATTCCTGTATGACAGGTTCTTTTTAAAGGAATCTTTGGAGATCATTTTGTGTATTTAAAAATCTGTTTTGTTGTTTTGTGAATCTGGGATCTTCATAGATAAATTTTCTTCCTATTCTCAAGGTATGTTTGGATTTATCTTTGTTCTCTAGATCGATTGGAACATTATTGAAGCTTATTTAGAAGTTTAGGAAATTTAGCATTGTGGTCAAAAACTGACTCGGATCAGAGTGTGTCCTTTAGTTGGTACTTTTCCCAAAGATATCCTCAACTGGATCCACAGCCCATCCTCCCTCGCTCCTATCCCATTAGTTGATTTGAATCCTTGTTTATTTCACATTTCCACACCAAATTTTAGCGGGAAGCAAACAACGCTTGGGTACATTTTCTGGATATTTGGACAATACGTAAACTTGGCTCTATATTTTTCCTGACCTCCTTTCCCCTCCCCCCACTTTTTTTGAACCGGTTCTTGGGAGACTTTTTACTGGGTTGGAGAGTGAGAGGCTTGGCTGGGGTGATGTGAATGTAGTGCCCTCTGGTGGAATTTTGTGAGAATTGCAAATTTCTCCCCCCAACCTTAAGAGTGTTTGAGAAGTCTTTACTTGGCTGGCCTTCAAGGGGAGGGCTTCTCTGTTATATCTCAAATACTATAGTAAATTAATAGCATGCAAGTTTATTACCTACACTGGATATTTTAGAGATATTGTGTTAGGGATATCAATTGATTACTTGAGGTTTGTTTATCAACATAAAATTCGGCCTCAAATGACTAGAAATGGGCAGCTGGCAGCACCTGTGCTTTTTCATCATCTGCCATCAATGTGTATGAGAGGTAGGCAAAAAAGGAGTTCCCCCAACAAAGGTAATTGGAAAGAGTCTAGGAACCAAGAATTAAGGGAAAATAGCAAGGATCAGAAAACTTGGTCACAACAGTTGTTATCCTCAGCCCTCACTAGGATCTGAGCCCAGACATTTAAGACCCAGCTAGAGGTTGAGAGTCTGCCAGACTCTGACTGCTCCACTTCCCGCAGCAATTTGTAAAGGGGTCCCACGGTGCTCGTGTAACATGGAGCTTCTCTGGAACCTGTTAGCTTCCAGCTGGGACGGTAACAACAATGCCAAAAGGAAGAGACGCCATAGATTCCCAACAGGCACAAAGCATTGATCATCACATGCCAGCAGAAGAAGGTGGTGACAAACATGATGTCATTGATGTCATCGTCCTGCCATGGGTAGCCAGTGACTGGTTTGTACAGAATGAAGGCGGCCTGTACCAGCCAGGAGCCCATGATCTGAAACAGAAAGGTCTCGATCACTGAGAGGTGAAACGTGTCGGGAACCCACAGCTGTACGGTCAACACCAGCATCAGCAGCAACACCACCAAGATGAGCAGAGAGTGAACCTGCAGCTCCACCCCTGCTGAGTCCTGAACATGTGACACCAGCAACAGCAGGAGCACATAGAAAGTCAGCACCAGGGTCCCTTTTTCTAGGGGCACGCAGCGCTGAGGCAGCAAGTTCTTGCTCACGACCTCTACACAGCCGCTGAGGGTGAGAAGGATGAACATGGTGAGGTGCTGCCACTCTTTGGTGTACATAAATCTCGGTGGCAGCTCGCTGTTCATCAGTATCAGCCCTCTCTTCACGCAGCTGATCTCGTACACTATCAAGCCGGAGCCAGCCAGCGTCTTCAGCAAACCTCCGTAGGATATTTTCCACAGCCTGGCCCATCTCCCCTTATTCCTGGGAGGGGATGAAGGATACAGGAAAGAGTCACTGAATATCACAGCTTTGGAGACCACGACTGCTTGATACAGTCCATATGAGAGTAGAAACAGCCCTGGGTACACATGACCGATAAAGGTTCCCATTGAACTAGAAATCCCTCTAAGGAAGGTGAGAAGAGTAAAACCAGGGCGCGTCCACACCTTCTGGGGCCACTTCAAGATCTGGACTTTGGAAAGAATTGCCTTCCACCAACTTTTATCATTTTTCCCCACCCACTGCTCCCCACTGAGAGGAAATGCTTCTTGAAACAAGCCTACGACTTTGGTGGTGTAAAGCCTCATTGTTTCATTCCATTCTGGGACATTGGGAACTAACTGGCTTCTGCCAAGGAAGAAAGCTGGTGAATGTGCCTTTAGGGGCTCCCCTCTAGGGCCCTTGGGGCACTTCTGGTCATACTTGTCCCTTTCTCCTATGGCTTCCTTCCCTTGGTGCTGCCCAGCACTCAGAGAAGGACACAGAAGCATGGGATGGGTTAGGGGTTGCCATGGTCTCCAGAGGAAGCCTGGGCACTCACAGACCCTTGCGTTTCCTGCGGTATCTCTCAGACATAACTTTGAAGTAATTGCAGTGCTTTCCTTCTGGACACAAATATTTAAAAACATTTGGATATATGAGCATGTTTCATACCTATCTGGCTTTTCTTCTTTTATAGACACGTTCTGAGGATCACCAAGAAAGCTCCCTTCCTCTCCTCCCCTTATCTTTTCACCTTCCCACCTTTGTCTCCCCACTTCGGCATTTCTACTGGCCAGTAAATGGATCTGAAAAGCTAACTTTTGATACTGATTTTAGGGACAGTGGGTGTTTTATACTGTGTCAACCTAACTAAGCTTGAGCCATGTTTCCTAGCGTTACCTGCCCTATATGGTTCCAGACTGAGTTGGCTGTAAGAGAAGTTTACATGAGAATCTGAAGATAGAAGTGAAGCAGCAACCTAAGACACTCTGAAGATGTAGGGTACCAGGCGCCACTGCAGTTCACGCATTCAGTTACTGATCTGCCGGCTCACCTACTTGGCATGGGCAGCCAGGCCTACAGCTTCCTCAGCTTCTCTTTGTGCGAAGGGCACCAGCTGCTCCTGCAGGCCACCTGCCACTGAAGTATGAGGTGATGAGAGGAAGACAGCGGCTTCAGTCTATCTTCATAAGCTGCAGTTTGTCCTTGCTCTTCCCCAACTTCGTGTAATATACTTCTTCCTGACTGCTGCCAGTGTGAGCTGAAATGGCCTCCACCCCATCACACAGCGAGGCAAGAGCCTTCCATAGACTTCCTCACTACAAATGTGTGAGGTCTAATAGCCATAAGAAATCCATAGTCCCATGATCTATCCCTAACTGATACAAGGGATTAAGGTGTAATCCCTAAAATGTAGATACTGTTGAGAGGAGTGACTCCAGTGAGCTAGTGTTGGCCATTTGGATTTTAATGTGAATTAGCCCATCAGCTTCATTTATCTATGACTCCGCTAGTGTCTAATGCACCTCAGAAGACAGAGTCCTAGGTATTGGGTAACAGACAGCTGAGCATAAGGCAGAAAGGATGGTGAAGAACAAAGTACAGATAATGTGACGCTCATAGTGGTTCTGGGTTTACTGTGCGAGGTACATGGAATAGGAATTTCTCTGGGGGTGATAATAATGCTGAGGGGAGAGGAAGTTCATTGCTCAATTTGCTGAATGGTACTGACATCACAGTCTTCTGCATAATCATCTGTCCTTACAGTACAAGAAATGCTGTGGAGCAGAGAGGCAGCACCTCTAGGCTGACAGTGCCCCTAGTGAAGAGGAGAACTTACACACAGGTCACAGCACTGCCTCTGAGACCTCACTCCTACCCAACTACCTACACTTCCGCAAGTCCACTTAATTCCAGAAAAACTTAAATCTCTTTCTGCCTTTGAGGATGACGGTAATTCAGATTTCTTCTTGCTGTTTAGAGGTTTGGTGGGGCTAGGGATTTGAGTGTGAAGGGAAATTAGAAAAACAAAGCTTAATTCAGCTTTCTGAGGGAATTTGCTAATTTAAAATTTTTACATTAGGTATTTTTTATTCAATTAATGTATAGTCATTGTTGAAAAATCAGATAAAATACCCTAGCAAAAAGAAGAACATTACAAATCATCTGTAATTCCATAATCTGGAGGTGACCGCTGTTACCACGGAGTTATAGAAACACAGTTCTAAGAAGACAGCATGAAGAAGTGAAAAATGCATCAACTAGAAGTCAGAAATCTGGGTTCTTACTCCTGTGCTCTCTGATTTGCTTCATGTCATACCCCTCATCTGAAAAAACTGTGTGTTGAACTTAATTTCCTGTTAAAGTGAATAAAAAGGCATGATATGGTTGCACAGAAATAAGCATATTTATCTTCTGTCTTCTCCCTTTTGGTGAATTATCAAAACACTGGGAGAGCTCTGTAGGGCTCAATGCTTAGAGGGTGGAGATTCAAAAGGAAAATCCGAGTGACACTTCTGAAGTAAGTCAGGAGGAGAGAACCCGAGGGATTCTCTTGGGTTCTTGGTTTTGCTGCAGGAGAAGCACAGGGTCCATCGTTCTGCATATCAGCAGGGCAGGGACAGGAAGCATGCGGTCTACAGGCCTCAAGAGGAGCCACATTTGGTATTCTTAATGTTCCTTCTACTACTTTGAGGCTGTGGTCCTGGTGAGGTGGGGGCAACAGAGCTTCCTCTAGCTCCAACCCTCCTCTGCCCAGTTTTTCCTGGCAGCTGTGAGTCAGTGGTCAGAAGAGAGAGAACAGCAGCACTGACCCAACAGCAATGTGAAGTTGAAAGTGGCATGTATGAGGACAAGGAACCCCACTTAAGGTCCCGTATGGGTTGCTCAGGCCCCCACCTTGGCCAGGCACCAGGGCTGCATGTTGTTCATTAAAACGTGAACATCCTGACCAAGACTTTGAAGATAGGAATCGCCCATCCCAAACCAGACACTCACTGCCCACGAGTAGCCAAGAAGGAAGTGAAAGGTGGTGAATGATTAGCAAAGCTGGCAGACAGTTCCAGAGTCTGTGGACACCAAGTACCTGGAAAGAGTTTCATGAAGCAAACTCAGCTTGACCACAGGAGCCCATGGAGGTCTTTCATGGCCTGGCTGCTCCATGGCGAGACTCCCCCTCAGACCTGTCTCCCCCCACCCCCCATGTTCTTGAGGGGCTCCAGGCACAGCCACTGCCACTTGTCTGCCATGAAATGCCAGGATGAGCCAGAATGCCTTCAGGAATTCAGTAAATATGACTTTACTAACTGCTGTGGATTCTACTGAGTACAGCAGGCATATAAAAACTTCTTTATATGATGTAGTTCTTATCCTCAAAGGGCTTACAATTTGAAGGCACACATCTCTACACACACACACACTAACACACACAATATTAGAGAACTATTTAGACTATCTTGGTTCCATAAAAATCAAATATCACATACGTAATTTTAAATTTTCTAAAGCATTTGATAAAATTCAGCATCCATTCATGATAAAAACTCTTATCAAAGTGGGTATAGAGAGAACATATCACAACCTAATAAAAGCTTATTTATGACAAACCCACAGCCAACATAATACTCAATGCTGAAAAGCTGAAAGCCTTTCTGCTAAAATCTGGAACAAGATAAAGATGCCCACTCTCACCATTTCTATTCAACATAGTATTGGTAGTCCTAGTCACAGTAATCAGACAAAAAAAAGAAAGAAAATGTGTCCAAATTGGAAGAGAGAAGGTAAAATTGTCACTATATGTGAACGACATGATTCTATATATAGAAAACCCTAAAGACTCCACACAAAAACAACTAGAACTGATAAACGAATTCAGCAAGATAACAGTATACAAGATTAACATGCAGAAACTTGTTGCATTTCTTTACACTAACAATGAAATATCAGAAAGGGAAAGTAAGAAAAGAAATCCCTTTTAAAATTGAATCCAAAAAATATTTAGCAATAAACCTGACCAAGGAAGTGAAAGACCTATTTTCTGAGAATTATAAAACATTGATAAAAGAAACTGAAGATGACACAAAGAAATGGAAAGATATCCCATGCTCTTGGACTGGAAGAATTCATATTGTTAAAATGGCCATACTACCCAAAGCAATCTACAGATTTAATGCGATCCCTATCAAATTACCCATGACATTTTCCACAGAATTAGAACAAGTAATCCTATTTATATGGAAGCATAAATGACCCAGAATTGCCAAAGAAATCTTGAGGAGAAGAACAAACCTGGAGGCATAACCCTCCTAGACTTAAGACAATACTACAAAGCTACAGCAATCAAAACTCCGTGGAATTGGCACAAAAAACAGACATATGGATCAATGGACCAGAGACAGAGGCCAAGACACCTATGATCAATTAAACTTCAACAAAGGAGGCAAGAATGTACAATGGAGAAAAGACTCTTCAGCAAGTTGGGAAAAGCTGGACAGCTGCATATAAATCAATGATGTTTGAACACTCCCTCAAAAAATACACAAAATAAAGGCAAAATGACTTAAAGACTTAAATATAAGACATGACATCATAAAAGTCCTAGAAGAAAACATAGGGAAACATTCTCTGACATAAACTGTAGTAATGTTTTCATCAGTCTCCCGCAGCAATAGAAATAAAAGCTAAAATAAACAAATAGGACCTAATCAAACTTATAAGTTTTTTTTTCTTAACATCTTGAGAGAGCCCAACACACCTATGATCAATTAAACTTCAACAAAGGAGGCAAGAATGTACAATGGAGAAAAGACTCTTCAGCAAGTTGGGAAAAGCTGGACAGCTGCATATAAATCAATGATGTTTGAACACTCCCTCAAAAAATACACAAAATAAAGGCAAAATGACTTAAAGACTTAAATATAAGACATGACATCATAAAAGTCCTAGAAGAAAACATAGGGAAACATTCTCTGACATAAACTGTAGTAATGTTTTCATCAGTCTCCCGCAGCAATAGAAATAAAAGCTAAAATAAACAAATAGGACCTAATCAAACTTATAAGTTTTTTTTTCTTAACATCTTTATTGGAGTATAATTGCTTTACAATGGTGTGTTAGTTTCTGCTGTATAACAAAGTGAATCAGCTATACATATAAATATATCCCCATATCTCCTCCCTATTGTGTCTCCCTCCCACCCTCCCTATTTGACCCCCCCTACGTGGACAAAAAGCACCGAGCTGATCACCCTGTGTTATGTGGTTGCTTCCAAATAGCTATCTATTTTATTTTTATTTTTTTAAACATCTTTATTGGAGTATAATTGTTTTCCAATGGTGTGTTAGTTTTTGCTTTATAACAAAGTGAATCAGTTATACAAATACATATGCCCAATATCTCCTCCTTCTTGCGTCTCCCTCCCACCCTCCCTATCCCACCCCTCTAGGTGGTCACAAAGCACCGAGCCGATCTACCTGTGCTATGTGGCTGCTTCCCACTAGCTATCTATTTTACATTTGGTAGTGTATATATGTCCATGCCACTCTCTCACCTTGTCCCAGCTTACACTTCCCCCTCTCTGTGTCCTCAAGTCCATTCTCTA
>NC_041217.1:25851701-25851937 GCF_002837175.3 Physeter macrocephalus
ATGGTATTTGTTTTTCTCTTTCTGACTTACTTCACTCTGTATAACAGTCTCTATGTCCATCCACATCAGTACAAATGACTCAATTTCGTTCTTTCTATGGTTGAGTAATATTCCATTGTATATATGTGCCACATCTTTATCCATTCATCTGTCGATGGACACTTAGGTTGCTTCCATGTCCTGGCTATTGTAAATAGAGCTGCAATGAACATTGTGGTACATGACTCTTTTTGAAA
>NC_041217.1:25852110-25852714 GCF_002837175.3 Physeter macrocephalus
TGATTTGCACTTCTCTAATGATTAGTGATGTTGAGCATCCTTTCATGTGTTTGTTGTCAATCTGTATATCTTCTTTGGAGAACTGTCTATTTAGATCTTCTGCCCATTTTTGGATTGGGTTGTTTGCTTTTGATATTGAGCTGCATGAACTGCCTGTATATTTTGGAGATTAATCCTTTGTCAGTTGCTTCATTTGCAAATATTTTCTCCCATTCTGAGGGTTGTCTTTTCGTCTTGTTTATGGTGTCCTTTGCTGTGCAAAAGCTTTTAAGTTTCATTAGGTCCCATTTGTTTATTTTTGGTTTTATTTCCATTTCTCTAGGAGGTGAGTCAAAAGGATCTTGATGTGATGTATGTCATAGAGGGTTCTGCCTATGTTTTCCTCTTAAGAGTTTTATAGTGTCTGGCCTTACATTTAGCTTTTTAATCTATTTTGAGTTTATTTTTGTATATGGTGTTAGGAAGTGTTCTAATTTCATTCTTTTATATGTAGCTGTCCAGTTTTGCCAGCACCACTTATTGAAGAGGCTTTCTTTTCTCCATTGTATATTCTTGCTTCCTTTCTCAAAGATAAGGTGACCATATGTGTGTGGGTTTATCTGTG
>NC_041217.1:25852799-25871534 GCF_002837175.3 Physeter macrocephalus
TGATTCTTCCAATCCAAGAACATGGTATATCTCTCCATCTGTTTGTATCATCTTTAATTTCTTTCATCAGTGTCTTACAGTTTTCTGTATACAGGTCTCTTGTCTCCTTAGGTAGGTTTATTCCTAGGTATTTTATTCTTTTTGCTGCAATGGTAAATGGGAGTGTTTCCTTAATTTCTGTTTTCAGATTTTTCATCAGTGGTGTATAGGAGTGCAAGATATTTCTTTGTATTAATTTTATATCCTGCTACTTTACCAAATTCATTGATTAGCTCTAGTAGTTTTCTGGTAGCATCTTTGGGATTCACTGTGTATAGTGTCATGTCATCTGCAAACAGAGACAGTTTTACTTCTTCTTTTCCGATTTAGATTCCTTTTATTTCTTTTTCTTCTCTGATTGCTGTGGCTAAAACTTCCAAAACTATGTTGAGTAATAGTGGTGAGAGTGTGCAGCCTTGTCTTGTTCATGATCTGAGTGGAAATGGTTTCAGTTTTTCACCATTGAGAACGATGTTGGCTGTGGATTTGTCATATACGGCCCTTATTATGTTGAGGTAAGTTCCTTCTATGTCTACCTTCTGGAGAGTTTTTATCATAAATGGATGTTGAATTTTGTTGAAAGCTTTTTCTGCATCTATTGAGATGATCATATGGTTTTTCTCCTTCAATTTATTAATATGGTTTATCACATTGACTGATTTGCATATGTTGAAGAATCCTTGCATTCCTGGGATAAACCCCACTTGATCATGGTATATGATCCTTTCAATGTACTGTTGGATTCTGTTTGCTAGTACTTTGTTGAGGATTTTTGCATCTATGTCGATCAGTAATATTGGTCTGTAGTTTTCTTTTTTTGTGACATGTTTGTCTGGTTTTGGTATCAGGGTGATGGTGGCCTCGTAGAATGAGTTTGGGAGTGTTCCTCCCAAACTTTTGGAAGAGTTTAAGAAGGATCGGTGTTAGCTCTTCTCTATATGTTTGATAGAATTCACCTGTGAAGCCATCTGGTCCTGGGCTTTTGTTTGTTGGAAGATTTTAATCACAGTTTCAATTTCAGTGCTTGTGATTGGGCTGTTTATATTTTCTATTTCTTCGTGGTTCAGTCTCAGGAGGTTGTGCTTTTCTAAGAATTTGTTCATTTCTTCCAGGTTGTCCATTTTTTTGGCATATACTTGCTCGTAGTAATCTCTTATGATCCCTTGTATTTCTTCAGGGTCAGTTGTTACTTCTCCTTTTTCATTTCTAATTCTATTGATTTCCTTCTTCTCCCTTTTTTTCTTGATGACTCTGGCTAAAGGTTTATCAATGTTGTTTATTTTCTCAAAGAACCAGCTTTTAGTTTTATTGATCTTAGCTATTGTTTCCTTCATTTCTTTTTCATTTATTTCTGATCTGATCTTTATGATCTCTTTCTTTCTGCTAACTTTGGGGGGTTTTTGTTCTTCTTTCTCTAATTGCTTTAGGTGTAAGGTTAGGTTGTTTACTTGAGATGTTTCTTGTTTCTTGAGGTAGGATTGTATTGCTGTAAACTTCCCTCTTAGAACTGCTTTTGCTGCATCCCATAGGTTTTGGGTAGTCCTGTTCTCATTGTCATTTTTTTCTAAGTATTTTTTTATTTCCTCTTTGATTTCTTCAGTGATCTATTAGTTATTTAATGGTGTATTGCTTAGCCCCCATGTGTTTGCATTTTTTACAGATTTTTTCCTGTATTTGATATCTAGTCTCATAGCATTGTGGTCTGAAAAGATACTTGATACAATTTCAATTTTCTTAAATTTACCAAGGCTTGATTTGTGACCCAAGATATTATCTATCCTGGAGAATATTCCATGAGCACTTGGGAAAAAAGTGTATTCTGTTGTTTTTGGATGGAATGTCCTATAAATATCAATTAAGTCCATCTTGTTTAATGTATCATTTAAAGCTTGTGTTTCCTTAATTATTTTCATTTTGGAATATCGGCCCATTGGTGAAAGTGGGGTGTTAAAGTCCCTTACTATGACTGTGTTACTATCGATTTCCCTTTTTATGGCTGTTAGCATTTGCCTTAAGTATTGAGGTGCTCCTACGTAGAGTGCATGAATATTTACAATTGTTATATTTTCTTCTTGGATTAATCCCTTGATCATTATGTAGTGTCCTCCTTCATCTCTTGTAATAGTTTTTATTTTAAAGTCTATTTTGTCTGATATGAGAATTGCTACTCCAGCTTTCTTTTGATTTCCATTTGCATGGAATAACTTTTTCCATCCCCTCACTTTCAGTCTGTATGTGTCCCTAGGTCTGAAGTGAGTCTCTTTTAGACAGCATATATACAAGTCTTTTTTTTTTTTTTATCCATTCAACCAGTCTATGTCTTTTGGTTGGAGCATTTAATCCATTTACATTAATGGTAGTTATCAATATGTGTATTCCTATTACCATTTTCTTAATTGTTTTGGGTTTGTTACTGTAGGTCTTATCTTTTTCTTGTTTCCTGCCTAAAGAAGTTCCTTTAGGTTTTTTTATAAAGCTGGTGTGGTGGTGCTGAATTCTCTTAGCTTTTGATTGTCTATAAAGGTTTTAATTTCTCCATTGAATCTGAGTGGGATCCTTGCTGGGTAGAGTAATCTTGGTTGTAGGTTTTTCTCTTTTATCACTTTAAATATGTCCTGCCACTCCCTTCTGGGTTGCAGTTTCTGCTGAAAGATCAGCTGTTAACCTTATGGGGATTCCCTTTATGTTATCTGTTGCTTTTCTCTTGCTGCTTTTAATATTTTTTCGTTGTTTTTAATTTTTGATAGTTTGATTAATATGTGTCTTTGCATGTTTCTCCTTGGATTTATCCTGTATGGGACTCTCTGTGCTTCCTGGGCTTGATTGACTATCTCTTTTCCTATATTAGGGAAGTTTTCAACTATAATCTCTTCAAATATTTTCTCAGTCCCTTTCTTTTTCTTTTCTTCTTCTGGGACCCCTGTAATTCGAATGTCGGTGCATTTAAATTTATCACAGAAGTCTCTGAGACTGTCCTCAATTCTTTTCATTCTTTTTTCTCTATTCTGCTTGGCAGTAGTTATTTCCACTATTTTATCTTCCAGGTCACTTATCCGTTCTTCTGCCTCAGTTATTCTGCTATTGATTCCTTCTAGAGTATTTTTAATTTCATTTATTGTGTTGTTCATCACTGTTTGTTTACTCTTCAGTTCTTCTAGGTCCTTGTGAAATATTTCTTGTATTTTCCCCATTCTATTTCCAAGATTTTGGATCATCTTTACTACAATTACTCTGAATTCTTTTTCAGGTAGACTGCCTATTTCCTCTTCATTTGTTTGGTCTGGTGGGTTTTTACATTGCTCCTTCATCTGCTGTGTATTTCTCTGTCTTCTCATTTTGCTTAACATACTGTGTTTGGGGTCTCCTTTCTGCAGGCTGTTGGTTCATAGTTCCCATTGTTTTTAGTGTCTTCCCCCAGTGGGTAAGGTTGGTTCAGTAGGTTCTGTGGGCTTCTTGGTGGAGGGGACCGGTGCCTGTGTTCTGGTGGATGAGACTGGATCTTGTCTTTCAGGTGGGCAGGATCACACTGGTGGTTTGGTCTCGGGTGTCTGTGAATTTATTATGATTTTTGGCAGCCTCTCTTCTAATGGGTGGGTTTGCGTTCCTGTCTTGCTAGTTGTTTGACATAAGGTGTCCAGCACTGTAGCTTGCTGGTCGTTGAGTGGAGCTGGGTCTTTGCATTGAGATGGAGATCTCTGAGAAAGCTTTCGCCATTTGATATTACATGAGGCCGGGAGGTCTCTGGTGGACTAATGTCCTGAACTCAGCGCTCCCACCTCAGAGGCTCAGGCCTGACACCCAGCTATAGCACCAAGACTCTGTCAGCCATCCGGCTGATCTTCCTAAAGCCAGGACACCTGCAACAGCCTGACCAATGGAATATTCAAATTGGAAATGTTGCCTTAGCACTGCTTGCTAGAGGAGATCTCCGTCACTCCATACCAGAAATAAAAAAGGATGACAGCTCCTCTAAGCTGGGGTTTTTATGAATCTGAAGTGGCTCCTTCACTGTCTCTTTCCCTTTCTGCCAACTGAAGCAGAAGACTCTGAGGCTTTAGAACAGGGCAGTACTCCTCAGCATTGTCAAGGTCATCAAAAATGAGGAAAATATGAGAAATTGTCACAGCCAAGAGGAGCAGGTTCTCTTTTTTTCACGGCTCTCCCAGGAATCATGAAGTCTGAGAAAGCCTATTATGCAGTGCTGTGATGGAAATTAACAACTAAAGCAGTGCCATTCGAATTGAACTCTGGATACAAATACTAGTCCAGGAACCATTTGATTCTGGTCTTTAGATGGCTTGCATGAAATAGATTTTTGGTCAATTACAATAAGGCAGAATGGAGGAGACTCCTTGCCTGACAGCAGTTTTCAAAGGTGAGCAGCAGTCCACGAGGTCGGGCAGGAACCCACGAAGATAGACGGGAGTTGTGCTAGTTCTCCTTGCCTCCAACCTCAATACAGTGGGTCTCTGGCGGGAAAAGTGGGTGCTCTTCGTTATGAAGCTCAACGCTCACCTGGATCAACAGCCAGATGAAGAGACACATAAGGTGGAGTCCTGAACAAAGGAGGTCCTGTCCTCATAGAGTTTGGGGACCTGCACAATGGACAATGGCATGCGGAAGCATTCTGGTTCCCCAACCTGGAAGCTCTTTGAACCAGGTCCTTTTTCACGATTGAGTAAATCATTGGCCCCTGGCCGCAGATTCACCTCTAGCCTGAGTCCCAGGAATCACACCTGCAGGAACAGGAGGAGGAGCCGTGGACAATGGGAGCCTGGGGAAGGTCCTCTTTTGACTCTCAAACTTATAAGCTTTTGCACAGCGAAGGAAACCATAAACAAAATGAAAAGACAACCTAGGGACTGGGAGAAAATATTTGCAAATGATGCGACCAACACAGAATTAATTTCCAAAATATACAAACAGCTCATACAATTCAAAAACAAAAGAACAAACAATCCAAAAAAAAAATGGGCATTTCTCCAAAAGCAGACATACAGATGGCCAATAGGTACATGAAAAGATGCTCAACTTTGCTAATTATTAGAGAAATGCAAATCAAAGCTATAATGAGATATCATCTCACACTGGTCAGAATGGTCATCATTAAAATTTTACAAATAACAAATGCTGGAGAGGGTGTGGAGAAAAGGGAACCCTCCTACACTGTTGGTGGGAATGTAAGTTGGTGCAGCCACTATGGAAAAGAGTATGTAGGTTCCTTAAAAAGCTAAAAATAGAGTTGCCATATGATCCAGCAACCCCACCCCTGGGCATATATCTGGAGAAAACTATCATTTGAAAAGATACATGCACCCCAACGTTCATAGTAGCACTATTTACAACAGTCAAGACATGGAAGAAACTTAAACATCCATTGACAGATGAATGGATATAGAAGATGTGGTATATATATATATATATATATATATATATATATATATATATATATATATATGATGGAATATTACTCAGCCACAAAAAAGAATGAAATAATGCCATTTGCAGCAACAGGGATGAACCTAGAGATTATCATGTTAAATGAAGTTAAGTCAAAGAGAAAGACAAATACCATACAATATCGCTTATATGTGGAATCTAAAATGTGATAAAAATGAATTTATTTACAAAGCAGAAACAGACTCAGAGACATGGAAAACAAAGTTATGTTTACCAAAGGGGAAAGGAGTGGGATAAATTAGGAGTTTGGGTTTAGCAGATACAAACTATTCAATACTATATATAAAATAGATAAACAACAAACTCCAACTGTATAGCACAATATATGTAATGTACACTCAAAATCAATACCCAGAATATATAGACAAAACATTAATAGGCAAGCAAAAAGACAACTTAATACAAAAAAATAGTAGGAGATATAAGTAACTATGACTCAAAAGAAGAGAAAATGATTAATAAAGATAAAAACATGTTAACCTAGGGACTTCCCTGGGGGCGCATTGGTTAAGAATCCACCTGCCAATGCAGGTGACATGGGTTTGATCCTTGGTCTGGGAAGATCCCACCTGCCGTGGAGCAACGAATCCCGTGCACCACAACTACTGAGACTGCGCTCTAGAGCCCGTGAGCCACAACCACTGAGCCCTAGTGACACCACTACTGAAGCCCACATGCCTAGAGGCCATGCTCCGCAACAAGAGAAGCCACCACAATGAGGAGCCTGTGCACCGCAACGAAGAGTAGCCCCCGCTCGCTGCAGCTAGAGAAAGCCCGCACGCAGCAACAAAGACCCAACACAGCCAGAAATAAATAAATAAATAAATAAATAAATAAATAAATAAATAAATAGGCAGACTGAAATAGAGCTGTTCAAAACACAAATAAAAATTATTTTTTTTGAATTTATTTTATTTTTTATACAGCAGGTTCTTATTAGTCATCAAAAAAATTATTTTTAAAAATGTTAACCTAAACAATTTTGAGAAAAACAGATTTAAATAAAGTAGGATTTTTTTTCACCATCAGGTTGCCAAAAATTGTCATAAATTTTGAAGAAACAATATTATCCAGTGCCGGAGAAGATTAGGGAAAAAGGAATTATCATACACTGTAGGTGGAAATATGAATTGGTCTACATTTCCTTGAAGTCAGCTTGGCAGACTTTTGGTGTGCCAGAATTTAAAGTGCATATATCCTTCAAGCAAACAATTCCACTTCCTGCTACCTGCAGTGGACATTTGTCATGTGAGCCTAACAACATCTTTGAAATAGCCTCCCAACACTTTCATCAGTTTCCACATTGTCAGGCCTGCCTTCCTGATAGATTTCTGTTTTTAACCCCTGACCTCCCTTGTAGCCAGCTAGGGTACAGGCATGTGACCAGTTAGACACACCCACTTAAGATTTCAACTGAGAATTGAGCAATGTAAGAAAACTGAATCTGCATGGGGTCTCTATTCTGTAACAAGAGTAGTGGCAAAGATGGCAGCCTCTGTTCATCACCAAGCTGGTTTGCCCTGTAGTTTTGAGGTCAGTGCCAGAGGCAAAAACCTAAGCCCATCTGACAGTGAAGTCCTGGGCATTGGTCCTTCAAACTTAACCTGGAATCTTTCTCCAGCTTTCCTAATGATTCTGTGAACTAACATCTATTTTAATAAATTTCTTTCCCTTAAACTAGTCAGAATGGATTCTTGTCTGTAGCTAAGAACTCTTTCACAGTGTCTATTCTAGAAATACTCACGTATCTACACAAAAAACATGTACAAGAATAGTCACTGAAGCACTGTGTCCATAGGTAGTTTTATTTATTTTTTATTTTTTATAAATTTATTTGTTTTTATTTATTTATTTTTGGCTGCATTGGGTCTGCATTGCTGCGCTGGCTTTCTCTAGTTGCAGCAAGCAGGGGCTACTCTTTGTTGCGGTACACGGGCTTCTCATTGCAGTGGCTTCTCTTGTTGCACAGCACGGCCTCTAGGCATGTGGGATTCAGTAGTTGTGGCATGCAGGCTCAGTAGTTGTGGCTCGCGGGCTCTAGAGTGCAGGCTCAGTAGTTGTGGAGCACGGGCTTAGTTGTTCTGTGGCATGTGGAATCTTCCCGGACCAGGGATAGAACCTGTGTCCCCTGCATTGGCAGGCGGATTCTTAACCACTGTGCCACCAGGGAAGTCCCCATAGGTAACTTTAAATAATAAATGTTCACCAGTAGGGGAATGGGTAAATAAGTTATGGGGTACTATGAACAAGTGAAAAGGAATAGGGGAGATCTGTGTCTTGACATGAAAAGATCTCCAAGATGAAGTGAAAAAAGTTAAATACAGAAAATATGGGGCATATGATCCAGGTTTTGGAGACAGGTGTGTTCTTGTTAACTTCAGAAAGTCTTAAATTTCTCCTTATACCTGTCAAGAATGGCTAGGACCATAGGGCAATCAAGAGAGAGGACATCTTGATGGGTGTGACTTGCTTTACTTAACATACCCTACAGCAGATTTTATCTCCATTTGAATAATGATCCAATTGGATTTTAACCTATAATTAATGTGACTATATAATTTATTATTTAAACTTGGACACGAGAGAGAAAAGATGCAAAATTAACTCTTCCACTGAAACAACAGGTAAACACCAAACTACTCCAGGCAAATCAGGATCTATGGTTACCCTACCTTAACCTAAAAAGAGATGTGCCGTATATTTTCAATTTGCCCCTCCAAATCCATCTTTCACCTCCACCCTTCTCCCTCTCCCAGGAGACTGCCCTGGTCTGTAACACATCATTGAGCCCCCTTATCCTCTGGCTTCGGGCAGCACTTGGCCAATGACTAGCCCCAGCAGGAGGATGGAAAGAATAGTGAGATTAGGGTAGTATTCTCTTAGCTACTATCTCTGGGGTCACCTCAGGCTGGCTGTACCCTGCCATCACAACACCATCAGTATTAGTTTCCCAGGCTGCCACATAAAATGATCATAAATGTGGTGGCTTAAAACAACAGGAATTTATGCTCTCACAGTTATGGATGCCGAAGTCCAACATCAAGGTGTAGGCAGTACTGGTTCCTTCCGGAGGCTCTAGGAGGCTCTGTGCCATGCTTCTCTCCTAGCTTCTGATGGCTGCTGGAAATCCTCAGTGTTCCTTGGCTTGTAGATGCATCACTCCAAGCTCTGCCTCCACCTTCACATCGCTCCTCTGTGTGTCTCTGTGTCTCAAAAATCCCTCTGGCTTTCTCTTATAAGCTCATCTGTCATTGGTTTAGAGCTCACCCTAAATCCAGGATGATCTCACCTCAAGATCCTTAATTATATATACAAAGACCCCTTTGCCAAATAAGGTCACGTTCACAGGTTCTGGGATTAGGATTTGGAAGTATCTTCTTAGGGGCCATCATGCAACCCACAACACTGTACTTGCACATACCCAGGAACTTCGCTCATCCCATGTCCCTTGGGGCCTAGAGGTAGTAATAGCTCCAACGGTTACTCAACTATTCCTTGTGGTGTCCTTACACCCTACCCATGTCTATGTAAGAAGTACCTTTATCAAACCTTCCTTGAACTATCCCAACTGGGGTTGCCATCAATTTTCTGTTGGGACCCTATCTGAAACACCAGTGGAGTACTTGCACAGGAGGCCATAAACCTTAAACAGAATTTACTCCCAGATATTTGGAACAATGACAAGAGAAAAAAATTTACAGCTGAATTTCACAAAAGTGCACATACAACGAAGGAGATTAATTTGTAAATTTGCAGGTAATACATTAAGGAGGTCTTCCAAATTCAATCAAGATGACCAAAGGATTAATTAATTCATTTAAAAAAATCCTAAAATAGCTACTATTTTCCAGGTACTGTGAAGGTATTAGCAATATAATAATGAGAAAGATATAAAGATGTGCACAATTTTATTGCAACTTAGTAATGAACAAAAAGGAGGATTGGATGGTCTGGTAAGCAGAATTCTAGATGGCCCTCAAGATTCCTGCCCCTTGTATACATGCTCCGTATCCTCCCCTTGACTGTGAGTGGGACCAGAGAATATAATGGAATATCACTCCCATGATTAGTTACTAATCAGTTGAGTTATGAATTAGTGAAAAAGAAGATTGTCCTGAATGGGTCTGACCTAGTCAGGTGAATCATTTAGGAGATGTACTCCGGTTGGCCTAGAAGAAAGCAAACAGCCATGCTGTGAACCTCCACTGAGGCCCACATGGCAAGGAACTGTGGGCAACCACTAGTTGCTAACAGCCAGGAAGAAATGGGAGGTTCAGTCCTAGAACAGCAAGGAGCTGAATTCTGGCAACAGCCAGTGAGCTTGCAAGAGGATCCTGAGCCAGACAACACCTTGATATCAGCTTGGTGAGAGTTTGAGCAGAGAACTCAACTAACCCATAATGGATTTCTGACCCATGGAAACTGTGAGATAATAAATTTGTGTTGTTTAAGCTCCTAATATTATTTTAATTTGTGGCATAGCAATAGGAAACCAATTACAGGTGGTATTAGTTTGGGGTGAAGCACTGGTCAGTGATGAGAAACACTGTATCTCATTAAGATGTGTGGCCCTGTTATTGGAAGATTGTATCCAAAATGAAGCAGAGGTCCTAATGAGAATGAGAAGCTTCAGGACCACCAAGATATTGTGCTCCGTATCCAAAATCATAAGGCACCTTTGTGAATTCACTTTCCTGGGCCCCAGAAGCAGTGGCTTGGACAGGATATGTGAAAATTCTAGGCTTTGGGATACTGAAGGCAGAGGAGGGAGTTGGGTGGGAATAGTCATCTTAACCCTTCAAGTAGTTTGCACATCAAAGGTGATGGCCAAGAGTTGCATTTACTTGAGCTCTCAGTGGGCCTGTTAGAGGCCTGGTAGACAATGTAGATTCATTAACTGATTTAAAACAGATAAACCCTTAAATCATATTGGCTTAACACAACAGAAGGTTATTTCTCCCACATTCATAAAATTAAATGCCAGCACTTCTAGTTAGTAGGCAGCCTTTCACCTGGTCTTTCAGAAGCCAGACTCTTCCCATCTTGTGACTTTGTCCTCTAGTGCCTCACAATCTTCTGTATTCAGCCAGCAGATAAGGAGAAAGAAAGGGTGAAGAATAGGAGAGAGGTTTCAATGGGCCACGTCTTGAAGTGGTGTACATCACTTCCACACACATTCCACTGGCCCAGACTCAGTCACTGAACACGCAGGTAACATGGTCCCTGGCTAGGCTGCAACTTCCCAACAACACCCTACATTGTGGGAGGGGAGCAAGAATATTCAGTGGTGAGATAGATGTATCTCCCACAGGGAATTTTGAAATTTACAGTGGGGTTCCCGAATTGCAGAGTTAAGAATCCTGCACAAGAGGGCACAAAGGTTAACTCCTGATTTGAGGATGCAGATTCTGGTTTGGAAGAGGACTGATCTATGGAGAAACAGACTCTGGGTCCTTGAGTTCTCTCCTCAGCCACCGGTGTGAGTTAATACCATAGTCATAAGGGAAGAAATAGGTATAACAGCGGTAAGGTGAGTATGTGCTTCCACCTTGCCAAAAGTTTCCAGAAGAAAAAGAAATTTGCAGCTGTTGAAATGTGATCACCAAAAGTAACTGAAATCTATTATATGAACTGTGAAACCTAAGTCATGGTTATGCAATGAGGTATAAAACTCCCATTACAGGAAATTTCAAAGAGGATAATTATGAGCTGGTGTGCCAGGAGAAATAAAGCAAATATGTCCTTTCAAACTAAGAAATGAGAATGTTGTTTTCCATCCCTCATGAGCTTTGTTTTGGTAAGTTAGTGACAAACCCCAAGGCTTAGTAACCCCTACTTGAAATAAGATGAAAGTTTGGCACATAAACAAATGAGCTCTGACCTTGTTCTGATTCCATGGACCCACTCCCTGTGTAGTTCTGCTCAATCACCTACCTCTGGCTTTCTCCCTTCCTGTGGTGTATTTCTGCCTAGCAGCAAGGTGAGTTGTAATCATTTTTTGATGATGATGATGATAATGGTGCCCCTCCCAAACAGAAAGGAAGTAAATTAAAAGATGCTTTTGGAAAGCACCATACTAAAATCCTACAACCATTAAGTTTATAGTATAGCTGTCTAGATGCCATTTCTGAAGAAACCTCTACCTCCACCATGAACTGTTCCTTTTGCTAAAACTAAAGTTCACTCAACATGTCATTCTATACTGTCTAAATCTGTGTATATCAGTATAGCAGCCACTAACCACATATAGCTATTGAGCATGTAATATGGCTCTTCTGAAATGAGATGCGCTGTACATGTTAAACATAATGCTGGTGGGACTTCCCTGGCGGTACGGTGGTTAAGAGTCGGTGCTTTCACTGCGGTGGGCCCGGGTTCAATCTCTGGTCAGGGAACTAAGACCCCACAAGTCCTGAGGCATGGCCAAAAAAAAAGAAACATTGTAGTTTGTAGACTTAATATGAAAAATGGAATCTAAAATACTTCATTTATTAAAAAAATACTTCATTTATAACTTTTATATTAATTACATGTTGAAATGATATGTGGGCATATTGAGTTAAATATCTCATTAAAATTAATTTCATCTTTTTATGTTTTTAATGTTGCTGTTAGAAAATTTTTTTTGCTTTTTAATTCTTTATCGAAGTATAGCTGATTTATAATGTTGTGTTAGTTTCTGGTGTACAGCAGATCAATTCAGTTATATATATATATTATATATGTTCTTTTTCATATTCTTTTCCATTACAGTTTATTACAGGATATTGCATATAGTTCCCTGAGCTATACAGTAGGAGTTTGTTGTTTATCTATTTTATATAGTTTGTATCTGCTAAACCCAAACTCCTAATTTATCCTTCCTCCACCTCCTTTCCACTTTGGTAAGCATAACTTTGTTTTCCATGTCTCTGAGTCTGTTTCTGCTTTGTAAATAAGTTCATTTTTATCACATTTTAGATTCCACGTATAAGCGATATTGTATGGTATTTGTCTTTCTCTTTCTGACTTAACTTCATTTAACATGATAATCTCTAGGTTCATCCATGTTGCTGCAAATGGCATTATTTCATTCTTTTTTGTGGCTGAGTAATATTCCATTGTGTGTGTATGTGTATATATATATATATATATATATATATATATATACACATACACACACACATACACACACTTCACATCTTCTTTATCCATTCATCTGTCAATGGACATTTAAGTTGCTTCAATGTCTTGGCTATTGTAAATAGTGCTGCTATGAACGTTGGGGTGCATGTATCTTCTGAAATTATAGTTTTCTATATGCCCAGGAGTGGGGTTGCTGGATCATATGGCAGCTCTATTTTTAGCTTTTTAAGGAACCTCCATACTGTTTTTCATAGTAGGTGTACCAATTTACATTCTCACCAACGTGTGTAGGAGGGTTCCCTTTTCTCTACAGCCTCTCCAGCATTTGTTATTTGTAGACTTTTTAATGATGGCCATTCTGACTGTGTGAGGTGATATCTCACTGTAGTTTTAATTTGCATTTCTCTAATAATTAGCAATGTTGAGCATCTTTTCATATACGTATTGGCCATCTGTATGTCTTCTTTTGGTGAAATGTCCATTTTTTGATTGAGTTGTTTGTTCTTTTGCTATTGAATTGTATGAACTGTTTGTATATTTTGGAAATTAAGCCCTTGTTGGTCGACACATTTGCAAATATTTTCTCCCAGTCCATAGGCTGTCTTTTCGTTTTGTTTATGGCTTCCTTTGCTGTGCAAAGGCTTATAAGTTTGATTAGGTCCCATTTGTTTATTTTTGCTTTCACTTCTATTGCCATGGGAGACCGACCTAAGAAAACTTTACTATGATTTATGTCAGAGAATGTTTTGCCTATGTTCTCTTCTAGGAGTTTCACAGTATCATGTCTTATATCTAAGCCTTTAAGCCATTTTGAGTTTATTTTTGTGTATGTTGTGAGGGAGTGTTCTAACTTCATTGATTTACATGTGGCTGTCCAGCTTTTCCCCACTTGCTGAAGAGACTGTCTTTTCTCCATTGCATATTCTTGCCTCGTTTGTTGAAGATTAATTGATCATAGGTGTGTTGGGCTCTCTGTCTCATCCATTGATCCATATGTCTGTTTTCTGTGCCAATACCACAGTGTTTTGATTGCTGTAGCTCTGTAGTTTTGTCTGAAGTCTGGGAGGGTTATGTCTCCAGCTTTGTTCTTTTTCCTCAGGATTTCCTTGGCAATTCTGGGTCTTTTATGCTTCCATATAAATTTTAGGATTACTTGTTCTAATTCTGTGAAAAATGTCATGGGTAATTTGATAAGGATCACATTAAACCTGTAGATTGCTTTGGGTAGTATGGCCATTTTAACAATATGAAATCTTCCAGTCCAAGAGCATAGGATATCTTTCCATTTCTTTGTGTCATCTTCAGTTTCCTTTATCAATGTTTTATAATTCTCAGAAAATAGGTCTTTCACTTCCTTGGTCAGGTTTATTGCTAAATATTTTTTTTGATTCAATTTTAAAAGGGATTTCTTTTTTACTTTCCCTTTCTGATATTTCATTATTAGTGTAAAGAAATGCAACAGATTTCTGCATATTAATCTTGTATCCTGTTATCTTGCTGAATTCATTTATTAGTTCTCGTAGTTTTTGTGTGGAGTCTTTAGGGTTTTCTATATATACTATCATGTCATTTGCATATAGTGACAATTTTACCTTTTCTCTTCCAATTTGGATTCCTTTTATTTCTTTTTCTTGTTTGATTACTGTGACTAGGACTACCAATACTATGTTGAATAGAAGTGGTGAGAGTGGGCATCTTTATCTCCTTCCAGATTTTAGTGGGAAGGCTTTCACCTTTTCACCATTGAGTATTATGTTGGCCATGGGTTTGTCATAAACATATTTTATTACATTGAGATATGTTCCCTCTATACCCACTTTGGTAAGAGTTTTTATCATGAATGGATGTTGAATTTTATCAAATGCTTTAGAAAATTTAAAATTACACACATGACATTTGATTTCTATGGAACCAAGGTAGTCTAAATAGTTCTCTATATGTTGTGTGTTTGTGTATGTGTTTGAGTGTATGTAGAGATGTGTGCCTTCAAATTGTAAGCCCTTTGAGGATAAGAACTACATCATATACTTTTTTATATGCCTGCTGTACTCAGCAGAATGCACAGCAGTTAGTAAATTTATATGTACTGAATTCCTGAAGGCATTCTGGCTCATCCTGGCATTTCATGGCAGACAAGTGGCAGTGGCTGTGCCTGGGGCCCCTCAAGAACATGGCGGGGGTGGGGGGGAAACAGGTCTGAGGGGGAGTCTCGCCATGGAGCAGCCAGGCCATGAAGGACCTCCGTGGGCTCCTGTGGTCAAGCTGAGTTTGTCTCAGGAAACTCTTTCCAGGTACTTGGTGTTCACAGACTCTGGAGCTGTCTGCCAGCTCTGCTAATCATTCACCACCCTTCGCTTCCTTCTTGGCTACTTGTGGGCAGTGAGTGTCTGGTTTGGGATGGGCGATTCCTATCTTCAAAGTCTTGGTCAGGATGTTCACGTTTTAATGAACAACATGCAGCCCTGGTGCCTGGCCAAGGTGGGGGCCTGAGCAACCCAGATGGGACCTTAAGTGGGGCTCCTTGTCCTCATATGTTCCGCTTTCAACCTCACATTGCTGTGGGGTCAGTGCAGCTGTTTTCTCTCCTCTTCTGACCACTGACTCACAGCTGCAGGAACAACTGGGGAGAGGAGGATAGGAGCTGGAGAAAGCTCTGCTGCCCCCACCTTACTAGGACCACAGCCTCGAAGTACTAGAAGCAACACTAAAAGCAACAAATGTGGCTCCTCTTGAGGCCTGTAACCACATGCTTCCTGTCCCAGCCCTGCTGATACATAGAAGAGCAATGGACCCTGTGCCTCTCCCAGAGCAAATCCAAGAACCTAAGAGAATCCCTTGGGTTCTCTCCTCCTGACTACTTCAGAAACGTCACTCAGATTTTCCCTTTGAATCTCCTACCTCTGAGCATTGAGCACTACAGAGCTCTCCCAGTGTTTTGATAATTCACCGAGAAGGAGACAGAAGATAAACATGTTCACTTCTGTGCAACCATATTCACACCCTTTTATTTTCACTTTAACAGAAAGTTAAGTTCAACACTGTTTTTTTTAGATGAGGGGTATGACATGCAGCAAATCAAGGGGAACTGGAGTGAGAAGGCAGATTTCTGGCTTCCAGTCAATGCATTTTCCACTTCTTCATGCTGCTTTCTTAGAACTGTGTTTCTACACCTCAGTGGTAACAATGGTCACCTCCAGATTATGAAGTTAGATGATTTGTAACGTTCTTCTTTTTGCTGTTGCATTTTATCTGCCTTTTCTATAATGACTGTATATTAATTGAATAAAAATACCTAACTTTAAAATATAAAGTTAGAAAATTCCCCCAGAAAGTTGAATTAAGCTTTGCTTTTCTAATTTCCCTTCACACTCAAATCCCTAGCCCCACCAAACCTCTAAACAGCAAGAAGAAATCTGAATTACCGTCATCCTCAAAGGCAGAAAGAGATTTAAGTTTTTCTGGAATTAAGTGGACTTGCGGAAGTGTAGGTAGTTGGGTAGGAGTGAGGTCTCAGAGGCAGTGCTGTGACCTGTGTGTAAGTTCTCCTCTTCACTAGGGGCACTGTCAGCCTAGAGGTGCTGCCTCTCTGCTCCACAGCATTTCTTGTACTGTAAGGACAGATGATTATGCAGAAGACTGTGATGTCAGTACCATTCAGCAAATTGAGCAATGAACTTCCTCTCCCCTCAGCATTATTATCACCCCCAGAGAAATTCCTATTCCATGTACCTCGCACAGTAAACCCAGAACCACTATGAGCGTCACATTATCTGTACTTTGTTCTTCACCATCCTTTCTGCCTTATGCTCAGCTGTCTGTTACCCAATACCTAGGACTCTGTCTTCTGAGGTGCATTAGACACTAGCGGAGTCATAGATAAATGAAGCAGATGGGCTAATTCACATTAAAAGCCAAATGGCCAACACTAACACACTGGAGTCACTCCTCTCAACAGTATCTACATTTTAGGGATTACACCTTAATCCCTTGTATCAGTTAGGGATAGATCATGGGACTATGGATTTCTTATGGCTATTAGACCTCACACATTTGTAGTGAGGAAGTCTATGGAAGGCTCTTGCCTCGCTGTGTGATGGGGTGGAGGCCATTTCAGCTCACACTGGCAGCAGTCAGGAAGAAGTATATTACACGAAGTTGGGGAAGAGCAAGGACAAACTGCAGCTTATGAAGATAGACTGAAGCCGCTGTCTTCCTCTCATCACCTCATACTTCAGTGGCAGGTGGCCTGCAGGAGCAGCTGGTGCCCTTCGCACAAAGAGAAGCTGAGGAAGCTGTAGGCCTGGCTGCCCATGCCAAGTAGGTGAGCCGGCAGATCAGTAACTGAATGCGTGAACTGCAGTGGCGCCTGGTACCCTACATCTTCAGAGTGTCTTAGGTTGCTGCTTCACTTCTATCTTCAGATTCTCATGTAAACTTCTCTTACAGCCAACTCAGTCTGGAACCATATAGGGCAGGTAACGCTAGGAAACATGGCTCAAGCTTAGTTAGGTTGACACAGTATAAAACACCCACTGTCCCTAAAATCAGTATCAAAAGTTAGCTTTTCAGATCCATTTACTGGCCAGTAGAAATGCCGAAGTGGGGAGACAAAGGTGGGAAGGTGAAAAGATAAGGGGAGGAGAGGAAGGGAGCTTTCTTGGTGATCCTCAGAACGTGTCTATAAAAGAAGAAAAGCCAGATAGGTATGAAACATGCTCATATATCCAAATGTTTTTAAATATTTGTGTCCAGAAGGAAAGCACTGCAATTACTTCAAAGTTATGTCTGAGAGATACCGCAGGAAACGCAAGGGTCTGTGAGTGCCCAGGCTTCCTCTGGAGACCATGGCAACCCCTAACCCATCCCATGCTTCTGTGTCCTTCTCTGAGTGCTGGGCAGCACCAAGGGAAGGAAGCCATAGGAGAAAGGGACAAGTATGACCAGAAGTGCCCCAAGGGCCCTAGAGGGGAGCCCCTAAAGGCACATTCACCAGCTTTCTTCCTTGGCAGAAGCCAGTTAGTTCCCAATGTCCCAGAATGGAATGAAACAATGAGGCTTTACACCACCAAAGTCGTAGGCTTGTTTCAAGAAGCATTTCCTCTCAGTGGGGAGCAGTGGGTGGGGAAAAATGATAAAAGTTGGTGGAAGGCAATTCTTTCCAAAGTCCAGATCTTGAAGTGGCCCCAGAAGGTGTGGACGCGCCCTGGTTTTACTCTTCTCACCTTCCTTAGAGGGATTTCTAGTTCAATGGGAACCTTTATCGGTCATGTGTACCCAGGGCTGTTTCTACTCTCATATGGACTGTATCAAGCAGTCGTGGTCTCCAAAGCTGTGATATTCAGTGACTCTTTCCTGTATCCTTCATCCCCTCCCAGGAATAAGGGGAGATGGGCCAGGCTGTGGAAAATATCCTACGGAGGTTTGCTGAAGACGCTGGCTGGCTCCGGCTTGATAGTGTACGAGATCAGCTGCGTGAAGAGAGGGCTGATACTGATGAACAGCGAGCTGCCACCGAGATTTATGTACACCAAAGAGTGGCAGCACCTCACCATGTTCATCCTTCTCACCCTCAGCGGCTGTGTAGAGGTCGTGAGCAAGAACTTGCTGCCTCAGCGCTGCGTGCCCCTAGAAAAAGGGACCCTGGTGCTGACTTTCTATGTGCTCCTGCTGTTGCTGGTGTCACATGTTCAGGACTCAGCAGGGGTGGAGCTGCAGGTTCACTCTCTGCTCATCTTGGTGGTGTTGCTGCTGATGCTGGTGTTGACCGTACAGCTGTGGGTTCCCGACACGTTTCACCTCTCAGTGATCGAGACCTTTCTGTTTCAGATCATGGGCTCCTGGCTGGTACAGGCCGCCTTCATTCTGTACAAACCAGTCACTGGCTACCCATGGCAGGACGATGACATCAATGACATCATGTTTGTCACCACCTTCTTCTGCTGGCATGTGATGATCAATGCTTTGTGCCTGTTGGGAATCTATGGCGTCTCTTCCTTTTGGCATTGTTGTTACCGTCCCAGCTGGAAGCTAACAGGTTCCAGAGAAGCTCCATGTTACACGAGCACCGTGGGACCCCTTTACAAATTGCTGCGGGAAGTGGAGCAGTCAGAG
>NC_041217.1:25873210-25889577 GCF_002837175.3 Physeter macrocephalus
TGAATTAAGCTTTGCTTTTCTAATTTCCCTTCACACTCAAATCCCTAGCCCCACCAAACCTCTAAACAGCAAGAAGAAATCTGAATTACCGTCATCCTCAAAGGCAGAAAGAGATTTAAGTTTTTCTGGAATTAAGTGGACTTGCGGAAGTGTAGGTAGTTGGGTAGGAGTGAGGTCTCAGAGGCAGTGCTGTGACCTGTGTGTAAGTTCTCCTCTTCACTAGGGGCACTGTCAGCCTAGAGGTGCTGCCTCTCTGCTCCACAGCATTTCTTGTACTGTAAGGACAGATGATTATGCAGAAGACTGTGATGTCAGTACCATTCAGCAAATTGAGCAATGAACTTCCTCTCCCCTCAGCATTATTATCACCCCCAGAGAAATTCCTATTCCATGTACCTCGCACAGTAAACCCAGAACCACTATGAGCGTCACATTATCTGTACTTTGTTCTTCACCATCCTTTCTGCCTTATGCTCAGCTGTCTGTTACCCAATACCTAGGACTCTGTCTTCTGAGGTGCATTAGACACTAGCGGAGTCATAGATAAATGAAGCTGATGGGCTAATTCACATTAAAATCCAAATGGCCAACACTAGCTCACTGGAGTCACTCCTCTCAACAGTATCTACATTTTAGGGATTACACCTTAATCCCTTGTATCAGTTAGGGATAGATCATGGGACTATGGATTTCTTATGGCTATTAGACCTCACACATTTGTAGTGAGGAAGTCTATGGAAGGCTCTTGCCTCGCTGTGTGATGGGGTGGAGGCCATTTCAGCTCACACTGGCAGCAGTCAGGAAGAAGTATATTACACGAAGTTGGGGAAGAGCAAGGACAAACTGCAGCTTATGAAGATAGACTGAAGCCGCTGTCTTCCTCTCATCACCTCATACTTCAGTGGCAGGTGGCCTGCAGGAGCAGCTGGTGCCCTTCGCACAAAGAGAAGCTGAGGAAGCTGTAGGCCTGGCTGCCCATGCCAAGTAGGTGAGCCGGCAGATCAGTAACTGAATGCGTGAACTGCAGTGGCGCCTGGTACCCTACATCTTCAGAGTGTCTTAGGTTGCTGCTTCACTTCTATCTTCAGATTCTCATGTAAACTTCTCTTACAGCCAACTCAGTCTGGAACCATATAGGGCAGGTAACGCTAGGAAACATGGCTCAAGCTTAGTTAGGTTGACACAGTATAAAACACCCACTGTCCCTAAAATCAGTATCAAAAGTTAGCTTTTCAGATCCATTTACTGGCCAGTAGAAATGCCGAAGTGGGGAGACAAAGGTGGGAAGGTGAAAAGATAAGGGGAGGAGAGGAAGGGAGCTTTCTTGGTGATCCTCAGAACGTGTCTATAAAAGAAGAAAAGCCAGATAGGTATGAAACATGCTCATATATCCAAATGTTTTTAAATATTTGTGTCCAGAAGGAAAGCACTGCAATTACTTCAAAGTTATGTCTGAGAGATACCGCAGGAAACGCAAGGGTCTGTGAGTGCCCAGGCTTCCTCTGGAGACCATGGCAACCCCTAACCCATCCCATGCTTCTGTGTCCTTCTCTGAGTGCTGGGCAGCACCAAGGGAAGGAAGCCATAGGAGAAAGGGACAAGTATGACCAGAAGTGCCCCAAGGGCCCTAGAGGGGAGCCCCTAAAGGCACATTCACCAGCTTTCTTCCTTGGCAGAAGCCAGTTAGTTCCCAATGTCCCAGAATGGAATGAAACAATGAGGCTTTACACCACCAAAGTCGTAGGCTTGTTTCAAGAAGCATTTCCTCTCAGTGGGGAGCAGTGGGTGGGGAAAAATGATAAAAGTTGGTGGAAGGCAATTCTTTCCAAAGTCCAGATCTTGAAGTGGCCCCAGAAGGTGTGGACGCGCCCTGGTTTTACTCTTCTCACCTTCCTTAGAGGGATTTCTAGTTCAATGGGAACCTTTATCGGTCATGTGTACCCAGGGCTGTTTCTACTCTCATATGGACTGTATCAAGCAGTCGTGGTCTCCAAAGCTGTGATATTCAGTGACTCTTTCCTGTATCCTTCATCCCCTCCCAGGAATAAGGGGAGATGGGCCAGGCTGTGGAAAATATCCTACGGAGGTTTGCTGAAGACGCTGGCTGGCTCCGGCTTGATAGTGTACGAGATCAGCTGCGTGAAGAGAGGGCTGATACTGATGAACAGCGAGCTGCCACCGAGATTTATGTACACCAAAGAGTGGCAGCACCTCACCATGTTCATCCTTCTCACCCTCAGCGGCTGTGTAGAGGTCGTGAGCAAGAACTTGCTGCCTCAGCGCTGCGTGCCCCTAGAAAAAGGGACCCTGGTGCTGACTTTCTATGTGCTCCTGCTGTTGCTGGTGTCACATGTTCAGGACTCAGCAGGGGTGGAGCTGCAGGTTCACTCTCTGCTCATCTTGGTGGTGTTGCTGCTGATGCTGGTGTTGACCGTACAGCTGTGGGTTCCCGACACGTTTCACCTCTCAGTGATCGAGACCTTTCTGTTTCAGATCATGGGCTCCTGGCTGGTACAGGCCGCCTTCATTCTGTACAAACCAGTCACTGGCTACCCATGGCAGGACGATGACATCAATGACATCATGTTTGTCACCACCTTCTTCTGCTGGCATGTGATGATCAATGCTTTGTGCCTGTTGGGAATCTATGGCGTCTCTTCCTTTTGGCATTGTTGTTACCGTCCCAGCTGGAAGCTAACAGGTTCCAGAGAAGCTCCATGTTACACGAGCACCGTGGGACCCCTTTACAAATTGCTGCGGGAAGTGGAGCAGTCAGAGGAAGATGACCAGGCTCTCCTTTCAAAGAACTCACCCTGAGACAGGGCCTGGAATGCCTGGCTCACTGTCCACCCCATCTGTGTCCTTGTGGCTTCCCTCAGACATGTGCATTGTGCCCTCCTTGGTCCCCGGTAAAGGTAACAGCCGTGAAGGCGAGCAGCTGGTCTCCCTCTGCTGGCACATCTCCTGTCCCTGAACCTCTAATCCCTGAGGAGACGAGAAGTGGATGCTGATGGGATTGCTGGGGTCGGGGTCGGGGGTTAAGAGGATCAGGGGGATAGGCAAGTGTGCAAGGAGCGCCATGGGGGGGAGAGAATGCAATAGAAGTGGGGCCTCTGAAGGGGAGAGAGGAGAGTCCAGCAGTCATGTCGTCACCAGCTGCTTCTCCAGGAACAAGTGATTGCCTTTTACCTGACGGAATTCTGATTTCTCACAACTCAAAACTGGAATCATTCAAGTTTCATCCTGACAAAGAATAGTGGGTATTTCTGTTTGCTCAGCAAAGTGGCACCACCATGTGGGAGTAGCATCAACAGAACGTATAATCAATTTTAACTGGTTGAAATTACACTCTTTTGCCAACCCTCCTCCCCACCCGCCCCTCCCCAACAGTTTTTAAGGATTGGCTTCATTTCAAATTCAAATTAATAAAGTTTCACTTTATTAATGCTTTACTATTGTAACATTTCAAATTTGCAGATTTTAAATTTTTATAGAATTCAAATTCTCAATATCTCTCCAACTTCCTATTTTATTGCTTCTATTCCTATCAGAGCTTACCTATTTCACCACCACTACCACTGCACATATAATTTATTAGATCCTCTCCTTGAGTCTTTGCAAATTTCACTGCCTTGCATCTCACAGAAAGCCATACCACAATCACATTTTTGCCATGTTTTTGGGTACCCAGCATGAAACCCACCTTCATCCTGACCCCTCTGAGCACCTTCAAGGAGGCCTTCTTCAAGAACTCTTACTGACTCCCTTTTTCTGGGACTCCTAGGCACTTATACTATACCTACTGTGTTAATTTGCTTATACAGCTGACATATTTTTCTTTGTTCTATTTCTGAAATCATTTTCTCTGGGGAGGTTTTTCCTTACCACTGCAAGTGTAGTCTTCTAAGGGGTAAGGACTTTGTCATATCCAAGTTACATAATTTCCTGTGTATGCACCAAATATGTAACATAGGTGATGCTGAATAAAGGCTTATTTTTTAATTTAATTTTTTAAAGAAGGATATTTATTTATTTATTTATTTATTTATTTATTTATTTTTGGCTGTATTGGGTTTTCATTGCTGTGAGCAGCCTTTCTCTAGTTGCGGTGAGCAGGGGTTACTCTTTGTTGCAGTGCGTGGGCTTCTCAAAGCGGTGGCTTCTCTTGTTGTGGAGCCTGGGCTCTAGGTGCGCAGGCTTCAGTAGTTGTGGCACAAGGGCTCAGTAGTTGTGGCTCATGGGCTTTAGAGTGCAGGCTCAGTAGTTGTGGCACATGGGCTTATTAGCTGCTCTGCAGCGTGTGGGATCCTCCCGTACCAGGGCTTGAACCCGTGTCCCCTGCATTGGCAGGCTGATTCTTAACCACTGCCCGACAAAGCAAGTCCCCAATAAAGGCTTATTTGTTTTCAGAATCTCCGCTTACCTGTTCTTTCGAAATGTGTTGCTGGATAGGCCCCAGTTTCTGGGAACCTCTGGAAGACACCAACAGTCCTAAAGCATGAGTCACCTCCTTAGCAATGGGCCCACTCTCTTCCTCATTCTTATAGGAACAAGGTTATGATGTTATAAGAAAAGGAACGAACCTATTTAAAAATAGGTTATAAGTAAAGGAATGAATAAAGTATTTATGCTAACACTAACAAAAACAGAGCTGGAGTGACTATTTCAATAACAGACAAAGTGCATTTCAGATAAAAGAATACTATGCAAGGACAAAGAAGATCCTTTCATGATGATAAATGGGTCAATTAATTGAAGGACATGACAATCCTGGAAAAAGCTAAATTATAGTAATAGAAAGAAGACCACTGGTCAAATAGACCTCCCACTGAGCTGCAGTAGTACCTTTGTTGTTGGCTCTCATGCAATGCTGGGGATGTGGGAAGTCAAAGGAGGGTAAAATTGGACTTCCCACCATTCTGGGGCATAAAGGTTTGAACTGATTTTATTTAAAAGAAGAATCAAAAGAACTCTTATTAAATCCTAAATGTTTGGTTGTGAAGCAATTCATAAAAATTACATACAAAATTTTTTGTTTGTTAAAGTGAGAGTTGGAACAACTCAAAAGTCATCAAGGGAGAGGAGATTTGTTACTATCAATCCCTCCAGTCTTATCTCAGGCATTTTCCCCATCTTATTAACCTCTAGTCCAACTTGCCTGATTGCAGTTCCTAAACTGCACCATCCTCTTTCTTATTTTAGGATTCTCTACAGACCTAGAAGTTGCTCCCCTCCTATTTTGCCTACCTAACTTGCTCATTTCTGAAAACTCAACTTGATGTCATTTTCTGGAAGAAGTCTTTCCTTATCCTCTTCCTTGACTAATTAGGGTCTCTCTGCAGTTATCACTGGAATCACTCATCACAATTCTATAAAAATAGCAAGAATACTGGCTAACCCTTTTATAACACTTATCATTGCCAAGAACAGTTCTAAGATGCTTTACTTGTATTAACACACTTAATTCTCACAACCCCATGTGATAGGCACAGTTATTATTTCCATTCTACAGATAATGCACAAAGTCACTTATGCAGGATCCTCCAGTTAGAAACTGACAGATTCACATCCAGGCAATTTGGTTCTAACATCTGTGACTCCATTTTCTGTCTTGCCCTCAAAAATGTATGTGCCTTGAGGGCAGACCATAGGCTGCGTAGTTATTACTGTATCTCCAGCACCTGGCAAAGTGCCTGGCACACCGTGGATTCTCAAAAAGTGCATTGAATGAACAAATGAATGAATGAATGAATGAATGAAGTAGTTGAATAAATCTATACTATGGACAAACAACATAAGGAAGTAGTTTTGTAAAATGTGAGATCTCAAAGTGCTTGAAACTGGTCATTACCTACCTTTTCTGGCTCCTTGAACAGAATGCACTGGGCTCACATCCTCTCTAGGTGGGACTGGGAGTGGCTTTGCTCCCAGGACCTGGAGTTCTTACTAGACACCAGGCTAACACAAGCATTGAAACCAAACAGAATCCTGCAAGGCCTTCCTAGGGACAGAAGCTTTAGCCTCCTAGGCCTTCCCTGAGTTCCAAAGAAAAAATTTAATCAGAGAAGTGAGAAAATGCAGAAACAAAGGAAAAGAGTCAAGCAAGACAAAATAATAGTAGTTTATCCATACAACAAAGTCAAGGACCTTCAGTTCCTCTTCAAGGGCTATAGATAATACTCTGAGCCATATCCTTGAGTTGTTTTACAGATGCTAAAACCCCCACCAGGTGAAAGAAGTTAACTGCATCCTGACCACCAGCATGTAGACCCCAGACCAGTTGGAACCAGAAGGTTGATGATGTTGACTCCAGTTACCTCATCACCAACCAATCAGAAGAATATCCCTTAGCTGATCAGGTAGCCTGCGACCCTCTCCCTCACCTTGTCTTTAAAAATCCTTCCCTGAAAGCCAATGGGAGTTCAGGTCTTTTGAGCATGAGCTGCCCATTCTCCTTGCTTGCTCTATATTGGATGCCTTGCAATAAAGGCTGTGCTTTCCTTTACCACAACCCAGTGTCAGTAGACTGGCTGTACTGCAGGTAGGTGAGAGGGCCCAGGTTTGGTTCCTTAACAGCATGACACAAAGCAGTAAGGTCTGCAGCTTCTTACCTGGGTTAACCCCTGTAGCTAAAATATCAACAGGAAAGGAGAGTAAATAGGGAAGTGACTTACTTTCCTTGTTATTGTGTACTTCATGGTAAAGATAGTTTTCAAATTCTTGGAGCTTATGGGAATTAGACATAAATCTGTGATACTTACAAAAGCTCTTGATAAAGCTGATCATCTTTAGCCAGACTCTCTTTTGGGGAAAGAGAAAGGAGTATCACATATTCATTAGCATAGCTTGCTGTTCACTGAGAGTCTATTATGTGCCAGAAACTTGACATTCATTACATTTAATCCTCACCACATCTCCTTTAAAAGAATGTTTTAGCTCCAATTTAAAGGTGAGGAAACTCAGGTCAAAGAACTTGTATAATCTTCCCCAGAATAAGGGGCTGGTAAGTGGAAGATTCTGGCTTCACCCAGGCATGGCTCAGGCCATTGACAATGCTCTTTCTGCCATAGTCTTTCTACAGTGAAGTTTTGAGATGCCATGATTGGGAGAGGGAGTGTGAGAGCTAAAAACAGAAAGAAACAGAGGGCAGAGATAAGCATGACTCACAGGAAGGGAATAATGGCTCAGGCAGATTTTGAAATGTTGAAGAAATAAGGAAATGAGCAAACCATTTCTAAGCATTATAAAAGAAAAATATAATTACATGCACACACTCATACATCCCCCACCGCCACACACACAGGGACACACAAAAATGCATGTTATGTTTCTTCATCTGTTTCTTAATAGATACCCAATGATCATCCTCCAGTTTATTTACCCTTTGATAAACTGGTACTTAGAGCCAGAAAGATCTAGTTGATCTGCTAGTTCAATTGTCTCATTCTATAGAGAGGGAACCTCAGTGTAAGCATGGCTTTAGAGAGCCAGTGGTAAAGCACAAAAACCACTGGATTTAGTATCAGAAGCTTTGAGTCTGGAGCCTAACTTCACCTTAACTGGGTAATTTGGATCAACTTCCTTAACCTTCCTTAACCTCAATGTCTCTGTGAGGAAGATAGAAACAACAGCTTTCAGGGTTGTGGTGAAGGTTAGTGACAATATGTGTAAATCACTGTGTGCACAAAGTGCACAAGTACCTGCTGAATCCTTTTTATACTTTCTTAACTAAGAGCAACTGGAAGACCTGAAATTAAAACAAAGCATCCTTGTGCTGGGTGCAGTATTGTTTTTACTCTCCCACATGATCATTCATGGTACCCTGACATAGAGCTGATCCATATACAGAGGAAATAAAAAGGAGAAATGAGGGAACAGCACGTTTTCAGAGCTGGGGTATTGCGTCAATGGGCATAGGCATTATTTTTTTTCACTATTCTAATATAATTGTTTTTATTTCACCCAATGTGTATATAATTTTAGATAGTTGTGATTATAATACATATACAATTTGGGGATCTGTTGGGTTTAAAATTTTTTTTCTCACTTTTTTTTGAATTGAATGAAAGATTCTTTACACTCTACAGTGCTTTATAATTTTCAAATGTCTCACACACATGATTTCATCTAATCATATAACCCTTTTCCCCCCACCCTTATATTGCCCCTCCCCGATTCCCTCTTCTCACTGGTAACCATTAGTTTGTTCTCTATATCTGTGAGTGGCATAGGCATTATTTTAAAGATACTTTAGCATTATCTTTAGAGTCAGACAGAGCTGGGCTCAAATCTTTCTGATGACCAATTCTACAACACATTGAGCAAGTGATTATTTAAGAGGAGCATGTATTTTTTTTCTCAAATCATATGAAGAGGCTTCCCTGAATAACATTCATGTCTCCTCTTTCTTTCCTTTTTCTCTCCTCCCATGGGAGAAAGAATGAGTTAGATAATTGATGAGTTTGGAAGAAGGAAATGGGCATGCTTTGCTCTTTAGCCTTTTGCATTCTCTCTGGGAGCTGCTTAACTGCAGACACCTATGTTCAAGTCTGCCCTTTGTCGTATAGTAAGGGGTTCACCCAGGTAAATGGAGGCCTAATTGTTCCTCTATGTCAGTGACTGGACATGTAAGTAAGTAAGGGTGCAGAGAGGATTAATAAATGAAGAACATTATATGGTGCTGTGGCCCCAATAAGTTGAATATTGAGTATGAGAATCAAGGGATGAAAGTAGAAGAGATCCATTTACCATCAGTAACAGTGATTTACTTAGGGAAATTTTTAATCCTTACAACTTTAGGTTCTGTGGGTCTAGACCAGCACTGTCCAATAGAAATATAATGTGCACCATGTATACAAATTAAAAATTTCTAGTAGTCAAATTTAAAAAGTTAAAAGGAAAAGAGTGAAATTAATTTTAGTCATATATTTTATTTAACCTATTGGTACCAGCTACACATCAAGAGCTCAATGGCCACATGGGGCTAGTGGCTCCTGTATAGGACAGAACCAGCCTAGAGGTCCTGGTTCCCAGAGTGGGAATGCTTCTACTAGGGACACAGTAGGAGCTCAATCACTTCAAGTTTCTTATGCCAAGAGGCTAGCAGACAAGCAAAGGAGTCACCGCACTGGCAGGGCAATTGATTATAATCATTAGGGTCATCAGTTATGCAGCAGGGGCATGGGAGCTTTCATTTGGCACTCTTGGTACTCCCTTGTCCAATTTTAATGATAAATTAACAAGTGAGCGGTCACAGCCTGAGAAGTCATGATAACAAGGGGCTCATGTTCTCAGGGATGAAAGTCTATGTTATCTTGCCAAGTTAGCCCCACAAGACCAGCAGAGCCACTAGCTGAGCATAAAAGGAATCTATCATGGGTAGCAAAGCAGGGAGAAGTATTTGTTGTGATCTCCAGACAAGCTGTAGTAAAGTTTGTCAGCCTTTCTCGTATAAGTTCCATAGGAAAAGAAACCAATCAGACTCCTGGAAGAACTGTTCCAAGATGGGTAAAATTTCCTTACAAAGCAAGTGGACAGTACTGAGTTCTGTGGGCATGGCTTAGCTCCTTTCTTTAGGAGCAAAGCACTCATTCCCCCAGCTGCCTGGAGTCACTGGCTGCTGACACTCACAGCTGAGGTCCCCTCTGGAAGTGGCCTTGGCCAAAGGGCACTGACCAACCCGAGGTTATGTCCTCCCAAAGGCAGCCACATTTGAGTCAATGAGAAGATACAAAAGTTTCTTGCCTCAGTGAGGGACAACTCTGAAGGCCCATCCTATCTTTACAGCTTCCTATAGGATCTGCTGACATTTATCATAACTACCTCACAGTTCAGCATCTACATCTGCCCAGTTCTGCTTTCCTCACTCCCTATGGGTGTTATTTCTAAAACACACCCCAACAACAAACCTCCTTCCACAAATCTCTGACTCCAGGAATCTTGGCAGAAGGCAAATCTGCGTTATTTAAAACCCCAGAGTGATGAGTAGGTAAGAAGGTAGGAATTAACAATTTCATCCTCATCCTACTTCATTTATAATTGCATCTGATTTTCATTAAGCCCTTCTTTGGCTTTGTAGGAGAAAATAAAAACGAGGTCATTCTCTGCTGACCATCCTTTTGGCTATGCCTCTTGAGTTTGGAGATTCTCTCTTACCTGGTTGTCTCAAATCTATCCCTGAGTTTAAACACTTAACCTTTTTGAGGTCCTTTTTCACAATATATTTTGTAGTCATCACTGGTCTTCTCTATGGCCTCCTTTGGATACTTACAGCAGAGTTCCTCAAAGGACATTTTCTCTATGTCTATGAAGTAGGGAAAAACAGGAATGGAGTCTAGTTGCCCACTCTGTTTTCAAAGATTCATGTACTTTTTTTGAAGGTATTGCCTTTAAAATGTTATTTTAGTAGGACAATAGTGTTTTGTGGTTTTTTGGGGGGTACGCGGGCCTCTCACTGCTGTGGCCTCTCCCGTTGTGGAGCACAGGCTCCGGACGCGCAGGCCCAGCGGCCATGGCTCACGGGCCCATCCGCTCCGCGGCATGTGGGATCCTCCCGGACCGGGGCACGAACCCGTGTCCCCTGCATCGGCAGGCGGACTCTCAACCACTGCGCCATCACGGAAGCCCGACAATAGTGTTTTAATTAAATGTTTACACAGGGACACACGTTTCCTAGGCCAAATTAGAAGCAAGAATACACAGCCTCCCCTGTGCTGCAGAATGAGGGCTTCTGCCCTTCTTGGGGACAGCTGACCCATGCAGATTTTCTGCCTAAGGTATACTCGGGTAACTGATATGACTTTGAAAGAGGCACTTATTGTTAACACATATACAAGAAGTAATTCATACAAATGAATATTGACCCCTTCAAACCCCATCTATTATAGGGAGGAGCTGCGAATGCATTTCAAACATTCTGCTATTGTCTCAAAGAATTTGATGCACTTATGGATAGTAGATGGCAAATAACATGCTAGGACCTTTTTCTCTTTCTTGGCTCTGTCTTTGGGAATTACTTTCAGAAATAGACAATTCATATATCTGAATATCATAAATAGTTGTGAATCATTGTCCCTTGAGAGTGAATTATTTTTTCTAGAGATAGGTATACATCGTTTCTAGGCATGCATGGTGAATTGAGAGGGAAAGCCTTTTTGTATCCAAAATGAGATGGGGCAGTAAGACTGAGGCAGCAAGAGAAGTTTTAATGACGTATTAGGCAATGGCAGAATAGCAGCGCCTTGCCTTCCAAGGTCAAAACACTCATTTGTGTTGTTAGTTCTGGGGTTTAGAGTAAGTCTAATCACACACAGCTCCCCTGCAACTCTCCAGGGCAGTCCAGTACTTTTTGAGGTTATACTGGTGGAGCCTAGAAGGAATATGGGGTGTGGCCCCGTGAATGTCATTTGTCCCTATGTCAGCATTGTCATTGTCATCATTACCTTCTCTCACCAGGGGAATCTGTAGTGGTAAGAGCAGTGGATTACTGCTGTAAAGAATCCAGGTTTCTAGTCCTGCATCAATCCCTCCCTTGCGGAGAAACCTTGAGCAAGTCTTCTTACCGCTCTGAGGCTCAGTTTCTCCACATGAAAGATGAGAGTATTCTAGCTCTGATGCTCAGTGAGTTTATGGCATAGTCTGAGTGGAGGCATCAGGCTACCTGAGAGTCAGGGCCCCAGCTTGGACAAATGCACAGGAGGCCTTTTATTGGGTTAGACTTGCATTTCAAAAAAGCACTGGTGGACGAAGTAATGGGGTGTGCTGCGGGGAGGGAGGGGGCATCTCCATGGAAGTGATTCCCACTCTTCCTGACCACCCCTGACATTTCATGGCTACCAAGGGAAAGTCCCTTGCCCAGTATGTATGTGGTCAAATTTACCAGCCATCCATTCTTTCACTTTGTTCTTGATCCCTAGGAGAGGATTTGGAATGTTTGGGATTTAGAGAAAAGGTGAAATCCTGAGGTAAAACAGAAGGCCTGTTCATGCTAGATTTAAATAACTCATGCCCAAACATGCTCTGAGGGGCAAGCATCCAAAGCATCCTGTTTTGTATACAGAGTGCACATCAAAGTTTTAAGAGTTGAGGGTTACATTTTTTAGTGTAATCTAACAAGTACTACTTATTGAGGACCTGCTTGCTGTGCAAATGGATTACCTCCGGTCCTTTCAATGTTGCCATCATCCCCATTCTGTAGATGAGGAAAGGAGGCTCAGGGAGATAAAGTGACTTGTCAAGTAAGCTCACAGAGCAAGGAAGTGGTGGAAATGAATATTCAAAGCTTTTGCTTACTAATATGTATCCATATTTTTCAAAGTGAAAGTCATGACTCAATTGTATGCCAAAAAACAGAGTCATCACAAGCTTTTACAAAATAAAATGGAATAAAATAGAGATTATGAGCGTGTATCATCTTATGTAATAAGGGCAGGTATTACTTTGTGAAATTTTTAAAAATATATACGCTCACATATATACACAGATATATGTTCTCCGGATCATGAAGTCAAATGTATTTGTTGTGCATTGAAGTTTGACAAATATTGCAGTACTCTGACTGCCTCAGCATTGATAATTAAAGCTATTTGTTCAATCTGAATAATAATGGCTACTCTTACTGTTGCCAAATGTTGTGCTAATGACTTTCATAGATGATCTTGGGTCATCTTCACAACAAGCCTATTATTCCCATCTTACAGGTGAGAGAACTGGGGCTTCAAGAGAGGTTAGATACATTGTTCAGGTTCACACAGCTGCTAGTAGAGCTAGGATGTAACCCAGATCTCTGAGACAGGAGAGCCTCTGCTCCTAACCACTTCTTTCCACTGCCTGGGTGACTGGTGTGTTATGTTGGGAGGAAGGTGGCCATTAAAAATATATTCAAGGAAATGTTTTGGACCTGATTCTGGGGGAGATGTGCTGAGGTGGAACGTGCTTTTCAGATGCATGAAATGAAGTAGTCAGTGTATCTGTGGTGTTGCTTGGTGGGCAGGAGTCTGGCCAAACTTGAGAGCTCTGGCTCCCTTCAGATCCAGTGGGGGCCTCGGCAGTCAGTCAGTCTGGATCCAGATCCTGGCTCTGCCGCTTTCTGTGTGACCTTGGGAATGTAATTTATCCTCTCTGTGCCTCAGTTACTCTGTACTTACCTCATACATTATTTTGAAGATCAAATGAGGTCATCTTTGCCTTGCACAGTGCTGACACATAGTAAATACTCACTAAATGTTCAATACTAATATTTCCCAGTGGCTTACGTGTAAGATAAAAAATTATGGTGACTCACCTTACTTGCCAGAGACACTGGAGACTTCCTTTCTAGCCAGAGAGACCTGCCTTGCTTCAAATCCTCAGTAGTTATCTTTTGCCACTGCATAGATTCCATTTCTTCCATGTTAGCCAAACCCTGGCTTAACTCCAGAGATTCCTCAAATCTCTTATAAGGAAGAATAGTCTCTTCTTTGCTTATAGGTTCTCTTTGATGCCACCTGGTTCTGGTGAGCCTGCTCTGAGTCTAAGAGAAGGGGATGGGGGCAGACAGCATTTGCTACAGGAACTAGACCAGAAGCAAGATTTTTACACCAGTCCTTCTGTGTGTCCCTGGCACATGGAGTCTGATTATTTTCAATTTGTTAAGAACTATTGCTCCTTTACACACACAGACACACACACACACACACACACACACACACACAGAGCCATCTGTCTTCAAATCAAACTCATTTTCTATAAGGGAGAAATTCTATATGAATGTGACTTCTTCAAATTCAGCTTATGCACTTGAATCTTTTTCCTTGAGAAGATTATCTTTAGAACATCAGGGACCATGTCAACCCCCAGTTGTCAAAAGGAAAAATCAAAATTTCTTTTACTTTAACAAGCAGCACTCCTAAAAGAGCAGTTACTCCCTTTTCTTTCCTCAACCTCATGATTCCTCCCCAACTCAAAGTCCCTCCTACTGTAAAAATGAGAAACCAATAGTTCTCTTCATCCAGGAATTCAGCATACAAGGGGCTAAGCATCTGAAACCCAAACATAACATAAGCATTTTGAGGAGATGTTTGCTGTATCTCTCCTGCTAGTATTCATGTGGGAGAAGAGTAGGCTGCAGATTCTGGATTCTCTAATTTGGGGATATAATGGAACAACAAATATTAGCCATGACCAACCAGGAGGTATTCCTTTGCCTCTGTAAGTACGACAACTCCCACCGCAGTCTCTCTCTGAATCTCAGAGAACAGTAATCAATATTTACTTAAGAAGAAATATCACAAATCACTTACTGAAGGACAATTATTTGACATCTGCATACTTCTCTGTTCCTTTGCAAAGTACTATCTCATTTGATTTTTAAAATAATCCTGGAAACCAAGCATCCCCTTTTGGTATGTCTACTCTTAATATCTCCCACTTGAAGAACTTACCCAAATGAATATTTCATTAGTTTAAAACAAACAAACAAACAAATAAAATAATCCCCTACAAGTCAGTGCTTAGCTAAGTTTATTTATCTGTACTCACTTTTCTTCTTCTTCTTTTTTTTTTAATCTTCCCGGACCAGGGCTCAAACCAGTTTCCCCTGCATTGGCAGGCAGATTCTTTTTTGTTTCTAATTTATTTATTTTTTATTTATTTTATTTTTGGCTGCATTGGGTCTTCGTTGATGCACACGGGCTTTTCTCTAGTTGCAGCGACCGGGGGTTATTCTTTGTTGCGGTGCATGGGCTTCTCATTGCGATGGCTTCTCTTGTTGCGGAGCACGGACTGTAGGCACTCGGGCTTCAGTAGTTGTGGCTCATGGGCTTACTTTCTCCGCGGCATGTCGGATCTTCCCGGACCTGTGCTCGAACCCGTGTCTCCTGAATTGGCAGGCAGATTCTTAACCACTGCACCACCAGGGAAGCCCTATTCATTTATTTATTTGACAAATATTTCCTGAGTGCCTCCCATGTGCCTGGCACTGTGCACATGACTGGAAATATTCAGATCAATATGCTACAAGACTGGTTCTCAAGGAGCTCACCTTCTAGCATGATGAACAGCAGTATAACTTATGCTATGATAGAGGTGAGAACAAAGTTCTTTGGGAACATAGTGGAGGAAAAATTATCTATGTTTTGAGTTCAGGAAATCCAGGAAAAATTCATAAAGGCAAGGAGATTTAAACCAGAATTTATGCTTTGCAGGATAAGTGGGAGCTCACCTACTTAGTAGGACATGGAGTAAAGGGTATTCCAGGCAGTGGGAAGAACTTAAGCAAAGACACAGAGAAGGGATGTATGTATGTATGTAAGTATAGGAATGATGAGTACTCCAGCGTGGCTGAGGTGTAGCATTCTTGCAAAGAGCTCAGGGATGGGGCAGTGGCAAGGGATGAGGCAGGGAAAGTTAGTTGGGACCATATATAAGGGACTTGAATGCTTTGATAGTAGTCTGGACATTATTTTGCAGGCAGTAAGTTGCCAATAATAATTTTAAAGGACTGTAAGATTGTCTCCACAAACTGCCCAAGTCATGCTGCCAGAATTGAGTTTAAGAGTATGAATTCATAACTTTCTCAGATCTCCTAGACTCCTGGGGTAACCAAAGTGAAGTATATTCCTGAAAGAACTCAACTCAGTGATTGAATAATAGCAATATATAATGTAATATAGTGTTATTGATAATGGATAAGCTCTAAATATCTATATTAAATATGAAAAATAGACTTGTGAAATGACTATTCTATTAATGTCTATTCTGTTTTCAAAGATTTATGAGTGGTGACGACAGCATCATGGCATCATGAGATGCTCTCTTTGCCTCTCTCCTTCAATTTACAACCAGTAAAACATCCATAATTCAACAAATATTCCTTGCCTGACACATCAGGATGCTGAAGGGTTCCACACATCTGTACATCTAAAGATCAGTGGACTGGCAGAGGCACCCTCACACCCAGCTCTTACCCCATTTTCTCCCCTCATTCCCAGCAGCTAAGCCCATGATCCATGTTCTCCCAGACACAGTGGAGGTGCCCACCATCCCAGTGCCTCAGATGGTGATGCCTGTGACAGCAATGGCACTGGCAGCAGCAAGGCATCAGCAACCTCAGAGGCACAGGCAGGAACCATGAGGGCACCAGTGACAACTCTAGCAGAGGTGGTTGAGGATGAAAAGTGCCAGTTCTCAAATACAACCAGAGGCTGCTCAGGTAAAAGAAGACAAAAACTTGTGCTATAGCACCACCTACTAAAAAACAAAAGAAAAGCCTCTAATTACTAACTTTTTGAATTGTTAGAATCAAGTTAAAAAGCTTTACCTAAAGAAGAAAGATGTTTGGTACTTGAAATGCACTGGCAGAGGAACAACTGATCAAGCACCATGAAAAA